>NC_044303.2:105004308-105370521 GCF_007474595.2 Lynx canadensis | reverse complement strand
ATGTCATCAGGACGTAAAAGGTAAAAAAAAAAACCTGAGAAGCAGTCTTTATTCTTGTTCTCTAGTAAAAGGAACTTATCTCGAAGGTCATTAAAAAATAAGTTCATGGGGCCCCTGGGTGGCTCATTCTCTTGGGCATCTGACTTCAGCTCTTGTGTTTGGGCCCCACGTGGGGCTCTGTGCTGACAGCTCAGAGCCGGGACCCTGCTTCAGATTCTCCGTCTCTCTCTCTCTCTCTCTGCCCTTACCCTGTTCAGTCTCTCTCTCCTTCAAAAACAAATAAATGCCAGAAAATTTTAGAAACAAAATTCAGTTCATGATTACTGTGGGCCAATTTTTGTTCAACATAGTATTGGAAGCTCTAGACACAGCAGTCAGACAAGAAAAATAAATTCGATGCATCCATATTGGTAAAGAACAAGTTAACCTGTCACTATTTGCAGATGACATGATACTATACATAGAAAACTCTAAAGATGCCACCAAAAAACCACGAGCAATAATAAATGAATTCAGTAAAGTTGTAGGATACAAAATTAACACCCAGAGATTGGTAATGTTTCCATATACTAATTATGAAGTAGCAGAAAGAGAAATTAGAGTAACAATTGTATTGATAATTGCACCAAAAAGAATAAAATACCTAGGAATAAACTTAACCAAAGAGGTAAAAGACTTGTACTCTGAAAACTATAAAGCCCCAAGGAAAGAAACTGAAGATTGCACAAACAAATGGAAAAATATTCCATGTTTGTAGATTACAAGGATTAATATTGCTAAAATGTCCATATTACCCAAATCAATCTATAGATTCAATACAATCCCTGTCAAAATAACACCACCATTTTTCACAAACTAGAACATATAATAATAAAATTTGTATGCAACCACAAAAACCCCAAATAGCCAAAGAACTCTTGAGAAGGAAAAACAAAGCAGGAGATATCACAGTCTTAGATTTCAAGACATACTGCAAAGCTGTAGTAAAGCAGCATGGGACTAACACAAAAATAGACACACAGAATAAAGAGCCCCAAAATAAACCCACTATTACATAGTCAATTAACTTATGACAAAGGAAGCAAGATACACACTGGGGAAAAGACAGTCTCTTCAATAAACTGTGCTGGGAAAACTGTACAGCTACATGTAAAAGAATAAAAGTAGACCACTCTCTAACACCCCCCCCACACACCCTCAAAATGGATTAAAGACCAATATGTGAGACCTGAATCCATAAAAATCCTAGAAAAGAACAAACAGTAATTTCTCTGACATTGACCATAGCAACATTTTTCTAAATATGTCCCCTAAGGCAAGGGAAACAAAAGCAAAAATTAGCTATTGGGGTACATCAAAATAAAAAGCTTTTGCACAGTGATGGAAACCATCAATAAACAAAATGGCAACCTTCTGAATGGATAAGGTATTTGCAAATAATATATCCAATAATGGGTTAATATCTAAAATATATATGAAGACTTGGGGCGCCTGGGTGGCGCAGTCGGTTAAGCGTCCGACTTCAGCCAGGTCACGATCTCGCGGTCCGTGAGTTCGAGCCCCGCGTCGGGCTCTGGGCTGATGGCTCAGAGCCTGGAGCCTGTTTCCGATTCTGTGTCTCCCTCTCTCTCTGCCCCTCCCCCGTTCATGCTCTGTCTTTCTCTGTCCCCAAAATAAATAAACGTTGAAAAAAAAATTAAAAAAAAAAATAAATAAAATAAAATATATATGAAGACTTTATACAACTCAACACCAAAAATAAATAAACTTGATTAAAAAATGGGAAAAGACCCTAAATAGACATATTTCCAAAGAAGATATACAGATGGCCAACAGACACAAGAAAAGATGCTCAACATCACTAATCATCAGGAAACACAAATCAAAACAACAACGAGATATCTGTCTTATACTTGCCGGAATGGCTAGAATCAAAACGACAAGAAATAACAGGCATTGGGGAAGATGCGGAGGAAAAGGAATGTTCACACACTGTTGGTGGAAATGTAAATTGGTACAGCCAATGTGGAAAACAATATGGAGTTTCCTCAACAAAACTGAAAATAGAACTACCATATGATTCAATAATTCTACTTAATATTAATCAAAGAAAGTGAAATACTAATTTGAAATGATATATGCATACCTCTGTCTATTGCAGCATTGCATACAATAGCCAAGCTATGGAAGCAGCCTAATAGTCCATCAATAGGTGAATGGATAAGGAAGACACACACACACACACACACACACACACACACACACACACACACACTGGAGTCTTACACAGCCATAAAAAAGATGAAATCTTGCCATTTACAACAACAGGGCGGACCTAGAGGGTATTATACTGAGTGAAATAAGTCACAGTGAGAAAAACAAATACTATATGATTTTACCCATATGTGGAATCTAAAAAAAAGAACATAACAAATGAATAAACAAAAAGAATCAGACCTGTAAACACAGAGAACAAACTGATGGTTGCCAGAGGTGATGGTGGTAGGAGGGTGGGCAAAAAGAAGTGAAGGGAAGTGGCAGTTTCAGGCTTCTAGGTATGGAATGGGTAAGTCACAGGCATAAAAGACACAGCATAGACAATATAGTCAGTAATATCGTAATAGCAATGGATGGTGACATATGGGAGGTATACTTGTGGTGAGCGTAGCATAGCATAATGTTTAAACTTGTTGGACAAATATGTTGTATGCCTTAAACTAATATCACATTGTGTGTCAACTGTGCTAAAAAAATGATTACTATGGGCCAAAACTCCCCAAGGAGAATGACTTTCGGAAGACACACAGGTTGGGCACAGGGCAACCAAAAGAAGAGAAGAATTTTGCAACTTATTTGATTTCACCTATGCTAAAATGCTCTTTGGCAATCTGATGATGTCCTTGATAAAAAAGGAAAAGGCTCATGGTTACACGTCTGTGACTTTAATACATTTCAGGGTGTGCTGTGGTTGAAAGAAGTGATTCAGAAAAGTGGTTCTTCCACTTTTTTTTTTTTTTTTTTTTAATCATGGCCCACTTTAGTGATGGAGGATAGAGAGAAGCTAAAATTTCTAGTCCATCTACCTGGTTGCTTCCTCCTTTTCAACTGAAAGTAACTCCTTGATAACAGAAAAAAGAACAATTTTCAGCTTGAGCTTATATATGTGTGCTATAAAACAATGTCCCCTAAACAAAACAAAAAATCCATTTTATCACATTTATCTTGATAGTATATTGAAACTCACTCATCTGTATAAATTCAATTAGCGCATCTACCAAACAATGTGTATGTTATTAGCCATTTGGTGAATGTTGGCTAAAGTGGTGGTGTGCGGGTTATATCCATCTTCTTTAGGATTAGTGACCTGGATGATTCTTATTTAAACCTTAACTTGCACATATTTTAGTAACTATCTCTAAAAGATATTGTAAGCCAAAAATACCACTAATGCAAATACTTGTTATCAAATAATAAGCAAATTATCTCCAACCAAATGATCTTCAATAACCAAAAAAATGTTCAGTAAATTGAAAATGATAAAGATAAGTCAATATCAATTTATAAGTACAAAGCAAGAAAAAAAAAAAAAGCAACCATCAAAAACCAAAAATCAGCCACAAGAGTAACAAAGTTCTGAGGACAAAGCATCCTGACTGTTTTCATGCATACCAGTAGCTTTCCAGTAACAGACTACTCATAAAGTACCTCCTTTCTTAAATTATTTTTTTTATTTATTTTATTTCATTTTCTAGAGAGGTGGGAGAGAGGGGCAGAGAGAGAGAGAGAGAGAGAGAGAGAGAGAGAGAGAGAATCTTAAGCAGGTTCCACGCACGCTCAGCGCAAAACTGGCGAGGCTCCATTTCATGCTCCTGGGATCATGACCTGAGCCAAAGTCAAGAGTTGGATGCTCAACAAACTGAGCCACCCAGGTGCCTCACCTCCTTTCTTAAATTATACCAATGTGCTGAGTTGAGTTTATGAACTGCTAATATTAGTTATCTATAATAACTCATTTTTTATTTAACTAGTGAAAAATCATAGTTCTATGTAAAGGTGAATATATATAGAATTACACATTTTGTAAATGAAAGAAAGGATTTGCATTTTTGGATCACTTGGAAGCCCACCAGAAGGTCCTCCCCAAAGCACCCGGGGGTGTGAGCCATTCCTTTGGGCAACAGCTGTAGCTTCTTTGACTTTGAGTTGAAGGGCTGCTGAACTGCTGAGCACCAGCCTATTGAATAGAGACAAGCCTATTGAATCATATCTGGTCATCCTTCAAGGACTGGAATGGGATTCTTCAAGAGCATGGACTTTGTACCGGATGGCCTCTAAGTGTCCTGCTGACCCTGGAAATCACCGTTTATGACTGATGAGGAGGTGATGATGTGTGTTTCTGCTCAGAGTTTCAGGTACACATTTTATTTCAAAGACAGTACTCTTTATGTTTCAGAAAGAGTTACCACTAATATGACTTGTTGGCTTCTGGGCTGTGTCTCTGAACTGTTACTCTGATGCCAATGAGGGTTTTTATATTCGTTCTGAACTGGGAATGAGTTTTAGTAGATAAAACAGAGGTAAGTGCTATTAGCAATCCCTTTCCGAGTGACTGACATTTTTAGTCAATCCTCCATAAGGCTTTTCAAGCTAATGAAGAGCTCAAAATGAAGGTACTTTGATTTTTAGGTTTTTTTTTTTAAGTCTGCTTATTTGTTTATTTAGAGTACATGCAAGCGAGGGAAGGGCACAGAGAGAGAGAAAAGAACCCCAAGCAGGTTCTACACTATTAGTGTGGAGCCTGACATGGGGTTGGATCCTATGATTATGAGATTATGACCTGAGGCGAAATCAAGAGTTGGATGCGTGGGGAGCCTGGTTGGCCAGCGTGGTCAGGCTGAGCATGAAGTCTTCTTGGGATTCTCTCTCTCTCTCCCCTTCTGCCCCTTCTTCCTGTGTGTGTGTGCTCTCTCTCTCTCTTTCTCTTTCTCTCAAACATTAAAAAAAAGTCAGATGCTTAACCAAGTGAGCCACCCAGGCACCCCATTTTTAGTTTTATAAGAGTATCAAAATCTGGTCAAAGAGCTGGACAGCTCTGTTGTGGTGTTCCTGTCTAGATCTCCAGATTATCTGAAAGAACCCCCTCATGTGCTTGAAAAACTACCAAAGTTATCTTCTCCCATATTAAAACCTTCTCATGAAAACATTCATTGTTTCTCTGGAAATGAGTGTTTGGCTTCAAAGATTTGGCATTAACACAACCTCATTTATCTCAACATAGGTGGTGAAAAAATAGGTTATTTCATAAGGACCTCTGTGACTTCCTGAACATTCTCTTTTCATTGAGGAAGTGACCCTAACTGGAGGACAGCATCTCCCATGGCAGCAGGAGGAGAGAAGGCAGGTGAGTAATGAGGTGACCCCTTATTCTACAGAGCGCACAAGGGTTCTGTCTCCATGAATCACAATAGATTTCCTAACACAGACTTGGATATCATCTTAATCGATCTAAGACAGTGGTGAAATTAAATGGTGTCCAAAATCTTGGCAACAGTATTTTTGTCCTAGGGTCTGTGAAATTCCATGAGAAAAGTGTTCAGAAAGAGCTGCATTGAGTGAAGGATTTGGGAAGTTGAGGAATTATTCAAACAAAACCAGTTTAATTTATATGAACCCCCCAGTGAGGAAAGCATTGAGAATGGGAATTTTGAAATAAAAATTTTCCACATTACTTCACAGGTTCTGCTTCCTTACTGAATGTTGCTTGTTTGCTTTTATAAATAATATTTCCTCCAGCTGGCACCCTTAGACAGGATCCATTCAGATGAATGTCATGGGGCATTGAGCAATTCCAGTACCTTTCTCAATGAAAACTTAAAGGTTATGTTATTCTCCCTATCCTTTCCTTTTGAGTGGCTATGAAGGAAGTTGTTGATATTATTGTTAATGTTTCAAAGAAAACTATAGCTGCTAGTTATTTTCTTAAGTGAAGCAGAGCTCCTGGCCTTGGAAATGCCCTTGAAGATAGGTTTTTTTAGGTGTTACTACTACTTCTCAAAGAGTAAAGGATGGGAAAAGAAGTCTTTAGTCTTCCATTAGTTTGCTCTCATTTCTTTCCAGAGTGTGATTATGGTTAGGTATCTTGCTTTTGGGTGGAGGTATACACAGCTAGTTTGACAACCTGGTTGGCCTGAGGTGCTGAGGGGCACAAAGAGTCAGAATTTTGGAAATGCCCATGATTTCCATCAGCAAAGAAAATATTGGCTAGTTGGCAACTGAGGGTCAAATCAATAATGATTCTTTTGTGTGGGCACAGTTGGAAAGGAATGCCTTTCACCAATTTTAATAAAACCTCTGAAACATAATTGTAAAGGGGCATTGGGGAAAATCCTGTGACCTATTTGGAATGTATAAGAAGGACTCTCAGGGTGACCCTGGTGGTCAGAGAGAGAATGGAGCTCTGGGGATGGATCTAATGAGAGCAATCCTACAAGCTCATTGACTGAGAAATAAAGCAGAGACTTAAAGAATTAAAAGAATTTATTGGCTAGCATGGGGCAAAGTTAGACAAATATAGGCTTGTAGCCTTTAATCCATGTAGTGGAAAGAGGCTGATTCATTAGGAAAATCATATTTCGTATGGGATTGGGAAAATAAGTAGAGAGAAGAAGAATATGTTAAGGACACAGTAGAATGTGAATTTCAATACTAAGGTGGCCTAATGGAGACTTCTCGACTATCCCAAGGGCATATGGATCAACCAACCTGGCACTCAGTAATAAAAAACAAAGGGACTCTTTCTGACCAAAGACCTTGGCAGATGGTAGGGGGAAAGAGGTGTGGTTGCAAACAGCCCAAGGCTTTTTCAACATCAACTGTATCCACAGACTTGAAAAGACTGACTTTGCCCAAACAAAATGTGAGAGAGACATCTGTATGATCAGATTACCATCTACTATTGCTGTCAGGAACTACCCAGAGGACAAGTATAAACCAACCAAACACCATAATAGACACCTTTTGGGGAGGGCGAGTGTGGGAGTTTTTCTATGGCCATGCAGAGCCGATAGGCAAGGGGTTTTGCTGGATTCGGGAACTTATTGAGGAATATTGACGGACACTGGTTCCCCCTCTCCTTGGAAATTTTACCTTCCAGCCCAGCACCAAGGAAAGCATCCAGCATGCACCACAGACATAGTCTAAACCTGAAACTGTCATTCACTGTGCTTGGAGACCTAAGGGAGTTTGAACATTCTCTGACTCTGCAGGAGCACTTCACACTTGAGGGCCATTTTATCTGTCACGCTTCAGAACTTTTCATCTGTAGAGGTCTGTGCTCTGAAACCAGGCATGTGGCCTTGTCACTTCCTGGAGCCTCTAGTAGAGTGTCCTTTCCCAGACAGTCCCAGAGCTCATCACCTGCTGTCTCTGCCCTGATGACATCTTACCAAGTAAGGCCTTCTCCTGTCACTCTGTATAAAATAAAACCTCTCTCCTAGGATCCCTATCCCCTTTTCATATTCTGTTTGACTCTTTAGCCTTCTCACCCTCTGTTACTTTATATATTGGCTAGTTTATCTGCTTGGCGTTTTTCCTGCCCCACTAGAATATAAGTTCCACGAGGGCAGGATGTTGTCTGTTTTGTTTACTGCTTCGTCCCACCACAGGTATCCTGTAAATATTTTGGAAATAAATGAATGAGGCCTTAAGCAGAGGTTTTAAGTTTATCTGGTCTCTTTCAGTTTCTTCAGCCCTGTGGGCTGTTTGGGCCCCATGGGGGAGTAACAGATGGAAAGGGCTTTTTGCGAAGGGTGTAACCGAAACTAATTAATGTACCCAAGCACAAAATGAAAGTTCTTCACTCTGAGAAGGACAAACAGTTGTCAGTCATTGTTTCTCGATTATCTTTCCAAGGCAGGGTCCTACCAAGTCCAGAATGTTGTCTTTGGAGTGGCCATGACAAGTTTCTGATCTTTAAGGAAAAAGTAACAAGACAATTGTTTCACAGGTGCCTCTGGCACATGCCAGCATCTAGTAATGATTGACTTGTCTCTGGATTTTAATGCCTTTAAATCATCCTGTTACTGTCCTTTGAAACCAAGGCAGCCAAGAGAGCTTAGGAAATACTTATTATCTTAAAATTAAGTTAACAGAAAGATTCATAATTGACTGTTAGCCCTTCGGTTCCATGGTTTCTGAGTATCATCTTGTATCTGAAAGCTTTTCTGGCAGTTGCATTCTGCCACGGAGAAAACTTGTCACCCATTAGAAAAGCTTCTTCAGACATCAGTGGGCTTGAGGACCACCTGAGTAGGTATTTGATCTCTCGCGTTCTTTCTTCTCGGTAACTCCAAATTCCAGATGTCAGGGACAATCGATTTGAGCTGGGTTTTATGACCTACTGTGGGATTTTTGGACAAAGTTAGATTCAACACTAATAAAATGGAGAGAAACACATCAAGTCTGTGAAAACCTGTTTGCCAACTCCACATTAATTGCAGAATTTAGAAGAGATTCATGGGATCATTAGAAAAATGAGTTCTCCAATCTTTTGTCAACTGTGGATCAAGAAAAGGAGTTAAGATAACTTTTTGGATTTCTTAAAAAAGAGGCTGGTCTTTAAATGAATCTCTCTAACAGCCCCAGGATGCCCTATACAAGCCACAGCCCTTTCTTCTCTCAGTACCATAGCCTCCGTCTGTGACATTGTGGAGGCAGCTCATACAGGCATGTGAGAGCAAGTTGTCAGAATTTCAGGAAAGTTGGGAGCTGGTTGATCTAACAGCAGTAGCTTAAAAAGGGCCATGGTGGGCGGAAGTAAACCACTGAAATAGGCCAACACTGGGAATCAGGGTTCCTCCAGAACTCCAGGGAGCTTGTTGTTAAACATTCACTAGCACACCACTAGCCCTCAGTATCCTTCAACACTGCAAGAAGTCCTTTGCCTGCCTGACGTGTGTGTGTGTGTGTGTGTGTGTGTGTGTGTGTGTGTGTGTACATATACACATGAAATAAAAAATATTTAAAATATTTTGTAAAAACAAAAAAGGATAAAAGTTTCCCAGAAAATGGAGATGAAAGTTGCCCGACTGAGTACAAACACCTCATAGACAATGGACTATTCATCTGTGCTGAGGAACTGGAGCCTAACCATCGTTCCGCATACTCCAGGTGTGACACCAGTGACTTTTCAATCTTAGACCAGCTGTTGAATCTCCCTATAAGTTCTGGGGATCCAAGAAGAGAGTAAACGTCTTTGTGAAAAGGTATCAGCAGGCATGAGGCCGTATACAATATACACATACTATGAATAGATCTAAAAAGAAACAACCATCAGAAGGCCTGGATCCTTTGCGAACTTTCACTCTAGAGTTAAATATTTGCCGAGAAGTAAGCTTCTTCCACTTCAGATCTTTAAAGTTACGTTATAGAAGTGACCACCCAGCCTCAATAAAAGAGAATATGGATTATCATACCAATGACTACACCACGTGAGATAAAGGCAATCTCCCTGCAACTTCAGATATTCCTCTGGAAATAACCCGCGCATTGTTTACCCTACCTGAGAACCACCTGTATTTGTATAGCAATCACACTTGAAAGATACTAAGAGTACAGGGCCGAGCCCCAAAGGCAGGGTCTGTTGACATAATTAGGTGGTAACTCTCCAACTCCCAAAATTCTTTTGACGATAAGAAAGAGACACCTCTTGCTCTGTAGGAAACTCCTTTTCAGTTTGTTTTCTAGTAATTGCCTAGTTTATTCCCTTCCTGCTGTTCAGTGGTTACTTTATTTAGGGACAGTAGAGGATTTTTACCTGGTGCCATAGGCTTAAACACTTCTGGAAAAGTGGCTTTGCACCTGCACCCGAGACCAGTAGATGCGTATTAACTATTTTACAAAACAAACAACTCCAGGATGCGTTGCAACTGCTAATAACCTCCCTGGAACAGCCCAGCACTGCTGGATTGTCCCTTTCCACTGTTAGTTCATACGCAAAGTGGTAGGATATTGCCACCTTTGCTCAAATGCAAGAAAATCAGAAGATGCTGCGGCCTGAAAGTGCTGGTACTTCCAGCTCCAGTTGGTTTCAGAGGAAACTTCCGGTGGCTGTCACCGGCTACAAAACAGATGACGTGTGTCTTGTACTCTTTGACTTATTCCTTTCCTCAAGATAACTCTCAGGATCTTTCACTTCTCCTTGCCTCTGAATAGGCTGCTCCCTCTGCTTAGATCTCTCTCGTGCTCGCCTCCATTTTCACTTGGCCATATTGGAATCGTCATTCACTTTCCCATATTGGAATCGTTAACTCAGCTATCACACCATGCCTGAAGGCTTCCCTGAGGAATCCTCATCTCCAGCCTGGGTAAGGGATGGTTCCTCTGAGTTCTTACAGTAATTTTTGATGATTGCCATCATCCCATGTGGCATAATGTGCAATATATCCTAGGTATGGTTAGCCTCTTTCTTAAAGCAGTGGTTCTGAATTTGGGTTATATGTTAGGATGATGTCAGTACATAGCCCTTTACATTATGTTGGGCTCACCACAAGTGTAACTACCATCTGCCCCACCCAAGACTATGACAATGTCATTGAGTACATTCTTTATGCTGTGCCTTTTATTCCCGTGACTTACCCATTCCAGAGTGGGAAGTCAGTATCTCCAACTCTCCTGCAGCTATTTTGCCCATCACCCTGTTTCCCTTCCCTCTGGACACTTATCAGTTTGTTCTCTGTGTTTATAGGTCTGATTCTGCTTTTTCTTTGTTTACTCATTTGTTTTGCTTTTTAGATTACGCATGTAAGATCACATGGTAGTTGTCTCGGTCTGACTTATTTCACTTAGCACAACACCCGTCCATCCATCATCCTTTCTTATGGCTATGTAATATTCCATTGTGTGTGTGTGTGCGTGTGTGTGTGTGTGTGAGAGAGAGAGAGAGAGACAGAGACAGAGAGAGGGAGGGAGAGAGAGAGAGAGAGATAGACATATATCAGTGGACACTTAGGTTTCCTCTATATCTAAGCTATCATGAACAATGCTGTAATAAACATTGGCATGCATAAATCTTTTTGAATTACTGTTTTTGTTTTCTTTGAGTAAATACCCATTAGTAGAATTATTGGATTATATGGTATTTCTATGTTTAGTTTTTCACGGAATCTCCATATTGTTTTCCACAGTGGCTATGCTAATTTATATTACCACCAACAGTGTATGAGCGTTCGTTTTCCTCCACATCCTCACCAACACTTGTTATTTCTTGTCTTTTTGATTTTAGCCAGTCTGACAAGTATAAGGTGATATCTCGTGGTTTTTATTTGGATTTCCCTCATGATTGGTGATGTTATGCATCTTTTCATGTGTCTCTTGGCCATCTCTATGTGTTCTCTGGAAAAATGTGTGTTTAGGGCCTCTGCCCAGGTTTTTTTTGCTTGTTTGTTTTTTGGTTGTTTGTTTGTTTTTGAGAAAAGCAGAATAAAGCACTTTTATAGTGGTAATTAAAACTTGAAACTCGGGGCGCCTGGGTGGCGCAGTCGGTTAAGCGTCCAACTTCAGCCAGGTCACGATCTCGCGGTCCGTGAGTTCGAGCCCCGCGTCAGGCTCTGGGCTGATGGCTCAGAGCCTGGAGCCTGTTTCCGATTCTGTGTCTCCCTCTCTCTCTGCCCCTCCCCCGTTCATGCTCTGTCTCTCTCTGTCCCAAAAATAAATAAACGTTGAAAAAAAAAAAAAAAAACTTGAAACTCTGGTGTAGTTCAGGGAGGTGGGTGTGGGAGGTAGGCAGCAAAAATTTTCCTCACCAAATCATTACAAGGGAGAGCAAAGTGTTGAGAGGGGGAGGAAAAGCCAAGAAACACTGAAATCAGCAGGGGGAGCTGAATATCAAAAACCAGGAGATACTGAAGCTGTGATGACCAGCATCATTTTCTCAAGACAGCACTCAAGGGTGTGTCAGGATGGCTGGGCTTTCATCGGGTGTTAAGTGTCTACAAACAGCACCTTCAATTTAAACTTTCCGATTAAAGTTCTTAAAATTTAGGAAGCAGAGCTTGGATAGCTACGAGATTACAAAAGTCCTGAATATCCATTAGAAAAACCACAAGGTGGGAGATAAAACAAAAAGTGAGGCCACAAAGGCGGCTTCAGAGGTCCCTGCAGGCCAGGGTGCAGATCCGTGTAGTTTCCAACACTGCAGTGAGAACTATCTGTCTTCAAAAGGCAGAGGGTTTGGGGCACTTAGGTGGCTCAGTCAGTTAAGCGTCTGACTCTTGATGTAGGCTCAGGTCATGATCTCATGGTCCGTGAGATTGAGCTCCATGACCAGCTCCAAGCTGAGAGTACAGAGCTTGCTTGGAATTCTCTCACTCCTTCTTTTTGCCCCTCCCTGCCTCCATCTCTCTCTCTCTTTCTATCAAAATAAATAAATAAACTTTAAAGAAAAAAAAGGCAGAGTGTTTAAGGGGAGGCTCAGGTGGGGCAATGGAGGCAAAGGCTCTCCCCCTCTCTGCTTCAGTTTTGGGTAGGGCTTTTAATTCAACCTATGTACATCTGTCAACTTAAAGAGGAATTTGTCCCTCAACAGCATCTCAAAATCTACTACAGCTTTGTATGGCAGCAGCAAGAATGTTTAATGAATAATAGATAAAAATTTCACCCAGAAAAACAAAATAAAATAAAGATTTTTGCATCCTCCCTCCCCCACCAATTCCTATTCTGAAGTTAACCCATTACTTGTGCTGTTAATACTTGAACTAATACTTAAATGGAAACCTATATCTAGAAGATTGAAACTGAAACTTCACCCCAACAAGAAAATGAAATAAAATGAATAACTTGAGGTTTATGGCATATAGTTTAGGTCAACACACGTATGAGGAGAAAGAGAAAGAGCAAAGCCATGGGGACAGAACACTTTCATTCGGTATCAATGCTTATCTAAAGAATGTAGTGGATGGGGCTCCTGAGTGGCTCAGTCGGTTAAGCGTCTGACTTTGGCTCAGGTCATGATCTCACAGTTCGTGAGTTCGAGCCCCACATCGGGCTCTGTGCTGACAGCTCAGAGCCTGGAGCCTGCTTTGGATTCTGTGTCTCCCTCTCTCTCTGCCCCTCCCCTGCTCATGCTCTCTCTCTGTCTCAAAAATAAACATACATTAAAAAAATTTAAAAAATAATGAAAGGAAGGAAGGAAGGAAGGAAGGAAGGAAGGAAGGAAGGAAGGAAGGAAGAAAGAAAGAAAGAAAGAAAGAAAGAAAGAAAGAAAGAAAGAAAGAAATGTATTGGAACAATCAGGAAAAGCTCCACACGACTGACAGATTTGTGTGTGCACCTCTGGAGGCACCACATCCCTCCATGGCACATCCAAGAATGGGGTGCCCAGGGAAGATGCCATTCCTGTCATTCCAATTTCAGAAGCTCCATGTCAAGGACAAAAACAAGAGTGGCATTTGGTGGGGTGATGCCTGGGTGCCTAGGAGCACTGTAGTCATAGTCTGGGGAAATATTTTGGCTCTCTGACCCATACTTATGGGGCAACGCCTTCTTTCTAGCCTCAGATCACCTCCTGCTTTCCTAGCATAAACTTAAAGCGCTTCTTTCTGTTCTGGAAGGGATCAAATTTCTTTCTATCTTCAAGAATCCCTGTGTCGTGCACCACACAGGTCTGGCCATGCTTTGGGACAGTAGCCCATCTCTGGGGGAGATAGTCTCCACCTGCACGTTCTAAGACTGCAGTGGTGAGGGATGCTGGAAGGGCAGGCGAGCCACATGGACAGACAGCAGACCTGGAGGTGATTCCTGGCCTCATGACCCATGCTCGCTTTTTAATCATCTAGTTGTTTATTTTTTCACTGTTGAGTTGTATACATTCTTTATATATTTTAGATATTAACCTCTTACAGGATATATTATTTGCAAATGATTTTGCAAACCTTCATTCAGTAGGTTGCCATTTTGTTTCATTGATGGTTTCCTTTGCTGTACAAAAAAATTTTATTTTGATGTAGCCTTTGCTTTTGTTTCCTTGCCTTAGGAGACATATCTACAAAAATGTTGCTGTGGCCAATGTCAGAGGAATTACTGCCTGTGTCCTCTTCTAGGATTTTTACGAATTCCAGGTCTCTCAGGAATTTAGGTCTTGAATCCATTTTGAGTTTTTTTGTGTAGGTATGGTGTTAGAAAGTGGTCCAGTTTCATTCTTTTACATGTAGTTGTCCATCTTTCCCAGCACCATTTTTTGAAGAAACTGTCTTTTCCTGCAGTGTATATTCTTGGCTCATTTGTCATTGAGCATAGTGTTTTCAAAGTTCATCCTTCTTGTAGCATGAATCAGTACCTCATCTCTTTTTAGGGCTGTTACCAAACTGGTAACTACTCAATTAGTATAAATAACTGATAATATCACACTGTTGCCTTTCTTTAACAGATTAAATTCAGGCATAGCAAAGGACAAGATTTAAAGAAACAAATAGCAAGGAGTAACTCAATCACTTTTCCCAGGCTATGGTTGAATCTCCCTCAATTTCTTTGTGTCTCAGAACCAACAGCTGACCTAGTTAAGCCCGCCGAAGGACCCAGATTCTGGGTTTGGCAGGTGTTGTGCTATTCTTTTTGCCTTCCAGGCATTTTGAACAATTTCCTTAGGGTAGAAGTTTCCCAACTTTATGGGTCCTCACCTCAAGCTGGAAATCTAAAATTCTCTTGCCACTTTCCTTGCACCCTCAGGTCAGACTTGAGACCTCCTCTTCACCAGTTAGAAGCATCCATGCCACAATTCATGTCAGAACCGTTTCAGATGCCCTCCACTCACAGCAGAAATATCCTGTACAGAAGGAGGTTCTAGTGGAAGCTTCCAAGGCTAGCCTCAGAGTTACTAGGTGGGGTGATGCAGTGGTGGACACTTCCACTGGGACAGTTCTGTGGTATGATTAGAGCATCATCCCCAACTTTAGTTTCCAAGCCTGGTCCTCTGGAGAGAACCTTCCGGAGAGTCTTGGGAGTTACTCCTGATCTTCAGTTCATTCTTTTTTTGCTTAAATTCATTAGAATGTGTTTCTGTTAAATGAGAGTAGGATTGCTATCACAGGACTCTACCTTAGAAACCCTGTTGGTGTTGAACTGTGAGGAGAAGATTGCCCCCTAATTCACTGATTAGCTTTAGGGCCATGACAGACCTCTTTTGCAGAAAAGCCCTTGTTTGCATGGCTTAAGTTGACAAATACTCTTTATCTCTCAGAATGTAAAAAATTTCACAGGTGCAGTCTGAATGATTGTGATTGTGATGTTTGACACTAGTAAAGTATTAATCCACACAACAGTATATTGATTTCTGAGATACTCTCAGCTGACCACTAACTCTGAATCATAATTTCTTTGCCAAGTCCATCAGGCTTATAAGTTCAGGTAGTCTTATCTCTTAATCACCCTCCTCGACCCACTACCTTTCTCAAACACATATGGAATGTACCACAATGGCCTTAAAATGCATTGTCTAATTGCTATATCTGAGCATCAATGATGGATGGAAAGTTTTGAGAAAAAATATAAATCTGTAATTTTTGAACTTTGTATGGACATGTTTTGTAGTTAATAACATCTGATAAGAATATGCTGAACCATTGATTTTGACAAATTTCTTCTTATACTTTTCTATATGAAGACACTCCCCAGACTCCAATGGGCAATGTAGAAGGCCTATAAGGACATAGTTTTTGTGATGCTAAAGGTAAATTCCATGCAGGAACCTGTCAGTATATGGAAATTATGTGAAACCTCATTATCTCTCCACCCCGCTCCATCCTCAAATGGACTACTGCACTGGTCTAGCCTTATGTACCACTTTGGAGTCTCTTAGAGCATTCAGAAATGAAATCCAGAAGGAGGAAGGTAGTATTTCAGTTGATGTTCTGGTATTTTTCCTTTATCTACCTTAGGTTTATTTTGCTTTGGCATGTGTGACAGTCCACAGAAAATGTCAAAAATATCAATCAGCTCTTCCTAAAATATATTGAAGATGATGATACAGTAGCTTTCAAGGCACATGGCATATGCATATACCATATGAGCCTAAGAATATACCTGTGAACATACCATTTCAGAGTGAGAAACACTTGCCTGAAGTCTTACTACCATGCATTTTTAGGGTGACATGTGGGCATTGCGAGAAGAGAGACCCTGTTGTCATAATATTTATTCATAAGGCTGTAGGAAATTATGTTTTTAGGCTAGAAGTTTTCTCAGATCATGGTCTCAGACATAAAAATAAAACAAATAAAAACCCATCCATGAAGAGGAATCAAAATGAAAGCATCTTAATAAAATGAATTTGCCATACTTAAAGAAGATTTTGAATATGGTTGTTTATCCTTAATACTGTTTGAGGCCACACAGATACATAAGACATAAACGGGAGAGCAGTGGGAGCCAAGTAGCATGTGATCTCATTGGCATGAATTTCCAAAGGGGTCAGACTTGGAACCAACCAGCAAAAGATCAATTTGCTAGGAAGTCATTTTGAAGACTAAGTTCTTACTTATCCTAAGATCTATGGCCAAATGGCAAATTAATGCCCCAGGGAACACACTTTTGGAGAGGTCATGGAAGCATTCTCTGAGTCCCTCATCAACTAAACTTTGACCTTGTCCAAATCATACATCTCTGAGCATTTAACATGCTAGTTGGTCAGGCTAAAATCCACTTCAATCCTAGGTTTCCATCCAGGGTAACTTTTATCTACAACAGTGACTAGCTGAACATAGCGGCCCTTTAAGGGTTACCGTGATCCAGCTCTTTAATTACTTTGGTTACTGCATGAGCTCTATCTCTGGGGATGAGTATGTTTCAGGCATGCAATACTGTTGAGGGGGAAACATTCCCATGAGCTCAAGCTGGACATAACTTGTTTTTAACACTTAATGTAAACATCTAGTTGTATTCTCATTAGCAATTCTGCAAAGCAGAATAATGCCTCCCATTCTCATTTCCACCTATTCCCTCCTCAGAGCTTCCATTCTGACTGTATGCATTGTTCTGGCCCCCACTTCTACCCTGGTGTATGATGCATTTTCCCCAAGGCCAGCAAGAGCCTCCCTGTTTGATCGCCAAGCCTCCTCCTCCTGCTTCTCTGAATCCTTCCTCTTAACCAGTTCTTCCATGAGGACAAACCATAACAATTTGCACCAAGGGCTCCCTGCACCCATGAAGCCTGAAGCATATGAGACTGGCTTGTACGATTAGCAAAAATAGTTGAAGAATGAACAATTAATAACTATTTCTTATGGTTTTATATCCCCTAACCTCTTCTTGAAGTCTTGTGACTTACTTGTATCCTTTCTAGGAGAAGCTCAAGTCTTCCTTAGATCCTGTAACACAATATAGCCATACATTTTTAATGAAAAAAGTTTAAAAGGTGTGGAGTTATTATTTTAGGTTTCATTTTTGAAATGACTCATACCTAAACCATTTAGCAACTCTGTGACCTGTTATCCTTCTTGGAGAAATCACACCCATTTAGATGAGTCTGTGTAAATCATTTATTTATATGGTTGCTAATTGTTGTTACAGGTTCCAAGGCTATGACAATACCTTTTCATTTATAAAGGCTAAAGAGAACTCTCCTGGACATTTTTTCCTCCCTGCAATCTCCCAGTGGGGTTTATGTCAGCTCTCAATTAATGACATTTAAAACAAAGGGAAGAGATTGGGCAAAAGATAAAATTATTTATATTTGAAACATTACGAATGATAAACATCTGCACATAAGCAGTTACTTTAATTACCATTTAAAATTAGAAACAACTTCCCTTTTTTATTTTTCAAAATAGGCTATTGACATCATCAGTAATTTCTAGGAAACTATATTAAAATTTATGTTTAAAAAGTAAATTCTTAATAATTCTGAGGTTTCTCATTCAACTCAATTGTGGGTGCTTCTGTTCTAGCGGAATTCTTGGCAGTTTCTGAGAAAGGGAAGGCTAAACAGAATAAGGACAGACTAAAACAAGGCCAACTGGTGAAATCAGAAAGTAAAGAATATAACATCAAAAAGGTGTGTGTTCACTGACTCTCCTCTCCCCTCCACTGGTTTTCCCACTAGATTTACATTAATGTTTCCAGAAATGTGCATCCAAAAATGAATGTCAAAGAAACTTTGGCTAAACCAGTTGCATTTCATTTAGCACTACACAGGAGGAATATGCATACTCAAAACTCCCAGTTGGGATTTTTTCCTTAAGGTGTCAAGCAAAAATTGGACAGAATCAGGTAGGATGGCATTTCCTTGGGGGCTGAGAAAGTAAAGGTTAGAAAGTCAAAGGTGGAGGGACAAGAGTGTGGTCAGAATCGCCTCTAAGCTTCATAGATGATCTTTTCCAGTTGCAAAATTTCTCAGCAGTAGTTTTCCATTCCTTGTGGCGTTGACATCTGCCTAACACAATCACTGTGTTCTTGCTCAAGCAATGGTGAACAGAAATGCCTGTATTAGTTCCTCTGGGCTTCTCTAGGCACATGAAGAGGATCTCCTACATGCCCTCCTCATGCACAAAGAATAAGTTCTCACAAGTCCTTGTAAGAATAAATTCTTTTTTTCATGGACATGCACACACACACACACACACGTGTGCGTGTGCGGAGGTGGGGCACAGGGGGAGAGAGCATCTTAAGCAGGCTCCATGCTCAGCACAGAGTCTGACACAGGGCTCCATCCCATGACCCTGGGATCATGACCTGAGCCAAAATCAAGAGTCGGCCACTCAGCCAACCGAATGAGCCACCCCAGCACCCTAAGAAAAAGTTCTTATATGCATTAACACTTCTTTGGGTCAACAGAGACATGTATTTATTGTGAATACCATGGAGTACTTAAGAGCTAAACTCAACAAAATGGATTCTGGTACTGTTAGATAAAGGTCAAAAGCATATTGCAAGTAATGATAGGATAATCAACAAGAGCAGGTGCAGTAATTAACGTCAACTTTAATGAGGGTGGGCTATGCCATAGGCACAATTCTAAGTCCTTTTCTTTTATCAACTTACTTTGTCCTCTCAATAACCCTATTAAGTTGGGTTCTGTGATTATTCCATTTTATAGATAAACAGGATGCTGAATTTTCCCCACCAAGAATGCCATTAAAATTTAGCACTGAAGAAGCCAGAAGAATGTTCGCTGGGTTTTGTTTTTTGTTTTCATTTTTTGATGCTGGTGTTGTTTTTGTTGTGTTTTGTTAGTTAGCAAGCACTTATATAAAATTTACAGCATGGCAGTTACTGATCTAAGAATTTTCTAAATATGACACTAACTCTGTTAATCCTGATGACAATTTCATGAGCTAGGTTCATTTATTATAACCCTTTTGAAGTGGTAGGAGTTGAGACTCACGGAGATCAAGCAACTTACCCAAGGTAACATGACTAGAAAGCTAATAGCGTGGTGTCCTAATCCCAGGTAGTCTGTTCTGAGTGTGCAGTGGGAAAAAGTCCTTACAGAAACAGGTGATGCTTAAGCATTTCTTGAATATTTAGCCAACATACCCAATTTATTGGAGGGAGGAGGAGTGTGTGGGTCATGTAAAGGAGAAGTTGAGGAGAGAAGCATGAGTGCTTATTCTCTCTCTCTCTCTCTCTCTCTCTCTCTCTCTCTCTCTCTCTCTCTCCTTAGACCTTGCTGGTGACTCTATCACATCTCATGATTGGTGTGAGAGCTCACATTTTCTCTTTTGGATGTTAATGCCTAGTATACCTAGGAATGTTGAAAGACTAATCTCTGGGGATTAGAAACTATCTGAGATATGAATGGTCAAAATCAATTTCAATGCTAACAGCTACAGTTAACAGTTCAGATTTTATTTTAATCAGTAATCATCATACTTCTTCACATTTAGCAACAAAATAAACCACACAATTCATGACTTTTCTACTTAACTATCCAAATATACATTTCCCTAGAACTCTTTAGGTAGTCTATAAATTTCAATAAATCCAATCTGAAAACTCATTCAGTCTCATAAAGAGAAGTCACCACTATGCCAACACCGACAATACCCTTGATCACTATAGAAAGAGAGGGAGTTAACATTCATTGATGAGGTTTTGAGCATCTGGAAAGCTTTTGGTTGAGAAGCCTGGTCTCATTAATAAAAGAACCTAAAAATAACTCAAGTAGAAAAGGAGTAGAATCTGGTGCTTTGAAATGGAAAAGAAAATAAACAAACCTGAGAGCAGGAAGTTGATTCATCCAAAACAAAGAGGGTGAGGTATTGGGTGTTCTTCAGATGGCAGGGAGAGTACTCCACTTCTACCTAGGTCCTTTGGGTAATATGACCTCAAATAGGCAGGTGTGCCAAGGGAGACTTGGCCCTGAGTGCTATATATAGCACAAGAGTTCCCACAAATCTTCTGTTAAAACTTAGCACTGGGGCGCCTGGGTGGCGCAGTCGGTTAAGCGTCCGACTTCAGCCAGGTCACGATCTCGCGCTCCGTGAGTTCGAGCCCCGCGTCAGGCTCTGGGCTGATGGCTCAGAGCCTGGAGCCTGCTTCCGATTCTGTGTCTCCCTCTCTCTCTGCCCCTCCCCCGTTCATGCTCTGTCTCTCTCTGTCCCAAAAATAAATAAACGTTGAAAAAAAAATTAAAAAAAAAATAAATAAAACTTAGCACTGAACGACAAGAACCATAAGTCTTTGAATGGGTCCATAGGCATTCAGAACAGAAAAATAGCAGCCACAATGAACTAGAATATAGTGTCTGTCCCCTCTCCACTTTGGATAGTAAAATCCTTGGGGTACCTGTGCAAACCTCAGGGAGGAAAGAAGTCCATTCTTCCTAACAATAACGGAGACCAAATTTCTGGCTAACAATCACAGTAGGGGCCTGAATCAGACTTGATTTTATTTAAGCAAAAAAAAAAAAAGTTATATTTTGTACATTGAACATCGTGAAATTAGGCATGGAGGCAAATTGTACATTCTCTTCAGACCTTTTGATTGTCTGGTATTTATTGCATAAACTTTAATCTCAACTTTTACCCGGTTTGGTGATAGTAGTGGTAGTAATAATAATGAACCAATTTCTGATTCCTCTGGGGTCCAATTGTAAATACTTACAGATCCAGGTGAAGATAAATGACTTAAACCCTGGTATGGCAGAATCTGATCCATACTTCCCACTTCTTCCTGGGTGTACAGCCAGACTACCTTTCCTGGCATTCCCTGCAATTACTGTGGCCTCACAACTAAGCGTTAGCCAATGAACGTGAGCAGAAGTGAGGTACACCTATTGCAGTTTTGTAGTTCCCCCGTATCTGTGGTTTTGTTTTCCATGGTTTCGGTCACCTGTGGCCACCCATGGTCTCAAAGCAGCTGATCCTCCTTCTGACATATTGTCAGAAGGTCAGGAGTAACCTGACGTTACATCACAATGCCCATGTCCATTTACTTCACTTCATCTCATCATGGAGGCATTTTATCAGCTCACATCATTACAAGAAGAGGGAGTACAGTACCATAAGGCATTTTGAGAGAGAGAGAGGGAAAGAGAAACCATATTTACATAACTTTTATTATATTATTGCACTTGTTCTTGCTATTAGTTATTGTTGTTTATCTCTTGCTATGCCTAATTTATAAATTAAACTTTACCATAGGTATGTACGTATTAGAAAAAAACGTGGTATATATGGAGTTCATTACTATCTGTGATTTCAGGCATCTACGGCAGGGAGGGGGGTGGTCTTTAAACATATCCTCCACAAGATAGGGGCGGGGTGGGGGTGGGATTACTCTGTAGACCATTATAAGCTTCTGAAGCACACACCTCCATGATCTCCTCCCTTCTGGCCCACTAGAATAGAGACGATCCCAAATCGGAATCGGATTCTACATGTGGAAGATGTCAGGGGCTTCATCAGTCTTTCAACAAGTGACCCTGAAGAACAATGAATGAGCAGAGCCTACATACCAAAAAGAGTACTCACAATAGAATGGAACTTGAATAGGCAAGGAATTTCTCTTGTGCTAAGCCACTGAAATTCTGGGGTCTATTTGTGACAACAAGTAGCATTGTTGTAATAAAATTTGAGTAGTTAAAACAACAACTACAAAAACAAACTAACTCCTTCCCACCTACAGTCACCACACAATCATGTCCTCTGTAGGGAACATCTTTCAAATTATAGAAAAGATGTAAGAAAAGAGTTGTTTAAAGTCAAAATCCAAGGTAAGGTTCATACTTAGTATACCTATAAATATGTTTCATTTGCCACACAAAGTAGTCTATTTTATTTTAATTTGTTGCCAACATTTATAAGTGGAAAAATTTCCCACAAAAATCTAGACTTTCATCTTCTGTAAAACTTGGTAAGTTGAGCTTTATTCTCCTTCTTATGTATGATATGCACCCTGCAGACCCACATGACTTGTTCTGGCCATACTCCCTCTTTTGCATTACTTATTTGGCCTTTGAATGTAGTTGTATGTTACTGCTGGATTATCAGAAATAGCTGGGGATTTAGGAAACACACAATACCAACTAGACTATAACTACAATGAGGAGAGCCTACTTGAACCATTTACATGTTATATCCTTGGCTTCTTTTGATGGGAGTCCTAGAAACAGTCACATAAAATTTATAACTGCATTTGTTGATTTGAGATTACTGATATTTTTTGCCTCATAACTATCTCTCTATGAAATCCTATATGAAATCCAACATAAAGTCTCGTTTCAGAATTAGCTCACTAGAAAATAATTAGTAATATGTCCTCCACCAATACAATAAGAACTACTCATCTGTTATTTTCTCCATTTTGCCTTTAGCATTAAGAGCATCATAGTTATATTTCTTTCAAGTATACTCTATGGAAAGTTATGACTTAAACTTGCAGGTTCTACTTTTTCTCCTTTCATTGCTATTTTATTTCAATATGTTTGTTCTCATTTATAGTTAGTTATGTACTTAAAATTCATGTTTCATACATACATTTATTATAGGCCACCTCAAATTCTTTCTGAAGTTAAATAGAGTATAAATAAATAAGTATAGTTAAATTAAACATTATCGTTAATGTTTAATAACAGTATAAAATTATATCAGGAGAACATAAAGTTTAATATTCGTATCCATTTGAGATACATTTTTTGTTTTTGTTTCTTGCCTTTTGAAAATAGGGTAATATTATTAATAAATAATTTCTTAGAATCTTTTCTAGATGATTTGCTGCCAACTAGAGGAGCATACTTAATTTGCTGTTGTTTCATTTGTTTTCTAAAATGTACATAGAGAAGCAACTATCATATACACATAGATAGATTCTCTTATTTACTTGGTCATTTGTTTAACAAGGCATTTACTGAACACTTACTTTGTATCAAGAACTATGTGAGACTAAAGCCAAGTCTCAGAACTTGGGGACTCAACTATTACGGTGGAATAGAGAATAAAGAAAAGATCGGTAGAATATGCACTGGAAGAAAAGACAGTTTCTGCCTGAGGAGTCAAGAGAAGCATGTCACTTGAGGGAGATGCACCCCAGGTTTTGAAAGGCATGCAGTGGGTGAAGCACAGGGAAGGGTCCACCTTGGGAAGGGATGGAACCTAGAACCTAGGAGAATCTTGAGTGAATTCCGGATCCTCAAAGCATGTCCTTGCTGAATGTCAGTTGTCAGTAGAAGGCAGGGGACAAGGTCAGGAGGTTAAACCATCAAAAGAAAAGTGGTAGGGATCTGGTCAAGGTCCTTTCTTGACATCATGGCCAATACCCTGTTATTGTTAATAAGCAGTCATTGAGAGATTTAAGTAAAATACTTATATTATTGGATCAGTGTAGTCAATGGAGCCAACTCTGGAATCAGTCTGATTACTTCCTTTATGATCCATTGATTTAACTTGGTAATTATGCATATCAGAAAAAACTTAGAATAGCTTGAAAAGGTAAATATATTAAATTAGAGGCCACTAAAATAAATTTGAAAGATGTAGTTAAATGAATTTAACAGCAAGAAAATAAGATGGGGCAAGTGAGAAGTTTGGTTCACATTGTTCATGTCCTGACATCCTACCTCAATACTTGTTAGAGATGAGGCACAAATAACTTGACCCTAGACTTTCTTGGTAGTTAAAATAACCATTATAGAAACAAGATCTATGGAGTAAAAGCAAGCCCAGTGCTTAGTGAAGATACCAATATTCATACAGAAGAAGGCATCCTCTCTGATATAATAATAAATGTCCTCAATAATAGTCTGACACCAAGTAATAATAAACTTGATAGGACAATTTTCTTTATTTTTCTTTTTTTTTTAATTTAAATTTTATTTGGTTAACGTCTAGTGCAATATTGGTTTCAGGAGTAGAATTCACTGATTCATCACTTACATACAATACCCACTGCTCATCACAACAGGTGCCCTCCTTTGTACCCATCACTCATTTATCCCATCTCCCACCCACCTCCTTCTGTCAACCTATAGTTTGTTCTCTATCATTAAGAGTCTCTTAGGATTTGTTTTCCTCTATTCTCTTCCTCCCCCACCCTTCCCATATGTTCATCTGTTTTGTTTCTTAAATTCCACATATGACTGAAATTGTATGGTATTTGCCTTTCTCTGATTGACTTGTTCACTTAGCACAATACATTCTAGCTCTATCCACATCATTGTAAATAGAAAGATTTCATTCTTTTTGACTGCCAAGTAATACTTTATACACACACACACACACACACACACACACACACACACACATATCTTCTTTCTACACTTACTGTTTATGGATATTTGGGCTCTCTCCATAGTTTGGCTGTTGTTGATAATGCTTCTATAAACATTGGGGTGCATGTATCCCTTTAAATCTATATTCTTGTATCCTTTGAATAAATGCCTAATAGTGCAATTGCTGGATCGCAGGGTAGTTACATTTTTAGTTTTTTGAGGAGACTCCATACTGTTTTACAGAGTTACTGCATCAGTTTGTATCTCCACCAACAGTGCAAGAGGGTTCCTGTTTCTCTGCATCCTTGCCAACACCTGTTGTTTCTTGTGTTGTTAATTTTAGCCATTATGACAGGTGTGAGGAGGTATCTCATCACGGTCTTGATCTGTATTCCCTTGATGATGAGTGATGTTGAGCATCTTTTCATGTGTCTGTTAGCCATCTAGATGTCTTCTTTGGAAAAGTGTCTATTCATGTCTTCTGCCCATTTATTCACTGGGCTATTTGTTTTTGTCTTTTGGGTGTTGAGTTTGATAAGTTCTTTATAGATTTTGGATACTAACCCTTTATCAGATATGTCATTTGCAAATATTTTCTCCCATTCTATAGTCTGCCTTTTAGTTGTGTTGATTGTTTCCTTCCCTGTGCAGAAGCTTTTTATCTTGATGAAGTCCTAATAGTTCATGTTTGCTTTTGTTTCCCTTGCCTTTGGTGATGTGTCTAGTAAGAGGTTGCTGTGGCTGAGGTCAAAATGTTGCTGCCTTTGTTCTCTAGGATTTTGATGGTTTCCTGTCTCACATTTAGTTCTTTCATCCATCTTGAATTTATTTTTGTGTATGGGGCATTGTGTCATTCAAAGCCATTGTTTTCTTGTTGATTTTCTGCTTAGATGACCTGTCCGTTGCTGTAAGTGGGGAGTAAAAGTCCCCTACTATTATTGTATTATTATCAATGAGTTTGTTTATGTTTGTAGTAATTAATTTATGTATTTGGGTGTCTCAGGTTGGGGGCATAAATATATACAATTGTTATATCTTCTTGATGGATATACCTCTTAATTATGATATAATGCCCTTCTTCGTCTCTACCTACAGTCCTTGTTTTAAAATCTAGTTTGTCTCGGGCACCCAAGTGGCTCAGTTGGTTAAGTGCCCAACTTCAGCACAGGTCATGATCTTGTGGTTCATTAGTTTGAGCCCTGCATTGGGCTCTGTGCTAAAAACTCAGAGCCTGGAGCCTACTTCAGATTCTGTGTTTCCTTCTCTCTCTGATCCTCTCCTGCTCACACTCTGTCTCTCTGTCTCTCAAAAATAAATAAAACATTAAAAAAATAAAAATAAATAAAAGCTAGTTTGTCTGATAGAAGTATGGCTACTTCAGCTTTCTTTTAATGTCCGTTAGCATGATAGATGGTGTTCCAACCCCTCACCTTCAATCTGCAGGTGTCTTGAGGTCTAAAATGAGTCTCTTATAGTCAGCATATAGATGGATCTTGTTTTTTTATCCATTCTGACAACCTATATCTTTTTATTAGAGCATTTAGTCCATTTACATTCATAGCGATTAATGAAAGATATGAATTTAGTGCCATTGTGTTACCTGTGTTTCTGGTGATACTCTATGGAATGGGACATTTTATAAATCTTCCAAAACTAAGTCATTAGCATCATGTCAAACCACTTCTCCCACATTCAATGAAAGCAATTCTAGGGCAACTTGATACAGTCTAGGAATTGGCTCTCTGCTGACCTCATTTACTTGAAGAATTTTAGGGTAGCTGTGTAAAAGAAAACATGAACTATATTTCAGGTACTACCCTGTGATATACTTTCTCTCATCCAAGCTTTTTATAAAGTGAAATATCCAGTGACACTCCAGGTTAGACCCTAGAGTACAGTTAAGCACAGAGCTCTCTGGTAGAAATGGCCAGGTAGGCTGGGGCTAGAACTGATATCTGCTTTTGGAAATTGTGGGCCCTGAAATGATACTTTTTGAATTGAAAGAAGTATCTGCCACGTTTTGCCACTTTCATTCATCCATTCAGTCATTGACTGACTGACTGAGTCATTTAACACATACTTATTGAGAACATACTATGCGGAAGACACCATGAATTAGATGCAGGCTCTACTATTAAGAAATTTATCATGTTGGATAAATACAGAGAAACAGAAAAATTACAAGGAGATGTTTCTACCAAAGGCTTAAAAAGACATTCACCAGGGGAAGAAATGAGCTGAATAAATGTTGATAGGATGTAAGATTGTCTTCAGAAAGTAATTTTCTCTTTAACTTCCTATAAAATAGACTGAATGTAGGCTAATATGAGGTACTTTATTCCATAAGTTTATTAACCACAACCCTATAAAAATTGTGGATCAGTTTTACTGAAACAGTTCATTTTGTAATAACTTTTAATAAATTTTTTGAACCTTTGTATGTGTCAGGCACGTTGCTATTTCTTGTGTATCACCCCACTTCACACATTTGTATACCTTCTTAAAGCACCCTGTGAAGCTAAGTAATGTTATTAGCTTCTTACCACAAATAAGAAGAACAGAACTTGCGGAACCTTTGTCAGGTCCTTCAAGCCCAGTGCCTAGTTCTCCATTACTACCCTTCTCTCTGGCAGGAAACAGATAATAGGACCTTTTAAACTGCCCTCATGATCTATAACGATAGCTTATCTTTCTTTTCTCTACAGTGGGAGGGCATGATACTCATCTTAAATCTTAAGTGGTTTTAATTCTTAAGAAAAAAATGATTAAAATATTACTGGTATTAGATTCTTTTAGCAATAGTATAGGATGAGTTCTGTGTGAGCATTAATGGCTAGGTTAATGCAGCTCAGAATCAAAAGGGGGAAAATGCTGTGAATAATCTTGCACTATTCTCATTTGATTTTTTTTAAGTTTTTAAAATGTGTATTTATTTGTTTTGAGAGAGAGAGACAGAGAGAGAGAGAGTTGGGAAAGGGCAGAGAGAGAGGGAGAAAGAGAATCCTAAGCAGGCTCCACACTCTGAGTGGAGCCTGACACAGGGCTTGATCCCATGACCCTGGGATCATGACCTGAGCTGAAATCAGGAGTCAGACACTTAACTTCCTGAGCCACCCAGGTGCCACTCTAATTTGATTTTTTTGACAAGCAGATGGAGATTATAATAATGATCTGTACTAGAATATTTGGGACTCTAAAATTTGTACATTCCTTTAATAAAATGTTGGTGTGAGAAGCCTGTGATTATCAAGTAAGGCACCAAAATAAGTACTTGAAGAAATGCATAGGTAACTAATAAATATTCACAAAAATGTGGCTAGACAAAGATCAGGCACATGCAATGGTCCTAAAGAGCTAGGGTGGTTTGGGTGTTTATTCAGCTTAAACTTAGTCATCATCTATAGAAAATGAAGAAACAGCACGCAAATCTGGTTGAGGAGAAAGTGAGCCTCCTGGGTGTTGGCCAGAATCTAGGCTTGGAATATGTGATTGACCAAATTCATGCCATAGGTCTATGTGCCTGCATCTGCCCTCACTAGGAGATCCAACAGCTAAGATTAGTGCCTCCCGCAGTAATTTATTGTGCCTTGGATTTCTAGGCCAAATTAAAAAAAAGAGAGAGAGAGATAAGTTTAATAAGATCCTGACAGAGTTCCAAAGTTTTATTTTGAATATTGCCTTGTCAGTATGCTAGAAATTAGCTATTTAGCCACGTCTTACTGGGCCAGGTCTGCTAAATGGCTCACAGTTCAGAGAGCACCAATTCTAAGTTATGAGCAACTTGCTGGTATGAAATGAGAGCCCAAACCCTTTCCTCTTCCAAGTCCTCAGAGAAGTTTGGCAGTAACACTCACCAATGGGATTTGAAAGCCTCTGTTACTCTTCTCTTTTAACCTCTCCAGATCAAGCATATAGGAGATGAACCATGGAATAACCACATACAGGGTTCAAATGAGGGGCCAAATAGTCATCCATTCCAGACAAACTAACCAAAGAAGTTAGACTGTAGAGAGGGGTTGAGTAAAATATAATCAACTAATGCAATAAAAATATTCCTGAGACTTATCACACATGGAGCCATGTTGTGTTCATAAATAATCACTGAGGGATCTTCCATTTTGATAAACATGTCTGCCTCTAAAAGAATGGCTCATAGGGCAAGAATTTCCCCATTCCTCATTGGCTTCAGGTAGGGCACCATTAGATCCTACTACCAAAGTCCCTCAGGATGATTAACAGCCACGAGGTCTATAGAGTACAATTAAGTTAAAAGATCATAAAAACCAATTTGTTGACACACTGGCTTATGTGTATGTGCATACGTATTCAGCAAAAATTCTGAATTAAAAGTGAAATTAGGGCTGCCTGGGTGGCTCAGTCAGTTAAGTATCTGACTCTTGATTTCAGCTCAAGTCATGACCTTACAGTTCATGATATTGAGCCCTGCGTGGGGCTCCGTACTGAGAGCATGGAATCTGCTTGGGATTCTCCGTCTCCCTCTCCCTCTGGCCTTTCTCTGCTCATGTACTTGTGTGTGTGTGTGTGCTCGCTCTCTCTCTCTCTCTCTCTCTCTCTCTCAATCAATTGATCAGTCAATCAATAGTGAAATCAAACTTATGAAACAGGGGTCCTAGAGTCAAAATATCTATAATTCGAGTGTTTGCTTTGCTACCTACTAACTGTTGGCTGTGAGCAGGCTTCTTACTGTCTTTAACTCTCACTTTCCTCATCTGATAGAAGAGTAGTAATGCCTGCTTCACAGGATTGTTGTGAAAAATAAATGACATAATGTGGTGGGAGCATTTAGGAAACTATAAATTGTTAAATGACTCAAAGCTGTTATTCATTACTGTCACTTTATTGTAGCATTAGTCATGACAAACTTCAGGAATGAAGTGATACTTTTAGAGTACATGGAAGTCTGGGCTTTGGTTGAGAAGAGCAGGGAGACTGTTTCTGTTTGGCTCATCACTTGAAGAAACATGTCCAGTGTGCCACATTCCCAGCTTGCTGTACTAAGAATCAGGCCTGGAGATGTTTCTTAGAATCAGGAACATGAGGACAGAGAAGCTGAACCCCAACAACAAGATGTTAGTCAGGACCCATGGTTTTGGTAAGAACAGAGGGTCTAGGCTGGAAGTGGGGGTTTTACTGGACGATACAGCACTTCTCAGACATCAGCCATCATCACAATTACTGGTAAGACTTTAAAAATACATACTGCTGGATCACACTCCCATTGCTTCCGGTTCTGGAGGTATGAGATGAGGCCTCAAAATTCACAATTCAAACAAGTACCAGTGAGTCTGATGAATCTAGTCCAGGGACCACTCTTTGAGAACTGCATGGACAGCATAAGAATTACAGCTTCTCACCTCTAAAACCCTGATCTGATTCTCACAAGTTTAAAGGAAAAGGGAATTTCCTTTAAGCTAATTAGGATTGTTGAATGGTTCCTAAAATGGACAGGAATCAGATGCATAAGTAGACAGGAACTAGAACAATTCTGGTCCCAAGAGCACAAACCCCTTCATCATGATGCCTGGGCATCTCTGGTAGGATCTATCAGTTCCAAATGTTCTTCATCTCTTGCTTCACCTGAATTAATATTCAGAATCCAGGGGCGCCTGGGTGGCGCAGTCGGTTAAGCGTCCGACTTCAGCCAGGTCACGATCTCGCGGTCCGCGAGTTCGAGCCCCGCGTCAGGCTCTGGGCTGATGGCTCAGAGCCTGGAGCCTGTTTCTGATTCTGTGTCTCCCTCTCTCTCTGCCCCTCCCCCATTCATGCTCTGTCTCTCTCTGTCCCAAAAATAAATAAACGTTGAAAAAAAAATTAAAAAAAAAAAATTCAGAATCCAATTGGCTTAGAGAACATGCCCACTCCTCAGCTACTAGATGATAGGGTAGTTCGAATTACAGTTCCAAGACGGTGCATCATGGAAGAGACACAGCTGAAAAGGATATCAGGGTACTGTTTCCAAAGATGTTAATGTATGCTCATGTAGCCAAGAAACAACATTAATAATGAAAACAGTCCATGTCTTCTATCACAGTAGGAAAAGATCAATTAACAGAGGGCCTGGAATTCTAGGGAAGAGCAGTTTGCACTTGATCTAAACTGAGGACTCCTGTAGATTCTTAGAAAGTAGTCGATAGCTTCCTTACTGGAGGAAAGGAAGAAATGAAATAAAGTCTTCAGGAAAATTCTCTTAAGTACTCATGTTGGCACCCTCCACCCCATGCTTTATTTTCCTGACTCTGAGCTTCACGACCATTGCTTCCAGGTTTAAGTATGTCCTCAGGAACTATAGATCAGGAGCTTCTGTTTTCAAAGACACACTCATCTAACCTACAGCTTGAATCATGCTGTACATTTCATTGGAATGGCTCCTTCTTCTAGATATTCTTAACTCTTTTACTTTATTGGAAATATTTCAAGCATACAAGATAGTATTAAAAATAACATAACACTCAAGTGTCTATTTCCCAGTTAGCCAGATTTCTCTTTTCGAAATAACCCCATTGAATGTTGTAGAACTTTTAGCCATGGTCGGGTCTGAGGAGTAACCAGATCAGGAGATGGGCGGGCCATTGAGATGGAAGTAAGGCAAAGGGACAAACCTCTGGGTTACTGCAGATATTCAGGGCGTCAATGACAGAGTGCATAGACAAGGATGACTACTTATACTCTCAAATACTAAAAATAGTGAAGCAATGGATTCAACAATTTGGAAGACATTCATTTTAAAAGGATATTTTTCCTTAAGATACCTAGTCCTGGCTCAAATGGCCCTAACATGAACAAGTACCTTTGAGCAGTTATAAACATTTGCTTCAAATATTTGTTAATCCTATGTAGGTTTCTAAATAGATAAGTAATCGTGTGGGAAGGATTGATAAAAACACCTTGGGCAGACTAGCCCTGTGGGTGCCTCTGAGTAGGTACCTATGTGTGCACTCATGACCGTTTGTAATCTTTGAGAAGTATAAGCTGTAACTACATAAAGTTAACGAGATGAGATTTTAATCTTCAAAATATTAGCAGTGATAACTCAGTCTGAAATGTTTAGGCTTCTGTCTTCTCTCCATTTTATAGCTATGAATTTAATTGTACAAAAATATAGTTCAACTCTTGGGTTTTAGACAAGTGAACTCTGAATAAAAGGAGGCCTCAAGGTTGTTACTTTTCATGTAAAGATCATCATTTCCTTTAGGTGTTCTTTTTACTTCTTTTGAAATAGGGGTTTCCCAGAATGGTGTTTACTTTTGCTGCTGCTTTTTCATTCTATTTTCCTTCTAAGATATCATTAGCTTTTGTCCCATCCATGTTACACATTGAAAGTATCAATTTCAGATTACAGTAGCACCTTATGTAACTGGCATTTTTTTAAGAAATACAATTTCAAAGTAGGCTCCTATCAATGCCAAAATCACTTTATTTTTAATTTAGCCATTTCAGTTATTCACTTCAGTGAAATATGAACAAGGCATTGAGCCAGACACTGTGCAAAGCATAAAGATAAACAGACTTGCTCCCTGTTCTCCAGGAGCTCATAGTCTTGGGGAAGAGCTAGCTCATCACTCAATTCTCTTGTGGGCCATAGTGTGACAAGTAACAAAAAAGAAGTGTAGAGATGTGCTGTGAAAGTGCCAAAGAAAGGGAGATTACTTCTGGTTTGATGGTCAGGAGAAACTTCCTGAAAGGAAAAATTTTGATGAAGAATGGGGAAAATCTGTCATTCTTCATGAAAATTGTTGGTGGGGACAGACATTCCAGGCAGAGAGAAACCATGAGCAGAACCCCTAGGGCAGGAATGCATGGGCATTCCTGGGAGTCATAGATGTGTGATACAGAGCAGGAAGGAAAAGGGGACACGCTCTCATTTTCAGTGTGATAAATGCCACGGTCAGGAGGATGGACTTTGTTCTGGAGTAATGGGTGACCATTGTCTTACTCTAGGCTTTGGAATAGGGGAACTTACATGATTAGAGAAAAATTCAATTCACTTTAGCAAATGTATTGAGTGGCTGCAATGTGCCTGGCCCTCTACTTGAGATAATGGACGCAGAGAACCATTCTTGATGGTTACCTCAGTGACCTTCAAGTCTAGTAGGAGACAGAAATATCAACAGATAATGTCAATAAAAAGTAGTATTTTGAGCTAAAATAGATGTATATACAAGAGGCTGTCAGAGCCCAGAGAAGGTTTTCTGGGGGCTAAGGGAGAGCTTAATCCCTGATATCAGTCTTGCAAGAAGGTAAGAATTATTTGGATAAAGAGCAGAGGGAAGGATAGTCCAAAACCAAGACAACACAGAAAGCAAACTCACAGGGCACCAACTGACATGGGATGTGTAAAGAGAGACAGCAGTGCCGTTTTATTGGCTCATTCAGTGGGAGGCAGAGAGAGGTTGGGGAAAGAAAGAGGGAGACGAGGGGGTAGGGATGGTCCTTTGGAAACCTCTTTCAGAGTAGAGGCATGGAAGCCAGTGGACTACTACACGATCATATCCTACAGTAGTGTTACGTTTAGGAGGTACGGTCTGAACAGACATTCCACACTTTACACATGACTCCCGAACAGGGCAATTCAAGTTCATACTTGAATAATGTATTCTTGCTATTAATAATACTGTATTCTCAATATTAAAACTTCCAAGAAACTTCCAGTGTCCTATTCCAGAAGGACCCTTCTCCATCTACAGAGTTTCATTCTACCACCTTGGTCCTTCACTCCCTGTTCTCTTGTCTGGTACTCCAAAAGGTTTCATCCTCCCTTTCAGTGTTACTCTTTGGCTCTGTTTGGTTTTCTGCCCCCACCCCGCAGACTCACACATGGATTTTATCCTTTCTCTCCTCTGCAAACAGAACTTGATGGTGTGAAAGCAAGAGGGCTATGTGGTGATTTGGGTTGTGGTGAGGAACAGTGGAGGTCCTGAACTCGAATATGTTAATAATGTGGGGTCAGTAGCAGTAAGATATAAGATGATCGTGAAGAGTTAGAGATAAGGCAGTATGATGGCAGAGCAGACACAAAAGTGAGATAACTTTTAGAAACATACTCACAGCCTGACGACTAACTAAATGTGGAATGAAGACAGAGAAAGGTAGGATTTTAATACTGTTTGGTAGTTTGGATCTAGAATAAATTACAGTCGTGCGATATTATTTGCAGTGACCAGGTTTCCAAAAAGAGGGGCACATTTAAGAGATAGGATTAGAAGATGATAAATTTGACTTTGTATATGCTGAGCCTAGGGTGTCAGCAAGATATTCAAGTCATATTTAGCAAGCACAGTGCTTTAATTTGATGCAATATGCTAGCAGTCTCCAAACTTGTGTGATTAAAACAGCATTTATGGTCATTGGAAAACAACATACTATTGCCCTTTCTTTAAGATTGATTATACACTGGTAAGTCTTACAGCCACTAAAACCCATCTAATTTAACTTCATTTCCAATGTCTCTCCCATTTATTTTCCAAAATACCTCTTAACATCATTTGGAATGTTATTTTCAGGAACACTGTCTTAAGAAATGCTCATTACAGCACTAAGGAGGTGTAATTAGGGGATAATTAAGATAGAAAGAATTTGATGGGGGTGGTGGGGGTTGTTTATTTGCATGGAAGTGAGAGTTGAAGCATTATGAACTGATGAATCACTCAGAGTGAATGGAGAGAGAAGGAAGATTGCAGAAAGAACCTCTATAAACACCATTTGATATGTGAAATGGCATGTGGAGAACATAATTTGGAAAGACAGCAAACTGTAATAGCAAAAGCATGGGTTTCAGAATTGACATGTGTGACAAGTGATCTAAGCTTGAATATTCAGTTTTATTACCTGAAAATAATGCCCACCTTGTTGGGTTGTGTCAAGATTTAAAATAGAAAATAGGTGAAGCATGTACCACACAGTTAGACACATAATCTACTCTCATAAACACTATTAACTAATATTTTCATTTAAATCTTCTTGATGAGTTGAAGCAAAGCTTCTGTGATCACACTGCTCTATTAAAATCTGAACATGGAGCACTTACACAGAAGAGATCTCAGTTGTTGATGTTAATACCCTAATACAAGAAAGAAATCCCAGCTCAGACAAACCTGGGCCAGGAACAGCATGGTACAGGAATAGAATCTGCAGAAGCTAGGCAATGGAGGAAGACACCACAGGAATTTCCTGAAGGCGTCTGTGACTATGTGTCTTTAATCAGCTTTTCATGAAGAAAGGCTGGAAGCTAATATCAGAACCTTACTGAACAATCTGCTCTCCTTAAAAAATTTCTGAACTCAACCCACCCTGGGCGAATGGCTGTAGGTATCAATCTGGCATGAGGAGACATCCTCTGGCAATAGTAATTATCTGTCACCCTCAGGGTCAGCTGGGGGAGGCATCTGCAACAGAACACTGAGCTAATGAGATATACTTGTGTTTGAATATGTCACCATGTCACAAATGCAGGCTGTAATCATTTTTACTATTGGTCAGTTGGACATACAAGGCCGAAAGACATTCTGAGGTCAGAGCTAAAAGCAGATTAGCTTTTGTCTATCCCAGAAAAAAAAAAAAAAAAAAAAAGGCATTTACCGTGATTTTATCCTGATTAGCTCATTTCAAATTTTAAAGGGATGGTGACCAGAATTTGTTATTTTGCAGTCTTTTTCTGCAGGACTTCTGGACTGTAGCCCCTCAGGTCTCAAATGGGTCTGAAAAGTTTATTGTTCAAATTGGCCGTTTAACATGACTGGCCATTGTTGTTTTGTTTTTTTTTAATGTTTATTTATTTTTGGGAAAGAGAGAGACAGAGTGTGAGTGGGGCAGGGGCAGAGAGAGAGGGAGACACAGAATCCAAAGGAGACTCCAGGGTCTGAGCTGTCAGCACAGAGCCCAATGCAGGGTCCGAACCCATGAACCGTGAGATCATGACCTGAGCCAAAGTCAGAAGCTTAACCGACTGAATGACCCAGGCACCCCTGGCTGGCCAATGTTCTTGATCAAGAAGTCATCCCCCCTGGGACGCCTGGGTGACTCAGTCTGTTAAGCATCTGACTCTTGATTTCAGCTCAGATCATGATCTCACAGTTCGTGAGTTGGAGCCCAGTGACAGGTTCTGTGCACTGACCCCTGAGGACCCTGCTTGGGATTTTCTCTCTCCCTCTCTCTCTGCCCCATCCTCACATGTACTCTCTCTGTCTCTCTCAAAATAAGTCATCTCTTAGCACCCAAGATAAATAGAGGAGATTGCTGAAAAGAAGGTGAGCGAGTCTTTGAGGAAACGTGTAAGGCATCGGGATTGTTCAGATCCTTGGGAAAGGAAAGAGGCAGGGTGACAGGTGGTTTATGTGTGTGAACACACAAGGGTATTGTGGCAGATGTTCGTTAGTTGCTCTCTGCATGAAGATAGGCTAAAATATCAGTGAAATATACCCTAGGAGTTCATAGAGTCTCCCTCAGGGGAGTACTTGCAGGGAAAATGAACAGTTGTGTACCTGATTTGTTTATATGGTCATTTGCCTAAAAATCACAAGACTTGGGCAGAATGAATACATGCAACGCAGTGCTGCTTGTAATATGGTCCAAAATTGGCAGCATCAGCATTACCTGAATGTGGCATCGTCTAGAATTGTCAATTCTCAGGTCATATCCTAGGCACGCAGAAAACAGAATGTCCAGGCAATTTGTTTCTTAGTGTTTTCTAAGTAATTCTTGATATACTGAAGTTTAAGAAGCACTCTTCTAGGCGTGTATTCGATGTGCCAGTCATTTCCACTTCCATTCACTCACTCCACTAGCCTGGTTTCCACGTCTTTCTACCCTTAGTTTCTGGTTCTCTTATCCTGATGGTACCCGATTAGACCATCTGGTTGTATGTGAGAGATAAGTTTTGTAATTTTTATCCTGAGCATAAATCAGAATTCTACTTATGGAAAGCAACTTTGTAGAGGCAGTAACAATACTGATTTTTAGCCTGGTGATTTGGTTAGCAGCAAGAAGACCATGGTTTTAACTTCTGAGGAATTACCCTTCATTCCCAGGGTAACAGTGGTATAAATTAAGGGATTAAAAAAAAAAGGGAGAAAAACACTTACATGGGCTGTAAGTTGCTCCTGGGAAGCTTTCACTTCAGCTTGTAATTTCTCAATGCACTGAAAAGGAGACACATTTAGAAACAAAATGTATAACTCTTCGTCTAATATAAAGTATTTCAGATATATGCCAGTTCTCAAATCCTGTGAATGGCAGCACTGTCTCAGCTAGGTGCTTTGGCAATCATCATTGAGAAATCCTCGCTCCCATCCCTATCTCACTTTGATTCTATGAAGAGCCCACCAACAAAGAACACAAATATGTTAAGACTTAGGAAATGAGTAGGAAAATAATGTTTCCTTGATGTACGGAAGGTAATGCCAACCTATCTTATAACATATATACATATCTATATGGTATCAGATGGGTCTGATACTGTCTTTGTAACATATACATATGTTTTTATGTGAATATATATAGGGATAGATAGATAGATAGATAGATAGATAGATAGATATCTCAAAGGTAGTTACAAACCCATTTGAGTTGACTAAGAAAAAAATTTATGTAAATGCCCAGAGATTCAGAGATTAATAACTTTTTATAAAATAATTGATTAAAGCATATGCCGAATTTTTGATCCGCTCATTTTACTACACTGAAAGAAACTATTCCTTGACTAAGTTCAACCTTAAAAACGAGGAGACATTTGGGGGCACCTGGGTGGCTCAGTCAGTTAAGCGTCCGACTTTGGCTCAGGTCATGATTTCCTGTTTGTGGGTTCGAGCCCCCTGTCAGGCTCTGTGCTGAGCGCTAGGAGCCTGGAGCCTGCTTCGGGTTCTGTGTCTCCCTCTCTCTGCCTCTCCCCGCTCACCCTCTGTCTCTCTCTGTCTCTCAAAAATAAATAAACATTGAAATATTTTTTTAATGAGGAGACATTTGCATAGTTAATACCACTTACAAAATAAATAGCATATTCATATAATATGATTCAAAGGATACATATGAAACAAACTTTTAAGATGCTACTAACAAAATTAATTATTATATGTGAATATGCATCAGGGAGTAGTTCTATTTAGCCGACACAAATATTATTTACCATCTTGAACTTAAATTTGAATTTCCAACCTAGCCAGAAATGACTGCAGAATTGTCATTTCATAGAAGTTTAGGTAACTTTTTGAGATAAACATCATTTTTTTCTTCTCCAACCTACCTGGTCTTTTGCGAGAACCATTTTTTCGTATGGCTCACCACTGTCTTCCTTATGATCCAGAGCCCCTAGTTTTTCCTCCAGCCAGGAAATTTGCTCAAGCAGTTTTGATTTTGTTCCTTCAGAGGCTGCAAGCTAAAGACATTTCTTGTAAGGGCATGTAAGTACAGTGATTTTTTTAAAGCTCCTTTCAAAAGTCTAATTGATACATGAATTACCTACCACCAATATCTATTAAACATGAAAATGGCTTCTGGAATATTCCTCATAGCTGAAAAAGATTAGTATAGAGAGAAAATGAAATAATGTTGACTTTATATTCAGTAATAAAGATCTTTCTGGGCAAGAGACGAGACTACATAATTACAACAGGCAGAGAGATTTCTAATGCAACAACCTCAATGCTCACCCTTTTATGTTTCAAGAATGTACTTTGTTTTTACATGTGCAATCTGTACTGTTTTTTGTATATAGTTCTTGGAACTTAACTCTTGGGGGACCTACAGCTCTTGAGAAAAAATAGGAATACCGACACCCTTGAATGTTCACCCTTTAAGCAGCTGAAGGCAAATGCAGGAATTTCAAGTTAAAGTCTGATTGGAGGCAGATCTAGGCTAAACCATCACTAGAAAATGTCTAAGGATGATGAGCTTTGTTTCACTGTTTGTAGATTCCTCTTGAGGAAAGGGGAGTGTGATAGTGTCTCATTCTTGAATTCCCTTGGAGAGCCCCTGGACTAGCATTTCCTTTCATTCAGACAGCTTATTGTGCATTTTTTCCATAGCTCAGCAACAATTCTGAGAGTCTCTGGAAAGGGACACACACCTTGTGTTCATTCCAGTTCCCAGTGTGTCCTCGGAGGCATGAATTACCTTTAAGTATCTCTTTCATACTATTCCAAAAATTCTTGCGAAGCATGCTGTCTCATCTTGAAAAGCGCAGTAAGTTTTTAAAGCTAATTTACCGAATGGGGAAGCCTAAAGAAGTTGCTCCGTCACGGAAATAAAGTGGGAACGTCATATATAAAACGGCATTGATCCACACAATCATTCACTTGCAATTATTTGTTTAGTTGTTGCTTCGCAGCCATTCTGTTATGTTCTGGAGATTATAAAAGCACAATGTGAGAGCCAGAGGGAACACGTATGTCATGAACTGTTGGCCGTGCCTCTCAGCTCTCAGTGACCTTGGAGACCTGTTGGGCTCCTCACGGACAGTGACAAATTTCAACCGAGTACATGATAGCTTGGAGATGTAGCCTGGTTGTTCCAGGCACCCTTCTATTTTATTAGACAGTACAGAGTGTAATGGCTAAACACTATGTGATTGAGGCAAGTTTCTCAGTTTCTATGGGCTTGATTTTCCAATCTGTAAATGGGAACGGGGATGAAAAGAATAGTACTTAACTCACAGGTTTGTTTTGAGGATTATATGAGTTTATGTAGAATAATACTTGAAATATTTCCTGTACTTAGTAGCTATTATTATTATTATTATTATTATTATTATTATTATTATTATTTCTTCTACCTCCTCTAGGTTACAGTATTGATAAAAGTCTTCTTCAAATATTTATTAAACTATAAAACACAGTGTCTGAAGACATCACAGCACCTTTGAGCTGGTTACCGTAAACTCAAACTGTATTCGGTTCACTTACTTCCTACAGCCACTCTAGTGTTTAGGGAAAAGTCCTCTCTACATCTGGCATTTTTTTTCTCTCAAATACAGTCTTTCTCAGATTGGCCAATTTTGTTCCCATATTCTACCTGACTTATAACTCATCAAGTTCCCATCTGGTTGTCTTTCTTTTATATCTGCCTTCTATTATTTTCAAGCTTTTATTCATTCATTCAACACTCATTTATTCACTCATTTATTATAGAAATATGTTGGGCATTTATTAAAAGTAAGCCTTCAAAGATAAAAAATGAGAGTGACATTGCTTATATGCTCAAAAAGCTTACACTTTACCCAGAAAGGCAGAGAATTTTAAAACTATTATGTAATATGAAAGTATGCAGTTGAATAATAGTAATGACCCTAACAATTTACTGAGTATTTACTATACACCAAGCCTTCTGCAGAACCTTTTGTTTTCATTATTATTTGTGTATCTGAATTCATCTTCATTCCCCTTTTGCAGATAAAGGAATTCACTAAGTTTAGTAAAGTTGTGTAACTTGCCCAAGCACATAGCGAGTTATGTGTTACAACCCAGGTTTTCACTAGTGGACACTGGGTCTGATTCCCTAAAGCCCAAATTTGACCCCAGCTCTCGAAGTGGGACCTGAGAATCATGAAAATCCCATCCTGTTTTCTGCTGATTGGTTCAAGAATCAAAGTCTTAAACAATCAGAGTCTGGCTTTTCTTTGGCCACAGTTAATAAATGCGGATATGTGATCCAGTCGTACTGCTCAGCAGGAATTTTGATGATTTGGGGAAGCATTCTCTCTCACCTACCAGATATGAATGCTGATGTAGCCATCCTACAAACATCCAGGAAACCCGTATATAATGAAGCTACACTCTGAATGGAAGAGTGACCAACATTATTGAAATAATGTATCAACAAATCTTGAAGCACATCCTACCTTGGACTCACACATAGTGAGCTAATAAGTTTCCTTATTATCTAGAAATTGAATTTTCTGTTACTTACTACCATAAGCATTCTACTGATATACTGTCACATTCCAAAGCCCCATGCTCTTGATCACAAATAAGTAAATTCTATGGAAAAACAGCAGTAATTAACATTTATTTGGTAGTTACACCATATCACTCATTCTGGGTGCTGTCTGTACACAAGCTACCTTAGTCCAATGCTCAAAACTCTATAAGGAGTTTGGTTTATATTTTTTATTAATTATAACCATTTTAAAGAATAAGAAACTAGATGCTTTTAGGAGTGAATTAGCTTGCCCATAGCTAATAAGAAGAGGTTGGTTTTGGATCTTCAATGGCCTGCCTCCAACTCTGGGTCTTACATTATTTCCAACCCTAATTCTAAGGCTGCCTATAAAGATAAGGCCTGTGGTTTTTCCCTCCAATAACTACACGGCCTTCAGCATTATTTCTCACATGTTTACCTATTTACCTGAAAGAAAATTTTTGTCTTTTTTTCCTAAAACTCGAGAATTCTGTCCTAACATCTTGCTTCCTTTTTATATAGACATCAACCCCATCTCTTTCTTGCCCTCTTATAAAAGGTCTTTGTCTCAGTATCCCTTTGATTCAGATATATTTACCTCAGGCTTAGCTTTCCTCTAAGAAATCTTGACTTGGAGTCAGGGATCTATGTGTTAGTCTCAATTCTACAACTCACGGACACTAAGACCTTGGTACCCATAATAGGATTTTATATGCTATGTTGCTATGTTTTTACAGAGTATTTCTCCAGTCATATGTGTTCAAACTGGACTGTAAATTCCCCAGAAGGAGGAATGGAGACTTCTGTCAAAACTTACAAGACACACTCAAACTGGTCCGGAGCAATCTTTGCTAAGATCATTCCACTTATTAATTTTATAAACTTAATTCTCATATGTATGTATCATCACCTCACAGCAGCCTGGTACAGGGATCGTATTCTTTCTTCCATATATGGATACATTAGGGGCAAGATCTAGTAATTTCTTGTTGCATTCTATTTTACAGTGATGAAACTATTTATTTGCATAAGGTGATACTGAGTCCCCTTTGAAAATAACCCATTAAATAGGACTCATAATCCAAAAGGTAGAAGAGAAACGAGATGAGAAGAAAATAAAATAAAATGAAAATTATACATCAGAGTTTTTTTTTTATTATTCTATTTTAGCACCGTCTGAAAGATTGTGCTCTATTGCTGAGTCACAAGATGTTAGTTGCCATTTTTTTCACTCCATTGTTTTGATGGATGTTTTAGGACTTTTTAATATCTAATTTTCAATTCAGGAAGGCTTTAAGAATGCTTCCTAAATCCAAATTCAAATTATGAGATGAAAAAAAAAGGCATCAAAGTAAAAGGAAATCCAAGTTAGCCTGAAAAATACCATAATTGAATTTTAAAACTCTGGGGACCTTGGTCATTGCTTCTTCTTCTTGTTTTTTTTCTTTTTTTTCTTTTTTCATAAGAATGGCTTGGTTTTATAGAGTAAAACCTTGTTTGGGGACGGATAGAAAAAAAGTTTAGCCCAACTTAGTATCTACTCACAAAAAGAGATTAGAAATACTGGACATCTGTTCTTGAAATGACTAATCTTCATATATCCTAACTAGCCACTTTTAAAAAAAATTTTTTTTCAGTGTTTATTTATTTTTGAGTGACAGAGAGAGACAGAGTGTGAGTAGGGAAGGGGCAAAGAGAGAGGGAGACACAGAATTCAAAGAAGCCTCCAGGCTCTGAGCTGTCAGCACAGAGCCCGACGTGGGGCTTGAATCCATGAACCGTGAGATCATGACCTGGGCTGAAGTCGGACGTCCAACCGATTGAACCACCCAGGTGCCCCCTAGTTAGCCACTTTTGCTGGAACATAGGTTCACAGGATGCTGGAAGGCTCATTTTCTACCTCTGACTCTTTTTGTCAAGCAGATCCCCTTCTCTTCTACCAATAGTGTCAAAAAGTTTGGAGGGAAGAAATGACTTAAAAAGTATGTACAACAACATTTGTCTTCAGAATTAGGTAAAACAAAGAAGCAACTTCCATGTCATATCTTCAAGGCTGTGTAAATCCACTAAAAAAAAAATTCAACTTTCAATATTTACCCCAAAGTTAAATAAAAAATCATTATAAAAGTATTGTAATATAGCTAAAAGTGAAAGAAAGGTAAAATTTTATCCATTGTACAGTTTATTGATGGAGTCAAGAAAGGGTACTGATATATTTTAGAATTGTATTCAAGATTGTGGTTAAAGCAAAATGACTTGGACTTCACAGAAGATGGCAGGGTGGTCCTTCCATGTAAATAACTACTAAGCTGGCAAGAACTGTCAGAGCCAATCAGTTCAGAACTCTGGAGTCTAGCAGGACACCTGCATCTAGGAAAATACTGGAGGAAGAAAGAGACTGGCATTGAAAGAAATCTCTGTCAGGTCAGTGGCTAACTGCAGAGATAATGGCACAGGAGACTTTGGTGACCACATGTGAAAAGAAATATAATCTTTGGAAAATTAATTAGGAAAACTAAGTAAACATACAACTGCAGTCTTCAACAAGCAACAATGGCAATTCTTAGAGAGGAGTGGGTGGAGAATCCGATTTCTAGAGTTACCACATTACAATACTTGTCTAGTTCTCAATGAAAAATTACAAACCTCACATAGTTAAGTATGGTGCATTTATTTAAAAATGATTAAAACTGTACCTGAAGAAACTCAGACATTGAAATTTTGGACTTACTGGACAAATATTTTAATCTTTTTAATGTTTATTTTATTTTTCGAGAGAGAGACAGAGCATGAGTGGGGGAAGGATAGAGAGAGAGGGAGAGACAGGATCCAAAATAGGCTCCAGGCTCTAAACTGTCAGCACAGAACCCAACAGGGGGCTCGAATCCATGGTCTGCGAGATCATGACATGAGCTGAAGTTGGACCCTCAACAAACTGAGCCACCCAGGTGCCCCTGGTCAAATATTTTAAATTAACTATGTTAAATATGCTCAAACAGCTGAAAGAAAAAATGAGGAGAAAAAGTAAAGAAAATCAGAAGAGTGATGTATGAGCAGATAGAAGATATGAATAAAAGGGATAGAAATTATAAAAAGAAACTAATTAGAAATTCTGAAGTTGAAAAGAAAAATAGTTAAAATGAAAAATTCGCTAGAAGAGTTTAACAGGAGATAGAAGCGGCAGATGATAGAATCAATAAACTTGAAGGTAGACCAACTGAAATTTCCCAGTCTGTGGAGCAGGAAAAGAAAAGTAGGAAGATAAATGAACAGATCTAAGGGACCTGTGGGATACTACCAGGCACATTAACATACACATTATAGGAGCAAATAAATTAAAAAGATACAAAATAAAGTGAATCGAAATGGTATAAAAGGGGGGCATCCAGGTGGCTCAGTCAGTTGAGTGTATGACTTCATTTCAGGTCATGGTCTCGCAGTTCATGAGTTCAAGCCCGGCATTGGGCACACTGCCTTCAGTGCAGAGCATGCTTTGGATCCTCTGTTCCCCACCTCCTCCCCCACTTACACTGGCTCAAAAATGAACATTTAAAAACAAAAAACAACAACCAAAAAAATGATATACTAGGAAAAATCAAACACAGAAGAAGGCATCATTGGAGTAATTAAGAGTAAGAAAGAAGTAAGATATATAGAAAACAAATAGTAAAGTAGCAGAAGTGCGTCCTTCATTATCAGTAGTACCTTAAAAGTAAATGGGTTACAAGGGATACAGGAGTACTGATGCATAGGGGCACTTGTACCCCAATGTTTATAGCAGCACTCTCAACAATAGCCAAATGATGGAAAGAGCCTAAATGTCCATCAACTGATGAATGGATAAAAAAAAATGTGGTTTATATACACAATGGAGTACTACGTGGCAATGAGAAAGAATGAAATCTGGCCCTTTGTAGCAACATGGATGGAACTGGAGAGTGTGATGCTAAGTGAAATAAGCCACACAGAGAAAGACAGATACCATATGGTTTCACTCTTACGTGGATCCTGAGAAACTTAACAGAAACCCATGGGGGAGGGGAAGGAAAAAAAAAGAAGTTAGAGTGGAAGAGAGCCAAAGCATAAGAGACTCTTAAAAACTGAGAACAAACTGAGGGTTGATGGGGGGTGGGAGGGAGGGGAGGGTGGCTGATGGGTATTGAGGAGGGCACCTTTTGGGATGAGCACTGGGTGTTGTATGGAAACCAATTTGACAATAAACTTCATATATTGAAAAAATAAATAAAAGTAAATGGGTTAGACCCACCAATTAAAAGAGATTTGTGGAATGGATAATAAACATGATCCATCTATACAGTGCTTACAAGAGACTAACTTCAGACTTGAAGAAACAAATAGGTTCTAAGTGAAAGGATGAAAAAAGATATTCCATGCAGATAGTAGCCAGAAGAGAGCTGGGGTGGCAGACAAAATAAATGCTGAATCAAAATTATTACCAAATGCAAGGAAGGGTATTGTATATTGGTAAGTGCCACTTAATCAAAATTATATACATACATTCACCAAACAGCAGATCTCCCAAATATATGAAAAAAACATTAACAAAATTTAAGGGAAAATATTACTAATAAACAGTAATAGAGTAGTTCAAGACTTCACTACCCCACTTTTAATAATGGATAGAATGTCTATACAGAAGATCTAAAGAAATCAAATTGAACAACACTACAATCTAAGTAGACCTAATAGACATATACACGAGAATTCACCCAACAACAGCAGGATACACATTCTTCCCAAGTGCAAATGGAACATTCTCTGGGATAGACCACATTTAGACCATAAAATAATTCACAGTACATTTAAAAGGATTCAAATTATACAAAGTACCTTCTCCAACTAGAATGGAATGAAGGTAGAAATCACTAACAAGAGGAAAACTGGAAACCTTGAAAATGAAAGGAAATAAACAACACATTCTTAAAGAATAAACAGGTCAAAGAAGAAATCAAAAGACGAATTAGAAAATACTTAGAGACCAATGAAAAGAAAAGCACAACATACCAAAACTTGGGGGATGCAGCAAAGTCAGTACCAGAGGGAAGTGTATGGCTGAAAACAGCTGCATTAAAACAAAACAAAACAAAAAAAAAAAAAAAAAAAAAAAAAAAAACACATCCAATCACCAAATTAACTTCACACCTGAAAGAAAAAGAGCAGACCAAACCCAAAGCCAGTAGAAGGAGCAAATGATAAAGACTAAGAAGAGATAAACAAAACAGAGAATTGAAAAATAATAGAATTGATGAAACCAAAAGTTCGTTCTTGGAAATGATCCACAAAGTTGACAAATCTTTACCTATATTGACTTTTTTAAAAAGAGAGAAAAGGCAAAAATAACTAAAAAGAGAAGTAAAAGTAGGGACATCTCTACCAACCTTACAGAAATTTAAAAGTTTAGGAGAACGTACTGTGAACAGTTGGATGCCAACAAATTAGATTATCTAGATGAAATGGGAAAATTCTTAAAAAGATACAAATTAGCAAAAGTGAGTCAAGAAAGAGTGGGAAATCTCAACTGATGAACAAGAGAGTGAATCATTCTAACAAATAGAAGGAAGAACTTATTGAGAAAATGCAGGAATGAATATAGCTTGTTGTGCAACCACAGTTCACCTGTAGAGTTTTAGCCCAGTGGAACTTTTCAAGATGTCATACGTTTCATTTCCTTCCTTTTTTGTTATTGATATGTGACTTTATACGTCTGCTTTTGTAATTTTGGTTAATAATTGTGTGGGAAAACATGGAAATGTTTCCTAATTCCAAAAAAGAAAAGAAAAGAAAAGAAAAGGGGCGCCTGGGTGGCGCAGTCGGTTAAGCGTCTGACTTCAGCCAGGTCACGATCTTGCGGTCTGTGAGTTCGAGCCCCGCGTCGGGCTCTGGGCTGATGGCTCAGAGCCTGGAGCCTGTTTCCGATTCTGTGTCTCCCTCTCTCTCTGCCCCTCCCCCGTTCATGCTCTGTCTCTCTCTGTCCCAAAAATAAATAAACGTTGAAAAAAAAAAAATTTAAAAAATAAAAAAAAATAAAAAAATAAAAAAATAAAAGAAAAGAAAAGAAAAGAAAAGAAAGAAAAGGAAAAAGTTCAAGAGCATGGCATTGTTCAATGCAAGTCAAAACTGCAATGAGATTCCACTTCAAAGCCACTGTGATGGCTATAATTTAAAAAACGGAAAATGGAAAGTACTGGGGCGCCTGGGTGGCTCAGTTGGGTAAGCGTCCGACTTCAGCTCAGGTCACGATCTCGCGGTCGGTGAGTTCAAGCCCCGCATCAGGTTCTGGGCTGATGGCTCAGAGCCTGGAGCCTGCTTCCGAGTCTGTGTCTCCCTCTCTCTCTGCCCCTCCCCCATTCATGCTCTGTCTCTCTCTGTCTCAAAAATAAATAAACGTTAAAAAAAATTCAAAAAAAAAAAAAAAAAGAAAATGGAAAGTACCAGTGAAGATGTGGGGAAACAGGGACCTGTACATTGCTTTTGGGAACATAAAATAGTACAGCTGTGGTGGGAACCAGTTTGGTGGTTTACCAAAAAGTTAGAGAATTACCAATATGACCTAACAATTACACTTCTAGATACGCACCTGAGAGAAGTGGGAGCATCCATCTACCCGTAAACTTGTATACAAATGCTTACAGCAACATCATTCATACTAGCTTAATGATGGAAACCAAATGTCCATTAACAGATGAAGGAATAGAGAAACTGTGTTGTAGACATATAACGAATATTATTCAGCCATAAAAGAAATGAGGTACTGATACTTGCTATACCTTGGATGAACTGCACAAGCATTAGGCTAGATGAGAGAGGCCAGACACAAAAGGTCACCTACTGTATGATCCTTTTCATACAAAATATCAAGAATATCCATATCCTTAGAGGTATATCCTTAAAGACAGAAAGGAAATTTATGGTTGTTAGGGGATAGGATGAGGGTTTGTGGGGAGCAGTTATTTAAAATGTACGGTACATAGTGTTCTGGGGTGAAGAAAAAGTGTTGAGACTTGAGAGAGGTAGTGTTTGCACAATATTGTGAATCTGTTAAATGCCACTGAATTGCATCTTTCAAAACGGTTAATTGTATGTTATCTGATTTTCACAAAATAAAATGACTTTCTAGTTAGCTCTCAGTGGTCAAGAAAATTATTAGCATTATGTCATTTCCTTGAATGCTATTAGAAAAAATTAACAAAATTGGATTGACCATTTTCATTTTAAAGTAGTGAACATAAACCTCGGTGTTGAGTACCTCTACCCTGAAATCAAAATATCATTCTATTTTTCTTTTAGTAAAGTTTCTTTCCTCTTTTCCGAGATAGTATGATTCTCTATGCTTTCCTCAAATATCATTTCTTACTTTCTCTCTCTTCAAAATTCCACTCTCCCCCCTCACCCCAAATGGCTACCTCATCAATAATTTACTGAAGAGCTAGAAGCTGCCAGATGGCTACTTCCTCACCTTCCTACCAGCCTTACTCTATGAACCTTACTGCAGCAGGCACTGCTAATCTGTTTCCCGACAGTTGTTTACCCATTTATCCCCTGCTACCAGGCACCCAATTTGGATTAGCTAGCAGCCATGTGTTTAGGGAAGCTTGGCCTTGTCCAGCTCCAGGGAATGAATCACAATTAAACTAAACCAGCCATGTTGGTCTCATTCCCAGGTATGAAAGATTATTTTAAGCATGAGCCTGCCATCCAGGAGAGGCCCTTGGAGCCCCAGGAAAAGGGTTTTACCAGATTTTTTTAAAGACCCATGGGAGGAAGTATGTCTCTTTTTTTCAGTATCTTTTAACTGCATTTAATTCTTGAATTAGGACACAGTTAACACTGAGGATGATGGGGCAAAGGGTAGCACCCCTGTTCTCGGTGACTTTCTTGAGCCACTGAATTAACCAATTTGGAACTGTTCTACCTCAAAACCTATGTTTTGCACATAAACTTATGTTCTGCACAGCTCTTCTGTGCTGGCCTTATTATAAGACTTTAACTGGGAAAAGCATCCTTATTAAACAAATGGAGAAGATATTCTTTTGTCAAAGCCCAGCCCTTTCACTTGGGCTTTGAAGCCCATCTTCTAGATCACAAAGCCTTGACCCCTGTAATTTCTGACTGCGCACCCCCCCATTCATTTCTGCATTATCTATCTCACCCTTTCTGGTCGATCCTTTTTAGCATATAAACATGTTAATAGTAATTCTCGTGAACAAAAGATGTCCATTGATAGCTTAAAATAATGACTTTTCTTAAAATAGTTGCCTACCTACCCTGTTGTCACTTTTTTAGAATATTCCAACGATTTTTGTAAGGAAAAAAAAACTATTGGCTTATATAACTGGGGACACAGAAGTAGATTTTTGTTTCACTCACAACTAGATCCACAAACTCAGATGAGGTAATCACACTCTGTCTCTTTTACCTCTGTATCTTGGTGCTGTGCCTTTATGTTGGTCTCATTATTTCCCAGTGCAGACAATCTTTCTTCACACAGTGGGAAGAAATGTTACCTAAAGCCTTCCAGGTTCATGACCTCAATAGTAAGACAATTTTTCCTCTAGTAACAGACTGAAAAAGGACTCTGTTTAGCCCATCTTAGTTCATGTGACCTCCCCTGGGTCAGTCTTTATGGCCAGGAAAATGGAGTGCCATAATTGATTAGAACGTAGGTCATGTGCTTAATGATCATTTCCTGTAGGTAAGAATACTATGATTGACAACCACAGAATTATGATAAGATTGGAGCCAGGAAAAACATTTCTCCAGAAAAGGTAGACATAAAAACAGAGGCCAGTTAGAGTCCATGCTGTAGGTGTTAAGTAAGCACAATTATACCATTATGCTCAGAAGCATATGCATTTCCCAAAATGTACCTGCATAATATGATGCATCTGTTCTACATGAATCCTAAAATGCACTCACCTCTCCACCAAAAGGAGATAACCCAGAGTCATATCAAGTTACTTCATTTGTTCCACATTTAGATCTCCAAATTATGTGCATTTTCCCTCAATCGCATGCAGATGAGACACATCATAATATGATACCTAAAGATTAAATAGAAAACATACCCTCCCTAAAAACAGGGTATTTACAATATAATTCTCCTTTTTAAAAAAATGGAAAAGGAGAAACAACGTCTAGCTGTCACTGGCCACTGCAAACACCACCTTGTACTGGGTAGAGGCAACAAGGCCTGTCCTGGCCGTGCAGTGAGTGAATGTTTCTGATGTGTTTGTGTCTGCTTCTGACCCCTGGGAATGTTCATTGTCCTTTTGTTCCGTGACCACAATCAAGAAAACATCTAGAGGATGTTGCTTTGGTGGGGAGTGGTACTGAGTTTGTGTTTCGAGTATGTCACCAAATTCCTGTATTTGTCAGAACCTTTTTGGTTATGTTACAGAAACCCAATGCAAATTGGCTTAAAAAGAGAACTAATTGGTTTTTTAACTAGAAAGTAGAGGCACTTCTTGAGTCTTACGTTAGATTCTCAGAATTCTCTCACTTCACCATCCTTGGCGTGCCTTCTCTTTCTCTCTTTCTTTTTCTCTCTGTCTCAAACTACAGGGAAAAAATTTCCCCAGGGGCTGGGAAGAAGACTACTCTGAATTACATTTCTCTCCTAATCTCTTTTTAAATTGCCTTCTGCCCTCCACTATGCTATTGACACTGATCTTGTCCAGATTGCCTAGATCCTCATTTTACCAAACATAATGCACAGATTTCTAGCCATCTCATTCAATCTCCCAGTAAAATATTACACATCTCAGTACTCCATCTAAGTACTTCTTGAAACACTCTCCTCTTTCTGTTTCCAGGACATGATTCTCTGGATTTATTCCTGATTCTCAGTTTCCTTGGCAACATTTTTTTTTCCTTTCAATTCTTTAAATATTGCAACCTAAGAGTTTGGTGTTGGGCCCAACTCCCTCCTTTATCTATGCTCATTCTCCAGCTGATATCATTGGATGCTATGGTTTAAACACTAGCCATTAGGTGCCATAGTTTAATATTTTTAATGTTTATTTATGAGAGAGACAGAGTGCAAGTGGGGGAGGGACAAGAGAGAGAAGGAGACACAGAATCCAAAGCAGGCGCCAGGCTCTGCACAGTCAGAACAGAGCCCGACGTGGGGCTCAAACTCACGAACCGCAAGATCAAGATCTGAGCCAAAGTTGGTTGCTTAACTGACCAAGCAACTGAGCCACCCAGGCACCCCTAGGTGCCATAGTTTAAACATGTTGGTTACTCCCCCCCCCTTTTTTTTTACATACAACCACTTAGCTTCAAGCTAAAGTATATGTATATCCAACAACCTTCTTAATATTGGCACCTGAATGTACACTAGGCATCTAAAAATTAATGTATTCAAAATGAAGTCCACATATTTTATATGTTCCCCAGACTTCTGTCTTGAATCACCCATCTATATGTGTAAGCCACAAATATATTCCAGACTTCCCTTTCTCTCATCATCCACCCAATCCATCAATGAGTGCAATTATGGAAACCACCCCATTAATTAATTTGAATTCTCATCTTTATCTCTTCTCATTGTCTTTTCTCCTAGATCTCCGACACAACACTCACACAGACACACAGCAAATAATACTGCAAGATAGGTTTCCAGGGTCATTCAAAAACAAACTGAGTCTCAACAAATCTTGCAGAGGTCATACTACAGAGAGAGGAGTGATTTCATTTAAAAACAAAGTCTTCCCTTGTGCTAAATGCTCTGTAAGCTGACTTGGACTAGTACTAAAAACTATGAAATTCTTTGGCAATAAATAACAGATGTAAGCACTTTATAAATTACCTCTTCTACCTGTGGAATGGGCAGGAACCCCTATGTCTGAAGATACACTTAGTTCACAAAACTGGTTTTGTCTCATTTCAGTTTTATAGCTGAAAACAAACAACACATTCCTCATCCTACCTCCATCCTGGACAAAACAGACTTTTACATTTATTAATATTTCTGCCTTTAAAAATCTATTTCCAGCCATTTCTAGGTTCATGCACATCTTAAAATAGATCTGCAAAGGCCTATAATTTAGAAGCATAGTTACCCCTATATAAATTTGCTAGGGTTGTTGTAAAAGAGTACCACAAACTGTGTGGCTTAAACATCATAAATTTATTATCTCAGATTTCTAGAGGCTAGAAGCCCAAGATTAAAAAGTCAGTAGGGTTGGTTCCTTCTAAGGAACCTTCCGAGGAACTTCTTGTACACCTCTCCTTCAGTTGCTGGTGATTTGCTAGCAATCATTGGTATTCCTTGGCTTGTAGATGCATCACCCTGGTCTCTGCCTTTGTCTTCCTGTGACTTTCTGCCGGTATGTCTGTGTGTAAATTTCTACTTTTTATAAAGATACCAGGCATATTGGATTCGGGGCCCATCTTACTCCACTATGTTCTCATCTTAACAAATTACATCTGCAACAACGCTACTTTCAAATAAGGTCACGTTCTGAGGTACTGGGAGTTAGAACTTCAACAGTTGAATCTGGAGGGGACATAATTCAACCTTTAACACCCCCAAGTTTTGGGGGGAAAGAAACTCTGAATAATAGACGAAAGTTTAAGCTCTGAGTGAAAATAGAAATATTTACCAAAGATCAATCAATAATTGAAATATAAAGTTAGGGTTGCAGGCACAGAGATTCCTAAGATTTCTTTAATCTCCAAAAAAACTCTCTGGGTCTTATGAATGGATAAGAATATCAGAGAGAAATGAGACATGGAAAAAAGTGAGGCAATTAATCATTGACTTGGGTATAAAGGTCAAATGTTTGGATGTAAAAGTCAAAAAACAATAATATCAGGTTCTGAGAAATTGAAGTCAACAGCTGTAGTGGCCTAGGACTGACTCATTCCTAGGATACCCCCAGTCTGTCCAAGTTCCAGCACATTCTTAGAGCTCTTTCATGGAACAGAGCTCAGACTCCCCCTGCTGGTCGGACTCAGAGTTGACTCTGCTCTCTGGCTTGGGGGAAATGCATTCTGCCATTATTGAGTTTCTCTCAGGAGTTTCCCTTTCTTCCCTGACCTCCTCAATGTCTAGTTTAATACAGGGCAGCTGGTTTCACATACCTGCTCTGCGTTCAATCTTTTCTTGTAACATCTGGGAAACATCTAGTTGTTAAAGAATGATAATGGAAAATGCCAATAATCTGTTAGTATTATTATGCTCATGGTTTTGACTTTGAACATCCTCTAAGGAATGTCCAGAACTGCCCTGTGACTATACATCCATTCAATGATGGCAAGAGACTTGCATTTATACAACTTGAAGTTTAAACGTTAAACTGTTCCTGAGGTTAATAAATAAGATCTTCATACACAAACCACATGGCCATTTGATATTTTCACCTTAAAACCCCAGGAACTGACAAATGAGAAGAAAAACCTATTTCAAAGACATAGATCAAGGGTCTGATGTAATATTAAAGGACTACAACATTCATAAGACCTAAGTGAGGAAATCCAAATTACAAAGCTTTGAGAAGAATCCAGAACATACGTGGGGCAAATTGAGCTTACATAGACCCTTCCAAAGGAAATGAATCACCTTTAATATTTAATGATTCAAATATTAAGGTAGTTGGGGTAACGATTGATCACCCAGTCACCTAAAGCTTGAGATTTGTCTTGGGTACTACTTTTCCGTTAGTTAATCACTAAATCCAACCCTTAAGTATTTCTTGAGTCTTTCTTCTCTTCACCACTGATGGGCACTTACCATTTCCAAATTGAATTTTTTCAAGAGCTACACACCGATGTGCCTGGCTCTGGTCTCCTCACAAATTTGTCCTTATGAGTACCCTCAGAATTTTTAAGTGCAAATATGAATATGCCCTATTTAAAGGTTCCCCATTGCCTATCAGTCAACTCAAATTGCTATATTGGGAAGGGCATGAGCTTCGACATCAGAGAGATAAAGTGGATGGATTGTAACTTGATTTGAGACTTCAGGGAAGTCACTGTCGGGACTTCTTCCATGAGGCATATGGTAAAGTAAGGTAATTATAATTGGTGGTGGTGGGGAAGTGGGTGATGGATTATGAAAGAACCTATGAAGGACATCTAACCCAAACTTGAAGGAAGAAGAAAAGCATTTTTGAGGAAGGAGCATCTAATTGAAGATCTTAAAATAGGAGTTTGTTGGGATTTTGTGGATAATGGGAAAGAGGGTAAGAGGAAGTAGCGGGAGCAATTATAGGTAGAAGCAGAGGGAAAAGAATATATTAAATAAAACTTGGCTCTGAGGAACAAAGCCTTTTGTTTCTTCTTTTTTTTTTTTTTTTAATTTTTTTTTTCAACGTTTATTTATTTTTGGGACAGAGAGAGACAGAGCATGAACGGGGGAGGGGCAGAGAGAGAGGGAGACACAGAATCGGAAACAGGCTCCAGGCTCTGAGCCATCAGCCCAGAGCCTGACGCGGGGCTCGAACTCACAGACCGCGAGATCATGACCTGGCTGAAGTCGGACGCCTAACCGACTGCGCCACCCAGGCGCCCCTTTTGTTTCTTCTTAAATGAGAAAAGTAAGGGAGAATATGGCATGTACAAGGAATCAAACGTGGTATGCAGGGAGTGGTGTAAGATAAAACTGGAGAAACAAGTAGGGGGTATCTGACTACGAATGATGGAAGGATCTGTTAAGGAATATAGATTTGCCCTTCATGGTGTAAGGGGACTAATTTAAGATTTAAGCCAAGGAGAAATATGCGTTGTGGAATCTTCCCTCTGGGTGTGGTACTGAGGACCATAATGAAACAAGGACCATAATGAAAATTTCTGCAGTTGGTGGCCTGAACCAGGACGATGATGGGAGAGATAGAGAAAAGAAGATGTATTCAAGAACTATTTGAGAGGCATCATTCATAATGCTTAGCAGTTGACTGGATGTGTGGAATGAGGAAAAGGAAAGAATCAAAGCTGTCTAGATTTCTAATATGAGCCACAGGGTGGCTGGGGGCACCTGTCCCAGCTTAGGGACAAGGAGGAACAAATTTGAGAGAAGGAACAAATTTGAAGCAGGAAGCTAATTAACAGGTAGATTTTGAGTTGAATGAGAACTTGGATGGCACTATGCAGTAGGCAGTTGGATAGTCAGGTCTGGGATCATGAAGAAGATCAGGACTAATGATGAGGAGGTGGCTCTTCTTGGCACATTGTGTGCTTTAGGGCAAGTCACCAAGGAAGAAATGTATAGAAAGAGCAGATAAGGGACTGCAGTCCCACAAAAGAGCTTTCGTCATTTGCAAAATGGGGATAAGACTTTCCAGGGCCTTTGGCTAACATACATAGGAGTACCTAGAAGAATGCTTTGCTCACAGTACAGGCTTAGTAAACATTAAATGAATAATTTACCAAAATCATATACCTGATTTACTAATTTTCTTATAAAGATTAAGGAAAGTAAAAGTTTACCATCTCTGCGAAACCTTATAAAGAAAATGTCCACACAAAAAACACCTGTTCTTATCAGCAGAGTCATGACTCATAAGGGATAAGGCATTTTGCTTTTTCTTAGACAAGAAAGTCACATTTATTAGTGCCCGGTCAGCTATTTAAAACTGACCTCTATTTGATCTTGACATTTATAAGCAAAAGGAAGTCTTTAGTTATGTAACAGGCCAGCAGTCCATGTGTCCCTCCTGTAACAACAATAGTAACAGAAGCCCATTTTTCATTGTGCCTGACTCTATTCAAAACAACACATCTCTTCACCAGCTCATATTTTTTCCCTTACATTCTCTGAAGCTCTCACTTAATGCCCAACAATCCAATAAGCGGGCGGTGGGGGGGGGGGGGGGGGGGAATTGGCATCTGCTTCAGTAAGAGGGAATGTGGTTGTGTGTTAAGAGGGAATTCTGCTGTAAAATCAACCAGAAGCAAAGTGTTAAATGAAATTTCCAGTAACTAGGTTTCATGGTGTAAAGAAACCCATTCCAGGTTAAACAGACTGCTTGTGACTTTATGGCATTAAAGTAGACTTCTAAATAGATTGGAAAACAAAAACTCATTCACAAAAACTCATGATTTCAGATTGGCACATCAAGCATAATTTCTGAGCATTTGCAGAAATGAATACTCCTACCAAGGGCACATTACTTATTTCAAATAAACTTGACATCAAGGGATCTACTGTTGCATTTCAACAATGAAAAAAGAACCAGAACATTTTGGGAGAGCAGTCTCAGTATGTATTGAATCACTTTTAGCCATTCAAACACATATCTAGCCTCTAAAAACTTGCTGAAGATCTCTATTCTTTTTCTATTCCCAAAGTTAAAGAAAATATAGATTGAATACTAAGAAGCAAATAATGGGAGTTTATTTTAGAGTCTTAGGTATAAAATGATGAATTATTTTGGGTTATTAGAGTGAAACATACTAGTCTTTTGTCTTTGCTTGCCTGCTTGCTATACTAAATGCTTAAGGTGAAGGATCACTTAGACGATTCATTCTATCTCCAGCTATTGCATAAATAAGAGAGGTCCACTACCTTCTCACAATAAGAAAGTATCTTGGTAAAGTACCCAGAAGACCGAATCTAAGTTTCCACTCAAAAATTTACCTGGGGTTTCCAACCAGAGAGTCCCTGTTGACAGTCACAGAGGTACAGAGCAGTGGAACAGAACTGAGAGTCTACAGACTCATACATCTATGAACAATTGATTTTGACAAGGCTATCAAGGCCACTCAGAGGAGAAAGAATCAGCTCTTCAACAAACGGCGCTGGAAAACCTGATATCCAGATGTAGAACATTGAAGTTACCAGGACAAAGCACTATGTGCAACAGAATGGTTAAGGGGTTGGATGAGCAAGGCAGAGATCTCCATTTGCCAGCCTAATCTCCAATACTCCCATTCTTAGTAAAAGAATCCTCATACTCCTAGGGTGGCAATGCACCTAGCTAAATATTCATATTTCTTAGCCCCCAAGTAAATAGCAGTGGTTAGGGATATAAGAATTTTTTAACTGAGTTTTTGAGAAAAGTTCTTAAAAGGGGTTGCACAGGTGGCACTTGTCTGCCCTATTTTGCATTTGCTTTTTCCTTCTTCGTATTGCCTGACCTGTGTATAGAATGGCTGCCTCTGCAAGTACATCTTGGATGTTGGAAGCCGTGTTTGTGAATGCATGAAGAGACTAAGCCCAGGCTTTTGAGGGTTGTGAAGCTACCAGGCCTGTCCTGGGCTGCTTGTGTCTAGACTTATATTCTATGAGTCTTGTTTAGGCCACTCTTTTGGGGGGTTGTTTGTTTTATGTACCCAAGATTAATCCTAATTGATTCAATCAGTTTCTTTGCTGCTGGGGCATGGGACAGGGATGAAGAGAACCCTTTGCTCGCAGATTTGGATGAGGCCTGGAACTTCAACTTAGAGTGGGAATTTGTAAAAAGGAAAATCCTTGGCCCCACCCCAGATCTACTGAATCAGAAACTCTGGGGGGTAGTGCCCAGCAATCGGCTAGAGCTCTCCAGGTTCCAGTTTGGGAACTGAGATAAGTTTTTGTTCAGTGCTGCTTGAATAGGAAACTTCTTTTATTTTCTAATGTTTTTTTTTTTTTTTATTTTTGAGAGAGAGAGAGAGAGAGTGTGTGTGTGTGTGTGCAAGTGGGGAAGAGGGGCAGAGAGAGAGAGAGACAATCTTAAGCCCGCTCACACTCAGTGCAGAGCCCAACTTGGGACTGGATCCCACAAACCTGGGGTTGTGACCTGAGCCCACATCAAGAGTCAGACGCTCAACCAACTGAGGCACCCCAGGAAACGTCTTTTAAACGGTTTTGGCTTATGACCATATGTTCTTACGAATAGGAACCATTATGGGGTGCCTGGGTAGCAGAGTCAGTTGAGTTTCTAATTCCTGACTTTGGCTCAGGTCATGAGCCTCCTAGCTCTTGCATCAAATCACATCTCTTTACTAGCTAGAGTGTATGGCACACTTCATATGCAACCAATATTTTCTAGGTATGGTATCCCTAAGACACATGAAGCTAATTCTGACTATGTAGTTGTTAGTGGGTTCACCTCCCTGGTGAAGGAATGATCACAGATTTCCCCCATTCCTCAGTTTCCCCATAAAACCCTGCAATGACCACATACCACCACTGCCCATTCAGCTCCCACTCTGAGCAAAATCAGAGAATGGGCGGAAATAAAAGACCCAAGAGATGAAGCAGAAAGGATGGAAAAGGTTAAAGGACTAAAGTCCCTTTACCACAAGAATACCTTGAAAAGAGTGGAAGAGAAAGCTCGATCCTGAGAGAGCCAAGCTAGGACAAGGGAACTGGGGTGGGAGGGGAGGTTTCCTGCTTGAGAGACTCTAAGAGGGTGAATGCTGAAGAACTGCTAATGTTGCAACTTGGGTGTCTTTCGAACTTTTTGAGACACACCAGTAAAAAAAGAAGCTCCGTATACACACACACACACACACACACACACACACGTTAGCCCATGACATGTGACACAGAGAACCACCCAGTTTTGTTTTCTTTTGAGAGGTAGTGGGGAGGTGCAGAGGGATAAAGGAGAGAGAATCTTAAGCAGATTACACACCCACTGTGGAGCCCAACATGTGACTTGATCTCACAACCCTGAGATCATGACCTGAACCAAAATCAGGAGTCAAGAGTTAGAGGAGGCTTAACCAACTGAGCCACCCAGGAGCCCCTATATGGTTTTGTTATGACCACTAAAAGTGGAGATAAATGAATCTTTATTGGGAAACTACTAAGAGCCAGATACACTTGTCTCATTTCCTCTTCACAAGTGCCCTATGATACCAGTTTGTTTACCCCCTTTTAGATAAGATAGCTGCGACTCAGATTATATAAATTGCCCAAGGTCATTAATCTAGCAAGTAGTGGAGCCTGGGCTCCTCTGGGTCTGCTGCTAGGAGCTGGGAACTAGAAGCTGCTGCTGAATGGGAGAGACATGGGCCAAAACTGTTGCCTGAGGAAGTGTCTCAGGAACTGCCCTGCCGAGTCGCTCTGCACTGGGAGACCTCTGGATCTGGGTTCCATTGTGAAACTGTGGCTTTTCCTGACATTTCCTTTGCACAGGAAACAGTTGGATCTCAGCACAAAAGTTGTGGGATCTATTTGTTTGTGTGTGGTCACAAATTGCAGCCCACCCAAGCCCCTTTTTTCATCCCTCCCATCTGCACTGCTGATAGGAACCAGCACACATGCAAAAACTGCTTTTTATGATCCTCCAGAAGCATTTTTACTCCTTTCTCTCTAGTCCCTAACACTTTCCCTTGCTTCTACTTGGTCCTCTTGGCCCTTTATCTACTACCTAATTTCCAGGCATTTCCTCCCACTGATCTCAACCTACTGGAAATATAATCAAGTATTTTCTTCAGCAAAACTTGGTAATGATGAGTTATTTACTGTATTACCTAGGACAAAAGTTTGATTCTCATGCCCCTTTCTCACTCTGGCCAACTGAGTTGCTGCAAACTTCTTACAGCTGTAAATAGCTCAGATTATAAATCTTAATCGCCGATTATCCTGATCTCATATTGCTTTTATTTTTATAACAGAGACATGACTGCAGAGAAATAAAGAAAAATTGTTAGCTAGAGGGAAACCAACAAGGAATTCTGTTTACTGTGTGATGTCACAGAGGAAGTGGACACAATCTTCTTATTTTGTCACTGTTTGTAGGTTTCTTCTTCATAGTGAACCAGTAGAAACTCTGCTGGAAGGGACCTTAGAAAGTTTCACTATAAGTAAACTGAGGCACAGGACCAAAAGATGCTTTCGTGTAGATGAAGCCCTAGGCATCTATACTTTCCATTCTCAGTAAATTCTATGTTCTTCTCTAAGAGGCAAAGCCAGGAGGTAACACTTTGGCTAACGGTGAAATTTACCCTTCTCTCAAAGGCAGGATCTATTAGTTAACAATACCATGAGCTTCCACTCCTTGGTTCCAGCACAAATCTTTGTCCTCGCCATTACCTCTGCTTCCTCAACCTGTTTCTGGGCCACCAGACCAGCCTGTCTGGCCAATATTCAGCCATAGGACTGACAAAAATAATTTGGACTACCAGTGAAAGCCGGCTAGTATTTTCCACTATCCTTATGACAAGTCCTAAATTAGTGATATTTAAAAGAAGCTTTAACAGGCATACTTGGATATAGGAGAAAATAGCCACCCCCCCCCCACACACACACACACACATCATTGTCTTGAATACTAATGACAACTTCTGTTTTTGTAATCACTCAGTGGCATAGCCTGGTAAGGAAGACAGTGGCACCCAGTGGACAAATGTTTGATTGTTTGACACAGGTGTTCGATTCTGAAATATTTTCCTATCTCAGCCTCACAGAAGGTCTTTTACTTCCCTTGCCTTTCCCTATTCTTCTGTCATCACATTTTAAAACTGTCTACTGAATTTAAATATGGGGGGAGGGGAATGTTCTCATATTTTTTATGTTTTCAAGAATAAGACTAAAAACTAAAGTACTGGAGGAAGCAAAATTTTCAGGATTGAGTCCTCTCAGCAGTGTCTCTATTTGATTAACTCTTCAACTCTAATAGGAGAGACAGCCAAATCTAATAAAACACTCAATTAAAAATGTAATGTTGAAAATGCCTGTAATATGGTTATTTTTTTTTCAATGAAATTCACTTGGTTATACAAATTTGGCAACTCCAAAGGCAATACTTCAGGAAAGGAATACACACAGACCCTGCAATTTAGTGCTATTGTAGAGTTTATCTGGAGCTATACAAGTACGTATTTTCACTCACTTGCTCTTTCTTTTTCTTTTTTTTTTTTAACGTTTATTCATTTTTGGAAAAACAAAATTTATTTTTGAGAGACACAGTGCAAGTGGAGGAGGGACAGAGAGAGAGGGAGACACAGTATCTGAAGCAGACTCCAGACTCTGAGCTGTCAGCACAGAGCCCGACACGGGGCTCAAAATCACGAACCAAGAGATCATGATGTGAGCCAAAGTCTGACGCTTAACCAACTGAGCCACCCGGGCACCCCTTACTTCCTCTTTCAATGATTCTTTTGGTTGTGAGCTATTTGGGTACAGAAGCCCTGTTTATATATCTTTCTTCCCCAAACATCTAAGTAGCATCTTACTTACTGTAGGTACAGAGAAGTTGAGTAACATCCAGTTAGCATTTTATATACTTAATCTGAATACTTTAAAAAATGGAACTAGGGGCGCCTGGGTGGCGCAGTCGGTTGAGCGTCCGACTTCAGCCAGGTCACGATCTCACGGTCCATGAGTTCGAGCCCCGCGTCAGGCTCTGGGCTGATGGCTCAGAGCCTGCAGCCTGCTTCCGGTTCTGTGTCTCCCTCTCTCTCTGACCCTCCCCCGTTCATGCTCTGTCTCTCTCTGTCCCAAAAATAAATAAACGTTGAAAAAAAATTAAAAAAAAAAAATGGAACTAATTGTTTGATATCACAGAAAGGATCATGGAGCTAAGAATCTTCAGTGTTAGTGGCTGGTTGTTTTTATTGTAAAATAAAAATATTTTCTAAAGAACAAACGGAATGATTACTTTTATGGGCGAATCAAATTTTATTGGTTTAAATGTGAAGACATTAAAAGGCCTTCAGTTACAAAACAAACATATATCTTCTCCGTGCAACCTAATACCAGCCAGGGTGCCCTCTTTTCATTAGCCATTCAAAATCTCTTCCAGGTTTGGAGGCTCTTGTCCATCATTATATTCTTTATAACTCATAATTTTGCTACAGTTTGAGACTTGTTTTTATTTGTTTTAGAAGCAAGACCCATTGGCAAGCCAGGGTTATGGCATGTGGCTGACATAGAAACTTTTCCAAATGGGTCTGGGCCTAAGGCAACACCCTTTCATTAACTGACGCAAGTTTTTACATCAACCACACTTAGTAAATAATAAACACATCCCTAAGGAAGAGATGCACTTTTTTGGTAAATTGGAAAAAGAAATGGAGGCCATTTGTGTCTGTCATTACATTACATGTTAATTATACTTTTTGTAATATATAACACAAGCACCATCTACCCTAGTCTCTCCAAAAAATCTTATTTATTTATTAATTTATTAATTTATTTATTTATTTAGAGAAGAAAGAATGAGAGAAAGAGAGAATGTGCGCATGCGGGCGCATGAGCAGGGGAGGGGCAGAGAGAGAGGGAGAGAAAGAATCCCAAGCAGGCTCTGCACTGTCAGCGAGGAGCCTGATGTGGGGCTCGAACTCCCAAACTGTGAGATCATGACCTGAGCCGAAACCAGGAGTCAGACGCTTAACCTACTGAGCCACCCGGGTGCCCCTCCACAAAAATTCTTATAAAATTCTGATGTAAGCAAACTTTTCTAGACAGACCTTAGTATGTAAAAAAAAACTGAAAACTTCTTCAAAAGTTTCTAAAAATATATAACAAAATGTATCAATTCACAATAAATCAATAAATGTTTATAACATTTCTGTCCTTTTTCCTCTACTCACTATCTCCGGGAGTGACTTTGCTCTCAGGGGCCAAACCCCACTGCCCAGGAGGAGAGGCAACAATTAACATTGGGGTTTGTGCTGTGCACAAAGTATAATATTGGGAAATGGGCCAGTCCCTGATCTGAGCTTTGCTGATTCCCACAGTCACCGTGTCTGACATGAAAGCCCTGCTAGGTCATCTCTAGAGCGTCGAGTACAGCCCACTACTGGTTGGGCTCCACCGCTCCTGTGAGTTTTAAAGACCCAAGAGGGAAGCCAAATCTCTGTTTCCTCCAACAATTTGAGAAAATTGCTCCTCTGTGCTCCCTGGAGGTTTTATCTGACCTCTGGACTTATCTGATGTTTGCAATGCAAATATGCTTCACTGATTCAGGAGAACTACTTGCTTAAAGATGGCTTGCCTAACTCATGGGCTAGGGTGAATGGAAATCAAAATACAAACGTAAAAGGAGTTTTAAAGGCCGGAAAGATCCATGAAGACTGAAGTAATTATTGTTATACCTAAAATGAATGAAGCCCTCTGTGTGCGTGTGTTGGTGTGTGTATGCATATGCATGTATGTGCATCAATAGGGGCAGAGGTCAAAACACAGACTTATTTAGGGGCGCCTGGGTGGCTCTGTCGGTTAAGCATCCGACTTCAGCTCAGGTCATGATCTCCCAATTCGTGAGTTCGAGCCCCGCGTCGGGCTCTGTGCTGACAGCTCGGAGCCTGGAGCCTGCTTCAGATTCGGTGTCTCCCTCTCTCTCTGCCCCTCCCCTGCTCACGCTCTTTCTCTTTCTCTCTCAGATACAAAATAAAACATAAAAAAATTTTTTTAACAGATTTATTTATTTGTTTATTTACTTTGAGTATAGTTGACACACAATGTTCCATTAGTTTCAGGTGTACAACATAGTGATTCACCATCTCTATATACTGTGCTGTGCTCACTATAAGTATGGCTAGCTTCTGTCACCATACCACACTATTACCATATCACTGACTTTATTTCCTGTGCTGTGCCTTTTCTTTCCATGACTTATTTGTTCTATAACTGGAAGCTTGTACCATTTTGCAACACCCCACCCCCAACTTTATTTTGGGAATTAACAGTGTGTTCTGCTTCTGTTTTTTTTTTTTAAACAAGTATTTAGATTTACATTTGTTCTCCGGCACCCTTAAGGAACATACATTTCCAGTGTGAACGACAGGTATTACCTGTTCAGATAAGGTTTTAGCCTTTTCTTCTGCTTCCTTCAGACAAATCTCCAAGGCCTCAAGTTGTGCCAAAGTAAACGCCATCTGTCCAGTTTCCAGGGACTCTTTCTTTAAAACAATAATCAAATATTATTTTGTGATACGGATAGCTTCCTGAGTGCATCTCAAACAACTTTATGGGCTAAGGATAGAGTTAATAAACTCACACAAATCATCTCTTTTTCCTCAACACAGTAATTTAAAAGAGTGAAATGTTATAAAAACAATGGTCTTACTCAAGAGTTTAGTGTCTAAAAGGAGGGTAAAAAAATGCTTATTAAATTGTGACAATGAACAGCTTTAGAAAGTTAGACTAAAATTATCCACACTGGAGTTTGGTTAGTTTGCAGCTTTTTTTTTTTTCTTGATACAAACAGAACTTTCCTTCAAGAGGCTAAGACCAAAATTTCACATTCCTAGTGAGAGATGTCACCTAGAGTGCCTCTATTTTTAGCATTCACCTCTCCTGAGGAATAGAACCATGTAAACTCAGAGAAACCTGCTTCCTCTGATTGCCACCTTCCCATCCCAAGGTTCATTCAAGCAAAGATACCACAGGGTTTGGAATCAGCTCCTTCTTGCCCAGAATATGGCTAATAGGACTCAAGTCAGCAGAGGTATATGTAGACTTAGCCTCTCCAAGTTGTTCTGAAGTTGCCCTTTCTCATCCACAAGCAGGAGAGTATACACAATTGGTAAGGAAGTATCAGTCACAGGCCCTTCCCAGACAAGAGCACTTCCTAACTACTCTGGCTATCCCGACAATTAATAATTACACAGCAATATGAAAACTTGAAAGGGGAGGCCTCATATGTGCTAGGATTGTGACCTTCCTTGTGAATTCCTTATGAATGCGCAGGCTCCTCTAACTGCCTCCAATTCACCCCATAAAAAGAAAGAACTGTGTTCTTTTTTTTTGACTGGTGCTTTGTATTTTTCCTTTGGTCTGGGATCCCACCATTTTTATACGTGTGTGCATTTCCTAATGATACAATAGAGCCATCTGGTGGTAAATGGAACCAGCCATAAAGATCGTACAATTGTTCATACAGTACTTTCAACCCTAGGACCCTGCCATGGGCCTTTGATAAAATGAAACTCCATAGGATCCAGGGCAAAGAAATGGTGCTATGTTCCAAAACAGCCTGGTTCCTAGATCACACACGGCTGCGTAATCCCCCTCTCACACACCCCCTGCACCAATCAGACTTTGGGGGATGAACATCTTGGGCTAGAACAATGATATTTGGAACGAATCATTCATCCTCAGCATCCCATAATGATTCCAATACATTTCAAAAGTCAGTCCAGAAACAAAATCTTAAAAAATTAGCCTCAAAACAATATTCTTATATATCTACACCTGTAGATAATTCAAGCTGTGAAACATTTTATGCAGAAAGGGGAAATTTCAAGAGGCCCAAATATTCCAAAAAGATTGGGATTTCCAGATCTAGTTGCCATTTCCAGGGAAACTCTTCCTGTCTAACATTTGATCTCAAAAGGTAGTTTCTTAAATTTTTTGTGAGTAGATCAAGTAAGGTCAAACTAATCTGTTTCTCTGGGTCTTTCTCTCCAAACATCCCAAATTTCCCTAGCCAAAAAGGACAATCATTTCCAGTAAGATAAAAGCATTGTAAGTCAAGGCCAAATGAAACAGAATTGATTGAAGACTGTTATTAAGTATCATAGGACTTTTTATGCAGATAGATTTAAGAAATTGCCATGTGTTGTGAAGTAGGGACAGTCCTGAGCAAACTGTGAAGAAGGCAGTCTATCGTCTGCATCCGTACTCCAGTGTAGCTGTCACTCTCCTGCCTTCCTATTCTCCTTCCCCCTTAAGGGAAAGAGCCATAAGTGTTTCTACACAGAGGTAAAAATGGTTTATGTAAAGGTAAGCAGTCTTTAATGGAAGGCAACCCCCACTTACCAAACAAAGGAATACAAATTCAATCAAGAATAATTTCAGGAATAAGCACATACGTAGGGTTAGATGTTTTAGAGGTGTGTGTGTCATTTCAAGGACCCTAAAGAAGTTAGGTGTCATTAGTCCTTATCCTAGTTTTGCAGGATACAAGGGCAGAAGGCCAGCAGATGAGATTCCTACCATTAAGTTTATTCTTCAGGCACTTCTGGGCACACCCTATCTAAAGTCATTTGTGTTTATTATGAACGCAATCTGTCTTGGTAGTTAAAGTAATTGATGAGTGAATTATACGAGTCAAAAGTCTGTTAAATGCTGTCACATGTATGATTTATACAGGTGTTTGGGTTTTGAACCTGTCTGTGGATTTTCAAGTGGTGAATTCCAGCAATTCAATGGGAGTTCCAGTTTTTAACTTCTGCTTTTTGCCTTAAAAATGTCTACCTAAATATCAAACCAGTCATTTCAGTACATGGAACTAAGATAACCAAGATGATTAAACTAAAAGAATGGGACAGATTAAAAATCCAGTAAACTTTGGGGGCACCTGGGTGGCTCAGTCGGTTAAGCGTCCGACTTCAGCCAGGTCACGATCTCGCGGTCCATGAGTTCGAGCCCCGCGTCAGGCTCTGGGCGGATGGCTCGGAGCCTGGAGCCTGTTTCCGATTCTGTGTCTCCCTCTCTCCCTGCCCCTCCCCCGTTCATGCTCTGTCTCTCTCTGTCCCAAAAATAAATTAAAAAAAAAAAAAATGTTGAAAAAAAAAATTTTTTTAAATAAAAAATAAATTTAAAAATCCACTAAACTGTGATTACAGTAAAGACACTAGAGCATTATGCATCTGTGTTCAAGTTAACAGTCTTCTAATTGACAAATCTTATACAAAATTATAACAGTCAATTCTTGTTTAGTTGTAGAGTTTCCTCACTTGAGGATCTAGAGGAAAATCTATTCTTTTTTTTCTACTTTAAATTTTCTCGATGTCACTAAGCCATCTCAGTATCTTTTCATCATCCCCTTCCTTACTTTTAAGTACGTCAGTATTTATCTTCAGATGACCTCCCTCTTCTTCCTCAGCCATACACACTCCTTCCCCTCCTCAGGACTGGTTCAAGGTCTCTGACCCAAATCCTTCCCCTGAATCCATGTGCAATATGTAGAAAGGCCCATGCCTGCAGAAACCAGTCTGAACAGCACTGAGCATTTAGTAGGAGCCCAGTAAGTAGTCATTGATGAAGGCGTAGCAGGCAAAGTTGGTGGTTACACCAGAGGGGCAGCCCTCTCTGCTAACAGTGGCTTCTTTGGGGAATATTCTCCATGTATCTGGTCTGGGACGCTGACAGGAATCAGAGCACTGGGGAAATTCTGTTTGCCAAAGGCCAGGTACAAGCTAGGGTAGCAGAATGCAAGGAGATGGCCATGGAATTGGGTGATGGTTTTTGTTCAGACTAAATATGGTAAAGCAGGTAACTTAGACAGATGAAACGCTCACTTAATGTGATTATTGGTCATTCCACTGCCCCAACTCCTTTAAAGAGAATCATGTGCTATTAAAACTTTCTAGCTTATTTTTAAACCCTAATAAAGAGAATGTCCTCAGAGATACACTTAAGTAAGAGTAAATGATGGAATGATAACAGTGGGAAATTCAAATATGCGGCGAGAACAAAGTTAATAGGTTAAATATGTGCATGTGTGTTTATTTAAAAGTAACATGGCTGATTAAAGGTGTGATTATAGCAAATAGCACTTTCACAGAAGAGCTTTTTGACATGGGTCCAGTTAAGACGATTAAATATTTCCAGCAGTCTAAAAGTTGTAATGTCCAGGGTTCCAACAGCGGCCTCTCCTCAGTGACGCAGTAACTTCATGCCCGATAAAACATGCTTTCAACACATTTCACAGTGGTCAAGCTTCAGCTCAACGTCTCTTCTATTTACTACTGCTTTCCCCCCTGCTTAACAGGCCCTGGAGGCCCTAAACTTCTTTACACTTCTACAACCTGCTCGTATCTCTCATGCTGATGAAACTTTTTCCCTAGGCTCCCACCTCAGCCCCTTACTCTGGACAGTTTATGTCATCCCTACCCCCATCTTCGGTGATCAGCATTCATTTTACAGTGGAAATTTCATCATCCTTGTGTCCTTTTGTGCTTAGCTTTTGCAATAGTTTCTTAGTCTCATTTGCCAATTTCTACTTAAGCAGCAATTTAAAAAACTCAGTTTTTCCTGATTCCAATCCATTCTAATGGAAACAGTATTCCTCTGTTTTCGAGTTGCTGAAATAGTCTGCTAATACGAGGTTTTTTTATTTAAAACTTGAACAAACTACAGTTATTGCCAAAGTCCAGTGAAAAGATGGTTCCAGAAAGTGCCTATCAGTATGACTGGGAAGAAAATAGCCATCGGGAGGATGACAGATGAGCAGTGACTAAGGACAACACCGTTTGTAATCTGGAAGGCCATATTCTGGACCTGACCACGTGACCTGAGCTGTGTGACATCTGGGCTTTACTTCTTGGGGCCTCAGTTTTTCATTTTTAAATGAAAAATGTGTTGGGCACATCTCAGCAGGAAACAGAAAGTCATTCCAAAGGAGCGATTAAGGGGAGTTTAATGAAGGGAGTATTTACAAACATGTGGGCACAGTTAAGGGCATGAAGAAAGGATGGTGAGACACTCCCAAGAAGTGCCAAAGATTACCTTTGCCTCATCTTGACCTGAAGGGAGTCAAGAGCCTGAAGAGATAATGGCAGAGTATTATTAGAGAAGCTAGAAAGAGAGCTTGAGCAGGGGGCCATGTCTATGAGCTGACGGCCTGGGTAGAGAAACAGAACCACAGCCAACCTGTGCTTAGTCAAAATGGTAGATGGACCAGTGGAATAAATAGCCTGACCTCCCCTTCTCTCACCCTGTGCTCTTCTCTGTCTCCGTTGGGCTGAGTCTACCATAAAACCAGAGGGCAAGAGCTCCTGAATGACAAGTTCAGAGAGACCAGCTTCCCCAGAAAAGAGCAGAGTGGGGGGAGGGTGGAGAGTAGATCTGGAAGTGGAAACGAAGAAACCTCAGACCACATGAGTTTAATTGTATTAGCGCTTCCCAAATGCTAGCCCATTGATCGGTATTGGTTTGTGATAACATTTCCACCAGGAGCAAGAAAAAGACGGAAGTAAACTTCTTTAAAAAAATATGAATTTTTCATGAAGCCAAATGTATTCCATTTAAAGAACTGTCCTTTATTCTGAGATTTTGATCATTCTATATATTTTGGTGTTAAGAGCATGTTTCTTTAACAAATGATGGTGATAATATATGGAAATTATTCTTTTAGTGTTTTTTTCTTCAGAAAAATTGAAAAGTTGGCAGTGCTGTGAGAACTAATCCCAATTATGTTGGAGGTGGAAATTTGTGTGGGTTTAGGAAATCTAAAAGTATAGAGACCCTCTGTGTAAGTCATCTTTGTTAAATTATGAATTGAATGTTTTATAAGGCAGCCTTTCCTGAACTGTGGTCTCTGAATTCCCCAGGTCTAAGTCCAACATGGACCTGTACAGTCTATCAAGTTGCCATCGCAAAGTTCCAGGATACTACTTTTCTAGAAAAAAAACACATTTCTAAAGGTCAACCTTTCTTCCTGTGTAAGGTTTCACTACTTTTTCATTTCTATAGCATCACTGATAGAAAAAAGAATAAAAGAAGAGGGATTCAAAAGGAATTGTTGACTCAGATATTAACTTATAAAAAGACTGTTGCCCTGGAAGTTAAAGAGAAATGACCATGTGACATTTGATAGCTTCATAAATAACTAAATAATGGCTTACCTGAAACTCTTAACAAGCTAAAGGTGTCATTTTAGTTCAGTTCAAAGCATTTCAATTCATTAAATTCAAAAAATATTTATTAAAGACTCACTATTTGCTGGATACTATGCTAAGCAATGGAGAAACTGGTAGTAACAAGACCGACAGGATTAATACCCTCACCAGATTTCTTAGGCTTAGAATTTCTCTCCAATACAAAAATCGAAGGATTTTAGTTTTAATGTAAAAATCAAAGAATGTCAAAAGTTTGGTAGTTAATTCAATATTTTTATGCTCACTCATAATATACAGTTCTTTGCTTTGGGGACTTGCTCTTTTCTCTTTGATGAGGACTCTGATAGATGTTAGAAGGAGGTGAGTGGCAGTCCTAACCTTTTTCAAAGATTCTAGATCCATCAGAAATCACATTGCTTTATAGCTTCTTACCATCAGAGGAGAAAAGGTCCCTAGTAAACAGTGTATCTACCATTGTTTAAGGGAAAATTAGCCGGAAAGCAGGGACTGGGTATGAGGATACCTAAATTTGGGTTCATATTATGTTACAGAATTTGTTCTGTGACCTCCACCATTTTGATTTTATGGGACAATTTCTTAGAAATGAGAGTATCACAAACCTCTTTTAGAACCTAATAATATCTATGAATTCTCTTATTAGAAAGAAAAATGTACATGCATGTTTTGCATGCTTGTGCACGCAAACACACACACACACACACACACACACAGAGCACACATGACCACCATTTTGCATGTAATTGTAGACTGTTGAAGCCACATTCTCAATGCCATCCCTATAGCCCAAATTAGGGATTCCTTGTTTAGGAATTGATTTATCTAACAGCTACCTTTAATTTTTATTCTAAAATAAAATACCAAATTTTAATGAATGAGAATATCACTATGTTCTTGCTGCCTCTACTGTACATCACACAGGTGAATAAAAAAATAATCTTTTTTTTTTATGGGACGCCTGGGTGGCTCAGTCGGTTAAGCAGCCGACTTCGGCTCAGGTCATGATCTCGCGGTTCTGTGCTGACAGCTCAGAGCCTGGAGCCTGCTTCAGATTCTGTGTCTCCCTCTCTCTCTCTGACCCTCCCCCGTTCGTGCTCTGTCTCTCCCTGTCTCAAAAATAAACGTTAAAAAATTTTTTTAAAAAATAATAATCTTTTTTTCCTAGGGCTAGGGAAATGCCCCAAACTCAAAACCTAGTTTCTCTTTCTGGAAGGTAGAGCAGGAAGCATACCTTCCCCGGAAGGCCTGGTTCTGGCAACTGCCGACTCACAGCAGCCAGTGTTCACCTATCCTACTGAACATTTTAAGTTTAGTAATGACATCGTATTTCACTCACAATAAAAAATTTTAAAGAACATAGGTAATTTGCTATTAAAAACGGATTTTGATTTCTTTAAAAAAATGAGTGAGAGAAAAAATAGAGACTTATTTAATGGATATAGAGTTTCAGCTTTGCAAAATGAAAACGTTCTGGAGATTGGTTGCACAAAAATCTCAACATGCTTTGCACTACTGCCCTGCACACTTTACACATTATTAAAATGGTCCGTTTTATGTCATACATATTTTACCACAGTTAAAAATAACTTAGTATAAAACAAATGTATAAACAGATAAATAATGGAGTAAAGAAATTAGTTGATGTTAAAAGTGGTTCAAGTGTTGTTTACCTACTTCACAGGATTGTTGGGAGAACAAAATGAAAAAATTTGGATGTTTATTTCTTTAAGAAAAAATGCTCAGAGGATACTGTTTGTTTCTAAATAAAATTTTTGTTAAGTGGGACATGATACAGATACCTTTCCCAACAGTAAAGATAGTGTTTTGAATCATTGAGTCTTTCTGTGACCGGATTATTTAATTTTTTCACACATCAGATGTAGGTTTAGACTTTGAGTACTTTGAAATATTAACCAACAATGTTTTCATGTCCCCACTCTATCCCAGTGTTTTAGGAAATGCACTTGCATTTTCCGGTTAGGATTTTTGGGTTAGCTTATAGGGGAGGTGATAGCCTTTTACTGCCCAAGTTAATTGTGGCTTTCACACTGTTTGGTGAATACATTATTGCTATACCATGTAAAACAAACAACAACTGTCTCAGAGTTGAAAGTGTTGGGTGTGAAGGTAGTTTTTTTTCCACCAGTGAATTTTAGGTTCTAAATAAGTAAACTTTAAAAAAAAATTCAAGAAAAGTAACTGTTATGATCAGAACTTCAGTACTCTAATGATATTGTTCCAGAACCTAGCTAGAAAATCCTCAGCTGTACTTGATGTTCCATGAGAAACCTTTTCCATGAGAAGCCTTCCCCTGCCCCCACCATTTGTACACACTCCTCTCTTTACCAAGATCTAAAGGAGAAATGTCTCACAGATCCTTTTAGATCAGATAAAAGTTCAGTAACAGTTTCCATAGTACATTGCAACATGATAAGGTAAGCAGAGGACAGATGGGAGAGCTCTCTTTTGCTGTGAATTTCCACTTCTTTTAAGGCCTCTCAGTCAAAATATGACTAAGGAGCATGGCCAGAATATCTAAGAAGAGGGCACAGCATGGCCAACATTAGCTACCCAGTAGGCTCCAGCTTCCTCATCTATGAAATGAGAAGACCATTATAGCTAATTCATCTTGCACCCTGAGGTAGCCATTTATCATGCTGTCTCGATGGCCGAGTGTCCTTCTGTTTTTGGAAAATTTCCCATCTCACGAATCCCATCTCTCCAAAGTGTAAAAGCCAGGAACGCCCTCCCAAACATCCTTTGCATCCAAGATGTAGGCGTGTGACTTAGGCTCCACCAGTTAGACGCACCAGCCTGAGCCTTCAACGTAGAGGAGAGTGATATGAAAAGGGTGCCAAATAGAACAGAGTCTGGACAGGTAGACAGGGTCATCCTGTTTCCAGAGGCTGCGGTGACAGAAGACTTAGAAGTAATATCTCATATTCAGGGGAAACGACAGGTGAGGTGGGGCCTGTGCCCAGTGGCAGCAATAGTAGGTACCTCAGCAGAATCTGGTGTGATTAACTGACCGTGGTTTCCACACCTAGTTCTCTGACTCTCCTGGACAACCTGTTGAAATACCTAATATCCTTCAGTAATTCATTTTCCACTTAACACTAACTAGAATGGATTTTGTTGATTTGAGATGTGGATCTGACTGATTATTACTTACCATGCGCATGACTTTAAGTGAGCAAGTTAATTATTCTGAGCCTCCATTTCCTCATCCTTAAAAGTGGAGAAAATGATAACTTGGTGGAGGCTGCTGTGATAATTAAATGTGGTAATTCAGAAAAAATACTTAGTGTAACCCCTGAGCCATAGAAGGTTTTTTCAAAAATCATCCTTTTTTTAATCTCTGGGTGTTTTTTTGTTTTGTTTTGTTTTGTTTTTTATGTTTTTCTTGTGTAGCTTCTGGAAACTTACAGCCTAGGTAAGTTGCTGAGGTTTGATTGTGAAGGCCAGAAACTCTTAGAAACTAGACTGGTCTTGGTATTATATGACTGTACCTAGCCTGATTACTCCTCATTAGAAAAAATAAGTCAGTATGCATACTGTAAGAGCAAAAATTCAAAATGTAGTAGAAGAAGGCTCTGCCTCTATACCCTCTTCCACCTGCTAAAGCAGGTTTTTACTTGGCTGTCTCCATTTCTTCCCTTTTTTAACTTTCTTGCTAGCCTTTTCTGAGATGAAAAGCAGAGAGAAGAAGAGCAAGAATGTGGACTAGGACTATGCAAAAAAGTTTTCCAAGGATTATTTTTAAGTTTATCTTTTGTAGTAATCTCTACACCCAATGTGGGTCTTGAACTCATAACCCAAGATCAGGAGTCACATGCTCTTTTGACTGAGCCAGCCCAGGCACCCCTCAAGGAATTTTGGGGGCAAAAACTTGAGACAAGCTGTCTTGTGAGATAGAAACTTATGGAAAAAGAAAGATTTAAAAAATATATTTATCTGTGAAATTTCTCCATATATACTAATTAATACAATTTCATTTTCAATATACCATCAGAGTTCATTAGACCCAATAGTAGTTTTGAGTTTCTTTTTTTGAGCTCTTCTATTCTTCAACGTTTATTTATTTTTGGGACAGAGAGAGACAGAGCATGAACGGGGGAGGGGCAGAGAGAGAGGGAGACACAGAACCGGAAACAGGCTCCAGGCTCCGAGCCATCAGCCCAGAGCCCGACGCGGGGCTCGAACTCACGGACCGCGAGATCGTGACCTGGCTGAAGTCGGACGCTTAGCCGACTGCGCCACCCAGGCGCCCCTTGAGCTCTTCTATTCTTAAAAAATCTATACTTCGTGGTTTTTATCCTATTTTAGAGATTTTTACAAAGAACAAAGGGAATATGTACATTAATTTTTAAAATAATAAAACTCATTATATCTGGCAATTATCAACACATCCACTGGAGCCTTTTATAAAGCTAACATATATTGTGTGATCTTAGTGATCTTGTTTTTCCTGCATTTTAAACATATTGCTACTGAATCATTGTGGGAGTTATTTTTTATCATCATTTATCAATTACTTCCAACTATGATTTAAAAAAAGAAAAGGCTAAAAAAGGAAGCCAAAGAATTGTGGAATTAACTGGAGGTACAATGCAATGGTAGAATTAATAATCATCCTTCAATTTCTTACTGTGATGCCAAAATCATGGCCTCAACTCTCCAGGTATAAAAGGGGAGATGCTATTTCTATATTTTTGGCTTTCAACTAAACATGGTTGAGAATGCTGAATTTTTCGTTTTCCATTCATAATGCCCAAACAAAAGAAAATTGACAGAAGAGTGCATTTCCTAGTTCTGAGACAAGTTAGAAGATGAAATAAAGAGCGACACTCTTGATCAGCACTGTCCATTGCGCTAGCTACTAACACTATGTGGTTTTTGAGTACTTGAAAAGCGGTTAGTTTGAAATGAGATGTAAGTGTGAAATATACCTAAGACTTTGAAGACCCAGCCCAATATATGAGAATGTAAGATATCTCAATACATTTTTTAAATAATTTTTTAATGTTCATTTATTTTTGAGAGACAGAAAGAGAGCAGGGTAGAGACATGGAGAGAGGGAGACACAGAATCCCAAGCAGGCTTCAAGCCGTCAGCACGGAACCAGACGCGGGGCTTGAACTCACAAACAGTGAGATCATGACCCTAGTCGAAGTTGGACGCTTCACTGACTGACAGGTGCCCCTCGTAATAAAGTTTTTAATTGAGTACGTGTTAAAATGACGGTATTTTGGATATGTTAGGTTAAATGAAATATTACTAAAATTTACTTTCACCTATTTAAGTTTTTAATGTAGCCCTTAGAAAATGTAAAATACATAGATAACTTGCACTATATTTCTATTGGACAATGTAGCTCTGGACACTAATGTTGACAATGGAATTAATCATGTAAGTGAAATAGACTGTACATTGTCCGATCGTGACTTCTAGAGACTCAGATGAATATCCTCAAACTCATGAATCAGTGAACAATAAACCACATTTCTAAGGCCAAAATAGGAAATAGAGTATTCTCATAAAAGACAGAGTAATATCACACAATGTCTTGTGACAACTTGGACTTTCCTTTTTTGTTAAGAGGATGTGCAACCATATTTTTCTTTTATAATTTTTACATGCCAAAATTTTTTCTGGATAACAAAGGTATTGACTATGTTCAAATTTTTATCAAAAATTTTAATGAGTTTTTTAAGTATTCCTTTATTCTTCAGTAAATTATTCAAAAAATGACTTTAGGGGCACCTGGGTGGCTCAGTCATTTGGGCCTCAGATTTCGGTTCAGGTCATGATCTCTCAGTTGGTGAGTTTGAACTCAGGTTCTGTGCTGACAGTTCAAAGCCTGGAGCCTGCTTCAGATTCTGTGTCTCCCTCTCTCTCTGCCCCTCCCTAGCTTGTACTCTGTCTCTCTCTCTCAAAAAGTAAATGAATATTAAAAAATGACTTTAAAAGTAAAAAAATTTAGTTGGGTTTATTTGATCCAGATGGTAAATGATGATGACTATTTTCCTTGTATACTAAGGGTTAGGAACCTGAATAATTTGAAAGTTACCTTGTGGGTACTAGACTGTTTCTTTTAAACCACAAATTAGTTTTGAGATTGGATCATTTGGGTCTCAGCATTACATGTTAAGCAGTCACAAAGAAAGTTATTATGGGAGGCTTTTTTTCTGGATTTTCAGAGACATGATCATCAGAAAAGAATGTCAGAACACATCTGAAAGCAAAAATCCCAAATGCTGTTTTATTCAGAAGGAGAAAAATTAATAGGATTCAGAATATAGTCACCATGGACCTAGATATTTCTATTTTAAGGAAGATTCCAAGTAGAAGTAGCCCCTAGGGAAAGCGGGCTGTTCTAGAATTTATAGCATTTTCCTTAGGCATTTGAGGGAAGCAAAACAGAGCTTACTCCTTTCCAAAGAATGTTTCTGAACCACATTTAGTTTAAAAATATCTTACATTTTAATTTTCCTTTGCATTAAGTGTATGATTCAGGAACATTTTCTTCCCTAAGTGAAAAAGAAACTATATGTCCAGTTTTTCAATAACAAACACATGAGAATCATTCACATATTTATTGAGCTCCTTTTATGTAGAACCCAGAGCTCGACCCCAGGGGATAAAGATGAGTTAATCAAATTCCCTACCCTGCAGGAGCTCATCATGTGATAGAGAGTGAGAAAAGGAGGAGAGAGAAGGTAGAGTTCAATTTTATAGAATAAGAAAGGAGAAAGGAGAAAAGACATGTATTGAGATCATCTCTGCCATGGATTTTTTATATATTATGTCCTAAAACTTCAGACATTAGAAAAGGTATAAAAATAAAGTGAAAATTACCCAGATTCTTACAACCCAGAGATTGCTGCATGTTGTGGATTGGAAGTGTCCCCTGCCCAGTCAAATTCATAAGTGGAAGTACTCACTTCCAGTGTGATAGTGTTAATAGGTGGGGCCTCTGGGAAGTCAAAGGATTTAGACATAGTCATCAGGGTGAAGTCCTCATGATGGGATTAGTCTTCTTAAAAGAAGAAAGCAGAATACTCTGTCCCTCTTGTACTTTTTCTCTCTCCCTCTCCTCTCCTTCCTTCCTTTCTCTCCCCCTGCCCTCTTCCCTCTCCCCACCCCAACAGTAGGAGAATACAGCCATGAGGCCATGATCTGCAAAGCCAGGATCTAACCATGCTGGCACCTGTCTCTGACTTCTCAGCCTCCACAACACTGAGATGAATGTTGTTTAAGCCACCCAGCCTGTGGTATTTTGTTATGACAGCCCAAGCAGATGAAGACCACATTTGGCACATTCCTTTCCTTTTTTTTTTTTTTTTTTTTTTTTTTTTTTTGGTGCATTACTTTCTGGACTCGTGTGTGTATACCTGTGATATGCACAATGTGTAAAATATCGATTCACACTATACACGGTTAGACATGGTTAATTTGGAATCTTTTGCAATTAACACTATGTCCTAGGTATAATCTATACTTGAACGATGATAGATGTTATATTCCATATATTTTTTAAGTAAGCTCTACAGCCAACATGTGGCTTGAACTCACGACCCTGTGAACAAGAGTCACATGCTCTATTGACTGAGCCAGCCAGGTGCCCCCATATTCCATAATTTCTAATTTTAAAAAGACCACATATTTCAAGGTCACAATAAATTTTACTGTGTGCATATAGTTTTCCCTGCTATTAGAGAACCCTGTACTAAGCATATTTATACATCTTTATGGATTTGTTTTTTATTTTCTTAATATAACTGAAGAAGTGGTACTGGGTTTTAAGGAGTATATACTTGATACATATTTCTGATTATATCTCCAAAATTAACACTCCCCCCAAGAGTATATGAGAATCATAGTCTTCTTACAACTTTGCCAATAATGACATCTTCAATACTTTTTTTGAGGTATAATTGACATATGATATTAGTTTCATGTGTACAATAAAGTGATTTGACATTTATATACATTGTCAGCTGGTCAGCACAATAAATCTAGTCACCATCTGTCACCTTACAAAGTTAATACAATGTTATTGACTGTATTCCCCATTCTGTACATTACATCCCCATAACTTATCTATTTTGTAACTGGAATCTCGTACTTATTAAACTTCTTCACCCATTTTACCTACCACCCAGCCCTCATCCCCTATGGCAACCACCAATCTGTTCTCTTTATCTACGAGTCTGGGTCCTGTTTTGATTGTTTTTTTAGGTCCCATAGATAAGTGAAATCAAATGGTACTTGTCTTTCTCTGCCTGACTTACTTCACTTAGAATAATGGCCTTGAGATCCATCCGCGTTGCCCAAATGGCAAGATTTCATTCTTTTTAATGGCTCAGTAATATTTCATTGGATATATGTACCACATTTTCTTTATCCATTCATCTGTTGATAGACACTTAGGTTGTTGCCATATCTTGGCTATTACAAATAATGCTGCATTGAACATGGAGGTGGTATATATCTTTTTGATTTAGTGTTTTCATTTTCTGTGGATAGATACCCAGTAGTGGAATTGTTCGATCATATGGCACCTCTGTTTGTAATTTTTTGAAGACCTTCATACTATTTTCTATAGTGGCCGCACCTATTTACATTCCCATACACAGAGCACAAGAGTTCCCTTTTCTCCACATCCCCTGCAACAGATGTTTTTATCTTTTTTATATTAACTATTCTAACAGGTATTAGATGATATTGCGTTGTGGTTTTGATTTACATTTCCCTGATGATTAATGGTCATCATGTGCCTATTGGACGTTTCTGTTCTTCTTTGGAGAAATATTTATTCACATCCTCTGTCCATTTATTAATCAGTTATTTTGTAATTGAGTCTTATGAGTTCTTTACATATTTTGGATATTAAAACCTTATCAGATATACACTTCACAAATATCTTTTCCTCCTCAGTAGGTTGTCTTTTTATTTTGTCTTCTTGTGCAGAAGATTTCTAGTTTGATGTAATCCCATTTATTTATTTTTTGCTTTTATTTCCTTTGCCTTTGGAGTCAGATCCCCAAAAAATCACTAAGAATGATAGCAAGGAGCTTACCCACTTTATTTCTCCTAGAAGTTTTAAGGTTTTAGGTCTTAGATTTAAATCTTTAATCTACCTTGAGTTGATTTTTGTATTCTGTGTAAGATAAGAGCCCAGTTTCATTCTTTTGCATATAGCTGTCCACTTTTCCCAATACCATATATTGAAGAGACTGTCTTTCCCCCATTTTATATTCTGGCTTCTTTGTTATAAATAAACTGACCATATCTATATGGATTATTTCAGGGCTTGCTATTCTGTTCCATTCATCTCTGTGTCTGTTTTTATGCCATTACCATACTGTTTTGATTACTGTATTTTTGTGGAACGGTGTAAAATCAGGGAGCATGATACCTCCAGCTTTGTTCTGCTTTCTTAATATGGTTTTGGCCTTTTGGGGTCTTTTGTGGTTCCATACAAATTTTAGAATTTTTTGTTCTAGTTCTGTGAAAAAAGTCATTGTAATTTTGATTGCATTGAATCTATAGATTGCTTTGAGTAGTAGGAACATTTTAACAATATTAACTCTTCCAATCCGTGAGCATGAAATATGTCCATTTTTGTGTGTCATATTCAATTTCTTTCATCAGTGTCTTACAGCTTTTAGTGTAAAAATCTTTGACTTCTTTGGTTAAATTTATTCCTAGCTATTTTACCCTTTTTGATATGATTGTAAATCAGATTGTTTTCTTGATTTCTCTGTCTGATAGTTCATTATTAGTATGTAGAAATGCAGCATATTTCTATATATTAACTTTGTATCCTGCAACTTTACTAAATTCATTTACTGGTTCTAACAGTTTTTTGGTTGACTCTTTGGGTATATCATGTCATCCACAAATAGTTTTACTTAGTCCTTTTCAATCTGCATAGCTTTTATTTCTTTTTTGTGCCTAATTATTGTGGCTAAGACTTTCAATATTCTGTGAGTAACTTTGGGAATGTGTCCATCCTTGTCTTGTTCCTAATCTTAAAGGAAAAGCTTTCAGCTTTTTACTGTTGAGTATGATGTGAGCTATGGGTTTGTCATAAATGACCTTTATTATGTTAAGGTACATCCTCCATATCCACTTCATAGAGAATTTTTATCATAAATGAATGTTGAATTTTGTCAAATGCTTTTTCTGCATCTATTGAGATGATCATATGATTTTTATCTTTCATTTTGTTATCTTTTATTCAAATTGGTTTGTGAATTGGAACCATTCTTGCATCCCTGGCTGGAATAAATCTCACTTGATTATGATGTATGATACTTTTAATGTATAGCTGAATTTGCTTTGCTAAAATTTTGCTAAGGATTTTTGTATCTATGTTTATCAGGGATAGTGGCCTATAATGTGTGTGTGTGTGTGTGTGTGTGTGTGTGTGTGTGTAATCTCTGGTTTGGGTATTGGAGTGATCCTGGCCTGCTAAAAGGAGTTTGGAGGCTCTCCCGCCTCTTCAATTTTTTGGAGAGTTTGAGAACGGATAGGTATTAAATCTTTGAATGATCAGTAGAACTCACTAGTGACGCCCTCTGGTCCTGGACTTTTGTTTTGGGGAGGTTTTGATTATGGATTCACTCTCCTTACTAGTAATTGGCCTCTTCACATTTTTTATTTCTTTATGATTCAGTCTCAAAAGATTATAAATTTCTAGGAATTTATCCATTTGTTCTAGGTTGTCTAATTTGTTGGCATTTAATTGTTCATAGTAATCTCTTTATGTTGTTTGTATTTCTGTGATATCAGTTGTAACTTCTCCTTTATCTCTTATTTTATGTATTTGAGCCATCTCTCAATTTTTCTTGGTGAGTCTAGGTAGATTGTCATTTTTGTTTGTCTTTTCAAAAAACTAGCTCTTAGTTTAATTAGTCTTTTCTATTATCATTTTAGTATCCATTTCATTTATTTCCACTCTGATCTTTATTATTTTCTTCCTTCTACTAACTTTGGAGTTTGTTTCTTCTTCTTTTCCTAGTTGTTTTAGGTATAAAGTTAAATTGTTAATTTGAGATTTCTTTTGTTTCTTGAGGTAGGCCTGTATTGTATTGCTATGCACTTCCCTCTTAGAACTGCTTTTGCTTTATCCCACAGATTTTGGTGTTAATTTGTCTCTAGGTAGTTTTTTTATTTTTCCTTTGATTTTTTTCTATGACCTGGTAGTTGTTCAGTAACATGTTGTTTAATACCCGTGTATTTGTAGTTATTCCAGTTTTCTTATAATTGATTTCTAGGTTCATGCCATTGTGCTATGAAAAAAAAATTCTTGATATGATTTCAGTCCTTTTGAATTTATTGAGAATTATTTTATGGCCTAAAATGTGATCTATCCTGAAAACGTTCCTTGTACACTTGAGAAAAATGTGTATCCCGTTACTTTTGGATGGACTGTTTTATACATTTATATATTAAGTCCATCTGGTCTAATGTGCCATTTAAGGCTGATGTTTATTGTTGATTTTCTGTCTGGATGGTCCATCCATTGATGTAAGTGGGGTGTTAAAACCCCCTACTATTATTGTGTTGCTGGAAATTTTTCCTTTTAGATCTGTTAATATTTGCTTTATATTTTTTGGTGTTTCTATGTTGGGTGTATATATATATTCATAAATGTTATATGTTCTTACTGAATTGACCCATTTATCATTATGTAGTGCCTGTCTTTGTCTTTTATTACAGTCTTTTAAAAAGTCTCCTTAGTCTGATATGAGTATAGCTACACCAGATTTCCTTCTTTTTTTATTAACACAACATATATTTTTTCATCCTTTCATTTTCAGTTTCTCTGTGTCTAAAGTGAATCTCTTGTAGGCAGTACACAGATGTGTCTTGTTATTTGCCCATTCAACCCCTCTATGTCTTTTGATTAGAGAATTCGGTCCATTTACATTTAAAGTAATTATTGATAGATATGTACTTACTGCCATTTTGTCAGTTGTTTTCTGGATGTTTTTGTAGTTCCTCTGTGTTCCTTTCTTCTTTCTCTCTCTCTTCTCTTCTGGTTTGATAACATTTTTAGTGTTATTTTAGATTCTGTTTTCATTTTCTTTCGTGGATTTACAAATAAGTTTTTGCTTTTTGGTTACTGTGAGTGTCGCATATGTCATCCTATGTATCTAACAGTGTATTTTAAATTAGTAGCAATTTAATTTTAAGCACATCCCAAAACTTTATATTATTGCTTCCTCCACATTTTATGTTTTTGATGTCACTTTTCACAGCTTTTTCTTTTATGTAATGCTTAACTAATTATAGTTTTCATTAATTTAACTACTTTTGTTTTAATCTTCTTAGCAGCTTTATAAATGGTTAGTCTACTACCTTGACACTATATTACCTTTTCTAGTGAGATTTTTCACTTTTGTATGTTTTCTTGTTTTTAATTAATGCCTTTTCTTTTTAGCTTACAGTAGACCCTTGAATACTTCTTGCAAGGCCAGTTTAATAATGATGAACTCCTTTACCTTTTGCCTGTTGGAAAAACCTATTTCTTCTTCAGATATGAATAATAGCTTTGCTGGGTAGAATATTTTTGGTGAGGAGTTTTTTTTGTTTGTTTGTTTTCCCATCACTTTGATGTCATAAGCCATTTCCTTCTGGCTTGCAAAGTTTCTGCTGAGAAAATTGCTGATAGCCTTATAGGGTTTTCCTTTTCTCTTAATGCTTTTTCAGATTCTGTCTTCATCTTTAACTGTTGACACTTTTATCTTAATGTGTTTTGGTGTGGCTGTCTTTGGGTTCATTTCATCTGAAACTCTCTGGAATTCCTGGACCTGGATGTCTGTTTCCTTCCTTAGCTTAAGGAAGTTTTTATCTATCATTTATTTCTTCAAATAAGTTTTCTGTCCCTTTCTCTCTTCTCCTTCTGGGACCTCTATAATGGAATGCTATTCTTTATGTTGTTGTGAAGGTACCTTAAATTATTTTAATTTTTTAAAATTCTTTTGTCTTTTTGGTGCTTTGTTCAGGTGAGGTCCACTACCCTCTCTTATAGCTTACTAATCCATTCTTCTCCTTTATCCAGTCTGCTATCAAATTCCTCTAGTGTATTTTCCCATTCAATTATTGTGTTCTTCAGGTCTGTGACTTCTATTTGGTACTCTATGTTTTCTATTTCGTTGTTGAAGCTCTCACTGCATTCATCCGTTCTTTTCCTGAGTTCAGTGAGCATCTTTATGACCATTACTTTGAATTCCTTATCAGGTGGATTAATTCTCATTAAGGTCTTTTTCTTTTGTTTGGAACATATTTCCCTGTTTCTTCATTTTGTTTGACCCTTTTGTTTCTTTTTTTAATGTTTATTTATTTATTTATTTATTTTGAGAGATAGAGTGAGCAGAGGAGGGGCAGAGATAGAAGATGAGAGAGAATCCCAAGCAGGCTCTGCACTGTCAGCATGGAGCCCAACATCAGGCTCGAACCCCATGAGATCATGACCCTGAGCTGAAACCAAGATTCTGATGCTTAACTAACTAAGCCACCCAATCACTCCTACTCTTTGTGTTTATTTCTATGTGACGCAAAACAGCTACATGTCTCAGCCTTGAAGGGGTGACCCTGTGAAGGTGATGATCCTTCTCCTTCAACCTTGTCGAGCTCTTGGTTGTCTCTTGAACCTTTTGATTCTCTTAACTGCCTGATTTATTCTTGACATACCCCCAATGTTAGGTGTGTATGAAAACCTGTCAGTGATCCAAGGGGAGGAATCTTATTTAGCACCTAGTTTCGGGTTGATTGGAAGTCAGACCCTTCAGCAGCAGGTTTTAAAGTATGCGAGTATATACAGTCCTGTGGGACTGCAATTGTAAACTCTGCTGGCTTCCAGACCAGGAGGTCTAAAGGTGTCCCCTGGACAAGAGTTGCAAAACTCAGGCTTCCAGACAAGCATTTAAGTCCCTTTCTGAGAAGTCTTATCAAGCTGTAGTGAGGCCAAGGGGATACCCAAGGATGGTGTCCCCTTGCTTAAATTCCCTGGATATACCTCCTTAGCTCTAGATGAGAAACTCGAAGCCTATTCTTCAGGCTGAAGCTCCAGAGTAAGAAAATAGGCATTTTTCAGGGACGACTGGGGCTGTCTTTCAACCTGCTGTTTGTACAGTGCCCTGAGGATGGTGTCTGACCAGCACTGTCTTTCTGATTGTTACAGTCCCTTGGAGCTCTGGAGCATCAGTCTTCATGTGCCCCAGGTGATCAAGAGGTGTCCCCTGTCTGAACTGCACATACTCTCTGGCTTTAGCATGGCTGCTCAAAAGTGTAGTAGACAGGGCTTCAGAAGGGCAATGGGAAAATGTCTTAACTGCATGCATTTATGGGCTTCAGCAATACAGCAAGAGAGTGCCTTGTCTGTGAGAGTGTGCTAGCTTTAGGCTGGGAGTAAGAGAACAGTACAACTGTTTGTGCTTACCTACTCCAGCTAGAGGTCAGGGAGCCTGCAACCAACTGTGCTTTCCGGCCTCAGCAAATGTCCCAACTGCTCCCCCTTGCCTATACCACTGGGCATAGGAGAATAAACCTGCACTAGCGGGCCATGCGGTAAGTGCAACAATGGTGTCCCCAGTGCCTCCATCGCTGAGGGACGTCCCAGCCGTCCCCTACCCCTCCAGCCAGTGCCCCTAGGTCAGCAAGTGACTCTGTCTCAGATAGAGGCTAGGTACTTTTCAAGCTATATTTTCATTGGGTCTTGGGGTGAGTGAGACCACATGTGAGCTCTCCAAAAGCAGAACCTCAGTTTCCCATGGTGCTTTGGGACTCCTGGACATCTGCCCTGTTGGTTTTCCAAGCCACATATACTGGGAGCTCATCTTTCCAGTGCAGATCCCAGGGGCTGGGGTGCTCAATGTGGGGCACCAATACCTTGCTCTTCTAGGAGATGTTCCTGTCTGGTGAGATTCTTCCCTGTTGTGTTTGTGGCTAGGGGTGCGGGGCTTACGAGACTGTTTCTGCCTCTCCTACCCACATCATGTGGTCCTTTGATGCTTTGTTATAGAAAGCAGTGCATCTAGTTTTCACATCTTTTCAGAGGGAAATGATCCATAGTAGCTATAGATTGGGTGTCTTTGGGAGGGCCTGAATTCAGGATATTCCTATGCCTCCATCTTGGACCCCTTCCTCCTAAATACTCTTTGTATCTGTCACACTTAGAGATAAAATGTGATATCTAAGTTTTAAAATTTTTACTTTGTTTGCCTTCTATTATTTGGACATATTATTTGACATTTGTAAGTTTGGACAGCTTATTAGGTATCTGTATGTCTTAAGACTTTTGTAAATTTTGATATGTGTCCTTTGTCCAATTTCTTTTTAAAGGCTAATTTTTTCTTCATTGATTTATATGTGACCTTAATATTTTAAGGATGTTGTAATAGATGTGACAAATATTTTCTATTACTTACTCTGAATATTTATAAATGCTTCATAAATGGATTGAAATAGTGGTAAGTGGTAAGTTTTCTTACAAGGTAAAGAATTTTCAGAGTCTAAATTAGCTTCTCATTTTTGCATATTATGCATAAATTTGTCCAAGGAGTCAACTTTTTGAAGAAACGAACTCTAATCAAAACTTGGAGAAATATTTGATTTCTCCAAGCCTCATTAAGTACAGATAACACATCACATTGGTTCACATTATTAGACATATTTTCAAAGAACCAATTGACTCTGATACTTGATCTAACACAAACAGCTCTGCTATTGACATGACGCCCTGGGGCTATTATTCCCAGCCGCAAATGTCAGTTATCAAAACAAATTAAACCAACGTTATCTAATCTGCCTGACGAGACTGAGGGTAGCCAGAGGCCAAACTTAATCCCCGAGATCCTGAATCCTTTCTGCTTCTTCCTCCTGGATCCCTCTCCCTGTCTCAAGGAGACTTACTTCTTTGGGAAAGGCTAGATTGAGTAGCTGTCCTAGCCCTTTGGGAGGATATTCTCTCTTGGGGAAAATCTGAAGTTTTGAGAAGTATTTTTCTTCAGCCTGCAGCAACCGAAGTGTGTTCTCAAAGTCAGACTCATTGATTAGATGGCCCCAAAATACACTTCCCCTTGCCTGTCTTCCTTTGATCTAAACATTCAGGTTTTGGAAGTTGAGCAAATTTTAGTGAAACTTGAGTTTATTCAGAATATTAATTCAGAGTAAACCTGGAAGCAAATTAAGTATATGTACTTAATTTGTATCTATTTAAATATATATACATTTAACTTCTGTCCCCTTTTGGTATTTCACAACATCCTTCTTGCCACACATACAAACTTCTCAACATTTCCACCCTCACAGAAAATAAAATGTGTCAGCACTACACAGCACAAATTGGCGTGCTTTCCCCAAATAATGCCTGTTGTTTGAAAGTTTTTGCCATTTAAAGGAGCCAAGTGGAGGGGAAAAAAAAATGTCATGGGCATTTGATGAAACAAATTTGCAGACATTCAAATGCTTTAGTTTATAGAGGCCCTTTGCGCCACTGATGCCTCTTGGGGAAATTCTGAAAAACATCCTATCTGTAAACAATCTGTTTCAGTGCCACATGTTTTCTGAATTTCTTTGCCTGCTGACATTTATAAAAACCAAAGGAGCACATTTGCATGTGAAAACAGGACCTTTTGTTTCTTATACATTTACTCTATCATAGAAATTAAAATGAAATAGGTCATCCTGCCCAATTGCTTGTGAAGGATCATTTTCTAAAGAACACTTCCTAGTTCTTTGGCCAACCTCATTTTGAACTGCTAACATCTTTTTTGTGGCCTCTGTTCTCAAGTTAAATAGAGCTTATTATTAAAATAAGAAATTCTAGAACTAATGTTTTCTTTTGCATCTATCTCTAGCATTTCTTTTTATTTTCCTTAGGTTTAATTCTTTTTTTTTTTATTTTTTTATTTTTTAATGTTTATTCATTTTTGAGAGACAGACAGAGAAAGAGTGCGAGTTGGGGAGGGGCAGAGAGAGGGAGACACAGAATCCGAAGCAGGCTCCAGGCTCTGAGCTGTCAGCACAGGGCCCGAGGTGGGGCTCAAACCCACGAACTGCTAGATCATGACCTGAGCCGAAGTCAGATGCTTCGTCAGATGCCGAAGTCAGATGCTAACTCACTGAGCCACCCAGGCTCCCATATTCTTTTTTCTTTCACATCTGGTTTCATAGTGCTGTAATTTTTGTCCATCAAAAAACATTTTTGAAACTTCTTCTAGGCTCAAGATGTGATTTTACTTCCTCAGCTTTTGAAGCTGTTTTAAGCCTTGTGTCTTCTTTGACTTAATGGCATAGCAGTGGAAGTAGTACATCTAAACTCCAATTTACCCCTCCTTCCATTGCTGCCCGCCCAGACCGAAGAAATGCATTCCGAGGGAAGCTTCCATCCAGAGGGTCTCTTAATAACTATGACAAATAGAGTGTTGTGAAGAAGTAAATTCTTCAGTTAAACAAAATAATAAGCCATTTGCCCACTGCAACTGATAACATGCGTAAATTTTAATGATCATCAAATAAAATGAAGTTTTGATCTTTCTTGATAATAACCAAAGGAAAAAATACCTTTTTCACCAGTTATAGGTCTATGATGATTACCATCATTCTATGCACTGCTAGACCCAAAATCTCTGTTGAAGTTGCTTCTGTGATAGAATTTAGGCTATAGATTTAGGTTAGATGAACTAGAGTTGGTTGCCCAGGGACAGAGTGGGGATGGGAGCAGGAGAGCATGATACGGATCGGCCCCTCATTTATTGCAAGATGTCAACATGAAAGAAGCTATACGAGAGGTTGAACAATGGCTAAACACTCCAACTAACATCTCACATCCCAGCATCTGGGAGATAGCATCACTCTTCCAGAGTCATGTTAGATACCATCTAGATAACTAGCAGATATTGCTAGAAGTAAACATTCAATTTCTTTACTATTTGTGTTCTTTTGTGGGAAAAAGCCAATTTTGTAGATGGACTAAATAGACAGCATCGTACTTTATTAAATGCAAACTTTTGCTTCCTTAAAGTCTGCAAACATACATTCATTAAATCTTTTATATGACTAAAGACTGCTCTGAAGGGGTATCAGAGTCACAGTGACAATTTCTCTTCACATCTTTTGCCGTGCCCTTAGTGACAGCACAGTAGCTGTTTTGCATTTCTTATGAGTTTCCATTTGCAAAACCTTATTCGTTCCCTTAGACCTATTTTGACTTTTTAGGTTAGGGCCCCTGGGGAGCAGCTTACTGGAGGTGGCTCTTGGGAGCAACACCTCTAAAGGAAAAGAGATGCAGAATGCAACAGCAGCCTCAGAAATTCTTTGGGGGCTGTGGATGGGGTCTGACCTTTCAGAATTGTCCTCTGTCTAAAGAAGGGGACCTGGTCCTGAGGCCCTGCCACAACCATTCATTGGATAATGGTTGATCCCATGAAGATGGATGGCCTTAGAGCCTTGGAGCTCCTTTAGCTGAGGGAGATTCCTTGAGAGAGACTCAAGCTTTGAGTCATCATCAAGCATGATGAACTCAAAATAAAGCCTAGATCTCAATGTAAAACCTAAAACTTTAAGACTGTAGGAAGAAAACAGGAGAAAATATTTGTGACCTCGGGCAAAGAATTTTTAGGTAGCGAACGCATGAGCCATGAGAATACCAAGTGATAAATTAGACTTCATAAAAATTAATAACTCCTGCCCTTCTAAAGACACGTAAGATTAAGAGTAACCACAGGCTAGAGAAAATAGTTTCAAAACATATATCTGAAAAATTTCTTATCTCTAGAATACATCAAGAGCTCTAATCCAATAATAAGAAACAAAACAACTTAAACACAAACTAAAGATTTTAGTAGATCCTTCACCAAACAAGACATAAAGATGGCAAATGAGTACATGAAAAGGTACTCGACACCGTTAGCTATTAAGGAAATGCAAATTAAAACCACACTGAGATACTACTACTACATTAGAAAGGCTAAGACTTAAAAGACTGACCCTACCAAGGTTGGAGAGAATGTGGGTCAACTAAAACTCTCACACACTGCTGGTGGAAATGTAAAATGATGCTATCACTTTGGAAAAACTGTTTGACAGTTTTTAAGAAAGTTAAATTATCATGTGATTCAATCACTTCACTCTTAGGTATTCACCCAAGAGAAAAGAAAGCATAGGTCCACACAAAGACTTGTTCGTGAATGTTTAAAGCAGCTTTATTTGTAAGAGTCAAACACTGTCAACAGGTAGAGGGATAGACAAACTGATGGGTTCAATACAGTGGGGTCCTATTCAATAAAAATGAATTATTGATACAGACTAAAACATGGATGAATCTCAAAATAATTTTGCTAAGTAAAAGAAGCCAGTAAAAGGGGGTACATACTGTATGATATGTTAATATATCACTCATGCTTTAAACCAACATTTCAAGTGATTTAAAGGAAATCTTCCTATTTATTCTTATCATGAGACCAATATAGAACTGCATTAATATATCACATACTCCATTTATATAAAGCTCAAGGAAATGCAAAATTATAGACAGTGGCATAAGGCATATCAGTGCTTCCTTGAGAATGGTATATAGGCAGGTGTGGAGAAGTGGGTGGGAGGGATTAGAGAGGAGCCTGAGAAATTCCTGGGGGTGATGGGTAGTTTCATTCTCTTGACTGGTTTGTATGTGTATGTCAAATTCAACTTGTACATTTCAAATTTGTCAAGTTCACTTCAGTAAAAGACTAGAGAGAGACAGAGAGAGAAAGAAAGAAAGAAAAAAGAAAGGAAGAAAAAGAAAGAAAGAAAGAAAGAAAGAAAGAAAGAAAGAAAGAAAGAAAAGGAAGCAAGCAAAGGAAGAGAGAAGGAAAAAAGAGAGGAAGAGGAAAGAAAGAAATCCAAAACAAAAATTTTGACACATCATTTCTCACCTATTAAAGTGGGAAAAATAAATACCTAAATACTCCATTTTCTAGAACATCCACAAATCTTTATATTTAAATATGCATAGAGATGCAGTTCTATATTGATCTTATTCTCAGAATAAATAGGAAGATTTCCTTTAAATAACTTGAAATGTTCATTGCAAACACACGTGATATATTAACAAGTAATTTGAAAGTTTTCTCTGCAATGGGAAGGATTTTCTGAAAGCCATTTTAGAATATAAAAATTTAGAAATATCATAATGAGACCAAATACATGCTTCCTGCGAACATAATACTATATCATACCAAGTACTAAAAGAAAAACAGAATTTATACAGTTTGGCACAATTTAAGGCATTGCTTGCCTTTCCCCATTTATCAGATGCAAAATATTTCAGCTCCTTTAAGTTAGTTTTGGAAAGCTGACGTTCTTTGTAGTGTGCTATGAATTTGACGTCACCAATTACAAATAAAAAAGTGCTTTCATAGTTTCGGCACCTAGAATAATGATTCTTTAATGAAGTCATCGCTAAATTACGACTTGAAAGCCAAATGGTTTCTGAGGTTTTCTAATAAGCTTAGTTTTGCACAATGAGTGAAATACTTCATACATATTCTAGCATTAATGAATTCATACCCACACCGTCACTTGTGGATGTGCCCCTCCACATAACCACTGACATCATATGTTTTACATAATTCATTTCTGTGTGTCACAGTGGGTCAGGAATAGTTCAGAGGGAGAAATTCGGAGCCAGGTATCTGGCGCAGGCCAAGCCTCCTTTCAATATAATTTCTGTTTCCTAAACAGTTTCAAATGAGGTTATTTATATGCACTAGCTGCTCTCTGCCAGAAGATCTTAAAATGCAGCAAGGCAACAGTTTAAATAACATTCTAATCCTCCAACAGGCCCAAAAGAATAAGGTGCAGATAAACAGGGACAGCCTCGCACCTGAGATGTGGATCTAAAGAAAGTAACACTGCATTATCCCGTAATGTTCCCGGTATCTGGTGAACACAGATTCATTGGTCGTTCAACATCTGAAAACTTTCTCAACCTCCCCAAATCCCAATTTCTTAATTTCTCCAGTGTTAATAATAAGAAGAAAGGTATCAATATGATAGTGATGATTCTGAAAACCATGGCCATCTGGTGCTGTAGGAATCGGAGGGATAGCATCTGTCCATCACCTAATACCATGCCTGGGGCTCAGTCCATTTGTTCAGTCCAATGGACTCAGACAGTAATGACTGAGTGCTATTTTGGCAGCAGAGACTCTATCCTGGGGACACAGAGATGAATAAACAAAGGCCAGTTGATACTCTAAGGATGCAGTTTACCAGAAGAGTTCAAAAATTAAAGGCGCAGAGAACAGTGTAGTAAAGGCGAATAGGGAACCACCATTTTCAGACAGGTAGCACAGGTTTCATTGCGTTTGGGTGGTCAAGATATCTTCACAGAATTAAACAGGTTTCATCCTTCAATTTCCTTCTCTTCTGTTACAGCAAACTGCAGCTATTTTAAAAGAGGCTTCTGGGGCGCCTGGGTGGCTCAGTCGGTTAAGCGTCCAACTTCAGCTCAGGCCATGATCTCACAGTTTGTGAGTTCAAGCCCCGCATCTGGCTCTGTGCTGACAGCTCAGAGCCTGGTTCAGCCTGCTTCTGATTCTGTGTCTCCCTCTCTCTCTGCCCCTCCCCCACTCGTGCTCTGTCTGTCTCTCTCTCTCAAAAATAAACATCAAAATAAATTTTAAAGAGGCATCTGAGATCTACTTGCAGTTTGGTTCCTCATGATACATAGCAGAATCAGTTCTGCTGAGTGACCGTCCAAGAGTTCCGAGATTCAAAAGGGATTGTCTGATGAGGAGACAGCACTAACTGCGGATATCTTATGGTCTTGAGGTCCCTAATTCTAACCTCCTTCAGCTGAATGTATTCTTTTAGAAATGTAAAAACACAGCAGAACACAGCAGAACCAACTACTTCCAACCCTGGGGATCCCAACTGTATTAAATGTAAATTGAAAGAAGTAGATTCTGAACTCCAGGAAGCTAATTGGGAGCCCTGACCAGAAATCCTAAATGTGGTAATTGGCACCTTGTCCTTTTCAGTGTCATATGCAGCCAACTAGAGGGTTACCTCTAGGGTGCTAATTGATTAGCCTTGTTAGAGGGAAAGGCAGTCAACAGAGATTGGTGAGCTGAAGTCTCTCCAAAACTGCAATTTAACTGCTAACCCAAGGGTTCCAAGCAGAGAAAAAAATGTTTTTATACGGTGCCAGTGAGGGATACTTTCTCTGTGGGCAACAGAATTATAAATAGTTCCAATATATACATTTAAAAACCTTCATTATTAGGCTTTTTTTTTTTTTGCTAGCTGAAAACACACAATATAAGATTAAATAACAACTACACTCAGAAAGAAGATTTTTAATAAAGTTCATATTCTACCACTCTAGATTGGTCTCCCTTGACTTCTATTTCTTTAACAAAACCCCTCCTGATGAAAATAATTATGGATTTGAGAGACAAGTTCAGTCTGTCGGGAGTCAGGTTAAATGAACGTGACTTAGAAAAGAGATGTTAGGGGCGCCTGGGTGGCGCAGTCGGTTAAGCGTCCGACTTCAGCCAGGTCACGATCTCGCGGTCCGTGAGTTCAAGCCCCGCGTCGGGCTCTGGGCTGATGGCTCGGAGCCTGGAGCCTGTTTCCGATTCTGTGTCTCCCTCTCTCTCTGCCCCTCCCCCGTTCATGCTCTGTCTCTCTCTGTCCCAAAAATAAATAAACGTCGAAAAAAAAAATTAAAAAAAAGAAAAGAGATGTTAAAAATAATATAAAAACGGAGGGACAAAACAGAAGAGACTCATAAATATGGAGAACAAACTGAGGGTTGCTGGAGGGGTTGTGGGAGGAGCGATGGGATGGGCTAAATGGGTAAGGGGCATTAAGGAATCTACTCCTGAAATCGTTGTTTCGCTATATGCTAACTAATTTGGACGTAAAGTTTAAAAAATAAAAAATAAAATAAAAAAAAAGAGATGTTAATGTTGTGGAACAAAAATAACTGCAGGAGTGAGATTCTGGATATACAGTTCACTAGATCATTTGTTCTTAGCTGGGGATGCTGAGATGGGATGGGAGTGGTAGAGTAGAACTGGTGAATCCAGAAAGAAATAGAGAAACCAAAGAGTGGGGTCCCTAGCCCATAGGGGAGCCCATTTGAATGCTGTCATTACCGAATAACTCTATCTCCATTTACTTGTGTGACTTCACCCACCATTTTCATATCCCAAACGTCTTATTTGAGGTAGACTATTAAAGTTCATCATCCTCATTTCATGGATGAAAAATAAGATCCTGAGACTTTAAATGACTTGGTCATTATGACTTGGTTCTTGTCTGGGTTTCAGGATTGTTCTAGAAACATCTATGGTAGAGTCTAGGGGATCCCCTTACTAAAACTGAATCATAGGGCGCCTGGGTGACTCGGTCGGTTAAGCGTCTGACTTCGGCTCAGGTCATGATCTCACGGTCTGTGAGTTCGAGCCCTGCGTCGGGCTCTGTGCTGACACCTCAGAGCCTGGAGCCTGTTTCGGATTCTGTGTCTCTCTCTCTCTCTCTCTGCCCCTCCCCTGTTCACGCTCTGTCTCTCTCTGTCTCAAAAATAAATAATGTTAAAAAAAATATTTTTTTAAAAAAAAACTGAATCAGGAGTACACAGATAGCTTATTTTTTCTTTAGGGGAAATCCTCAAATTAACATAAAAGTGGAGGAGTAGTGTAATGAACTCCCATGTCCCCATCACCCAACCTCAACATTTCTCAACAGCCTGTACTTTGGCTACCCGAGACTTGGGCAGGTACTAACTGAGGCTCAGATAAAAAGGACCTGACTCTCCAAGGGTGTAACAGAGCTCATAGAAGAGACAAGACCTCAAGGGTCAGAGCTAGGTCTGTCATTTGCTGATTTGTAAGGGTGTGAATTAGAAATATCTGGAAAAGACTGTGATTTAACCCTTAGCCTAAATAAACCAAATAATGTGATTTACCCAATCTATACCTTTTTTGAATACCAGAATTTCCTCCTGTATAAGCGAATACTTTGAGGTAACCACGATGTTCATGATATTGGGGGGGCCACACCATTGCTCACCTAACTTCCCTACTGCCCAGTAGTATCACTTAGCTGGCACTCTACCCACTTTGCCTCATTCTACAAGATCAAGAACACTCCATGTTTTGTTTTTAAGATCTTTACTAATGAAATGTGAAAACAAAACTTTGTCAGGAAAATCTCAACATTCATTAGGGAAGTTAAAGTTTTGTTAACTGTAATGCTTAAAACAAAGAAACAAGAAAGAATTTCTGCAAACTTCATTTCTTACCAGTGTCCTGTGTCTTTGTTGTGTGTTTGACTCTGAACTTGCAGATGTGGTGCTGAAATAAAATAAGAGTTTAGAATTCCAAAATTTTATTTCAGAAGTACACACAGTTGTACACACACATACACACCCTACATCAAATAGATCCCTACACTGTGACATTGAAGATAATTGTTCTAAAGTATTTCCTCCAAATGTCAATTTCTGAACATTTCTAAAGGAAATCAAAACTATGGAATGTAAACTTCACTCAAAGAAGATAAAATAGCCTTTAAAGGTTCTCTTGAGAGTAAGCAGTCTGAACAGTACAGTCTGTTCTGAAAACCTGCAAAATCTCTTCTTTCAACTAAAAAAAGAAAAAGAAAAAGTGGAAGAAAGCATACCGTCCTGTGGAAACAGCAGACTTGGGGAATTCTTTGTCTCCTACACTGTTCCTCAATCAATCTCTCTTTCTGGGATCATTTCCAGTAGTTTACAAACATGCTGTTATTTATTGCATCTCGAGGTCTCTTAACCCTTTTCTTTCTGCTTGATTACTCTGACCCCCTTTATAACGAAGCTATATCCTCATTGTCTCTAATTCCTTTCCTCCTTACAGCTCCATTCACATTCTCCTAAGTACCACGCATATAAATTGCATTTAGTTCATCAGCGATCTCCACATCGCTGTTACTGCTATGATCATTTGTCACATTTCACATTACATGACAGCTTTTGACATGATTCATCACTTCCTCCTTGACATGCTCTTTTCACTTGGCTTCCTAAGGTCCCAGGTTTTCTTCCTGGCCCACTTGCTGCTCCTTCTCAGTTTGCTTCAATGGTTCTTTGTCTCTCTCTGAGCTCTCACTTTTGGCATGTTCCCAGGCTTCCTCTCTCCTCTACCCATATCTGCTCCATTGTTGATGTCACCCATCCTCATGGCTTTAAGTTCATCAATATGCCGATCACTGCCAAGGACACATTTCCACACTTCTCCCTCGAATTCCAGATTCATTCGTGCAATTGCCTTCTTGACATCTCCACTGGATGCCTAATAGATATCTCAAGTTTCAACATTTTCAAACCTACCTCCTAATTCTTACCCCCAATCTTCTGCTCACACTCTTCCCCATCTTAGTTAATGATGACAATATCCTTCCACTTGCTCAGGCTGACACCTTGACTCTCTTTCTGTGTCAGATCCCATAAGCAATTTTAACAGGACACTCTTGGCTCTACAATCAAACTATATCCAGTATCCGACCAACTCTTACCATCTTCTCTCAACACCCTAGTTCAAGCCTCAAGCTACTATCAGCTCTTGCCTGGATTATTGCATGAACCTCCAAGATGGTACTGTCTACATTCTATTTTCAGTACACCTACAATAACGCATATCATTCCACTCCTCTGCTCAAAGTACAGGATCTCATTTCACTCAGAATAAAAGCCAAAACCTGTACAATGGCGTATGAGGCCCTACAGGTCTCACCAAACCACCCTTCCCATGTACTGTAGGACTCCTTCGTACTCCCTCCTTCCCTTTCCCATACAAGTCCACCTTTGCCTCTCTGAATTCATCTGATACTCTCCTCAGTCAGTCATGCTGGCTTCCTTGCTTTTCCTCAACCTTCTCATCTAGGCTCCCATTTCAAGTCCTTCTGCCAGGAACACGTACTCCATACTTGCCTGCTTGGCTCTTTTCCACTCCCTTCTTGTCTTTGTGCAAATATGCTTTCTCGCTGAGGCCTCCCATATGTGCCTCCTTTAAAATTGACCTCTCCACCTTCTCTCCATCCTCATCACCTTGTTTAATTTTTCTTTGCTGTACTTACCACCTTCTAGCATCCTGTGGAACTTGTTTGCTTATTATATTTATTGTGCCTCCTCCCACTTGAAAGTACAAAGTTTTTGAAGATAGAGAATTTTTTTTCTAGTTTGTTACCCTTTCTTTAGCATTTTCAAGAAGACTAGAATGGTCCATAAATACTTATTTATGAATGAATGAATCCATGGATGATTTAGTAAATATCTAGTCTTAATAAGTGTTGTTCTTCTGCTGTCAACCAATAAGCCTTACTCTAAAATCCTAGGGTACTTTTATTATTTTCTGTCCTACTATCTCCCTCGTGAATGTGTTATTTTTTTCCATGTTATTGTGCACGTCTGTCACTTTTCAAAACCATATAAAACCATTTAAAATGTTCGCAAAGTAATCAGTGACAATTGAGCAAAGTTAATTAGATTCCCACTCAGTGGAAGGACACACTGGGGTTTTGAGAGATGTAATTGCTCTTCTCACATCATATCAAATCAGCAAAAACCAGTATTTTGGTGCTTTGTACTTGACAGTATCTCTTTATCACGAAATGGAAAACAAAGTTTTGCCATCATATTGCCGGGCAAACCAACAAATGGTTTTGAAGGACCTTAATAAACTGCCCCCTCTTACCATCTAATTTTATCATCTATCAGTGGATCTTGCAAAAATGCGACTTTCATCAAACTGTACTCCTCAATACTTCCAGAATATATGTTTATCCTTTTTGTTGGTTGTTTCCTCAGACAAGAATGCTCTTACTCTCTTCTCTGTTTGTGAAAATCTTACCTGTTCTTCATTCCATGACTCAAATTCTGGCTCTTCCTGACGCTTCTTTGATCCTACCAATCAAAACTGTTTCTTGCCCCTGTGTCCACAAGCACTATTTGGATATCTGTCTCTTCAAACCCTGATGCCATTTAATCATGTAAATAATTATTTGTCTACCTATGTTTTTGTACATCTCAGTGACATCTCCTAGAGGACAAGGAATATCCTTGTTTGTTTTTCATTCACCCAATGATATACCAAGCAAGAAATTAATAGTTGGTCACTGAATGAAGCCAAAAAAATAAAAACAAAAACAAAAACAAACAAACAAAACATTGTGGGTACAGTACCCTTAAGTGCATCTTCAGATGTACAACAAATGTTCAACTGAAACCACCTTCTTTTAATAATGCCTGAAGCAAAACTACTGATTTAAAAGTGAAGGAGCTTTGGCTGCCTGACAATAATATTTAAAGGTCATGAGTCACGGCCTCAGAGTAACCATAGCTACTCAGCATACACAGCACAAGTCATGTTTATAACATAATTCGGGAGAAAAAAGCTTTAGAAAGCCTATTAGCCTTGAAAGAAAACAAATTAGAATTAACAAATGCATTTATGAAGCTTGTTTTTATTGCACTGGTTTTGTTTTACTTCAGGGTTCATGGAAAAACTGAGAAAATTCTTTAAATTTCTATCAGCAGGGAGTATTAATATGACATTTTGGCTTTACAGTAATTTTTTTCTTAGTAATTGATAAGAAGTTAAGTATTTCCTTCCTTTAAGTGAAATATCTATCTGTTGTCCAAACTTTGTACACTGTTTGTTTGTTTGTGTTGGAGTAGTAATCAGTTACCACTTAGTCCGTGTGATGAACAGATGTTGATAAAACTGGTTTGGAAACAGCTATTGAGCAGCCGAATCTTATGGGGAAGAATTTCCTGGGAAAATGCCTTTTTTTAGTCCCTGGGTTAATTGCATCCAAGGCCTAACCTTCTTTTCTCAGACAAGCAGAGGAGCAAATTCCCATTTGATGTCTATAAACTATAGACAGGATTTCCCCCAAGGGCCTGAGAAGAAGAGGGGAGAGAGAAGTAGGGCAGACGACCAGGCACATGTGACCATTTTGCTCCTGCTTAGAAGTGAAGAAGCTGGACTGAACCCATCTAAGGGTTAACCAAGGTAGCATGTCCTCAGCTGTGTCCTACATCAAAGCCCTGCTCTCTACTTGCACAGAACACTCAGTTCCATATACCAGGAGAACAAAAACACCAATGATAATTTGCAGTGAGAGCAAAGTCCTGCTTTTCACTTGGTTTCCCTGCTGGTTGTACACTTGGCTGTTCATTTCAAAGTTGTTAATCACAAGGCATTTTCTCTTCAGTTGGTAACATTATGTTCACCTCTCCTATTGTCAGCACATTGACATATTATCTCTTTAGGTGCTGTGTTCAGGGAAATTAAAAGAACATAGGTGTTTGATAAATTTCATTTTCTCTAGCAGACAAAAGACTCCCTCCTCCCAAAGATTGTTCATCTTTTGAAGGTCACAGAACTTCTGCACCTAGAAAAAACATTTCACATAAAGTTTGGGGGGATTTGTGAATATCCCACAGCATCTGTGGTCCATAGACCCAAGGTTAAAAACAAATAAAAACAAGACCCACACCTTTCATGCAATAAAAATACGTTTTAAAGCCTAAGCAGTACTACAGTTACATGTGTACATATCAAAGGACACCATCCTCCACAGTCCACCTCTTTCTACAGAGGAGGCGTGGTCATCTCCTATGCTAGGCTTAAAAGAAAATGCTAATTGACAAGGTATTTCTATATTTGAAGGGAAAATGAGTAATGTCCCAACATGCAGATTTTCCAGTGATTAACTGTAGATCAGTTATAAAGGTAAATTTTATTTCCATATGTGTAGCCAGAGTTGGTTTGGGTTTTTATTTGAGAAGCATTGGAATGACCTAGCTTCTTTTGTGGATATCTCCTGGCAAGGGAGCAGTGAAGGTGACATTTCATTACAGTGGTTCTCAGCCTTCCCCTTCAATGCCAATAAAATGGTTGGGGTGAGTATGTGATTCTGAGAAGAGCAAGTAAGGGACATTTTATTCATTCAACAAATATTTATTGAACACCTATTGTGTGTCAGACCCTGCCCTATGAAAGCACCATTCAAAGAAAGGGGTCATTTCCCTGGAACAGGTGAAAAGACTGTTTGATATTTTTCCTCAGGCTTTAAAGAAAGGTTTCCTTTGAAGCACTGAGTAAAGTCCACTCTATCTAGAAATTTCCAAGAATTCTTTGGGACAGAAGGAGCTGAGAACTCACCTGCTTCTCCCTGGGGTTTCATACCCTGGGGCCACAGATTTCTTGCTATAACATTCTCCCATCTCGTCAGGGCCACTGGGATACCCTGTCCATGGGACAGACATCAACTATCTCCATGCCTTAGTTTCAGAATCCCTGTTACTGCTCTACTGTTTCCTGTTGCTAGGCAACCACAATGGCTGCGGGAAGAACAGTTAACTTCCCAAAGGAAAAAAAAAAAAAAAAAACTCAATTACAAAGCCACAGTAACCCCTCACAACATTTCACAAATCAGATCCAGGCATGAGTATTCATGAGGAATCACCACATATTCATCATTTCTGGAAAACGCATTCAAAGTGGGCCAGAAGCAGTGGTTTTGTGCTCAAGCCATGGCCTGTTTGCATCTAGAATCAGTGCTGACGGTCACACTGCTTGTCTAAGAGGGGTGCATACACAGAAACGGGTGGGTTTACAGGCTAGCAGTAGTTTTGGCACAGACTACCCCCAGCTTGTGATGATATTCTTTACCTGGGACCCATAGACCCCAGACAGAAGATCCCACCTGGCCACATCCTAACTAAGGCTTCTTTCCTGATGCAGGATTGCAGAGGTGGTAAATTGTGCCTGCTTAGTTGGCATTCTGCTCACTGTCATAGCTCTTCTGCACCACTGCTCCTTCTTTCCTTTGCTTGTCTAAAGGCAAGAGCCATTTTCTCCCAGACAGTTGTTACATCTCTCCCTGGATGTATTTGTGGACCCTGGTTAGCCCGTATTCTTACTTACTCCTCTTACTGCTCTAGCAGGAAGTACATATAGGACTTCGGCAGTCTAATGATCAGAATCACTCCGGGGTTTGGATCCCTTATGTCCTAGGCTTACCCAAACCTCATCACACAGCCCATCTCAAAATAACAGACTGCAGGTTTTCCAATCACAGAATTTGTTTCTAGAGATAGAGCAAATTAGATCAAATAACTGCAATAGTAGTGAAGATAGTTGGACTTAACTAGCTAAAAAGTGTAACTATGAGCAAAATTATAAACTATGGAGCTATGGGTGCTCTGGGTGGAAAAATCACCACTAACTAGGTAGGTGTGGAAATACAAAGATTGGGTATTGGCTTTGTATGCAGTGTATAGCCTCTGTGGAATATAGAAAATCTTACCTTTCTCTTTACACCTTGGGGTTTTTATTTACAGAGGACTTACGTGAGTTGTTTCTGTCATCCCTTCCAACTCTAGTATCCTGTTATGTTCCCTTAGCCTATCTTATTAAAAAAAAACCACAAGGTGGATTATATTTAAGTGCACCTTAGAGGAATGTGCAGATGTTCAACATGTAGTTGGTTCATACCAATTTATGAAAAGAAGGTCATCTCAGTGATGGCTGGTGAAAGGCAGTGTAAGCACTAATTATTTATAATGGTTATTAATCTTATCTTACATCTCACTGATCAAAAAGAGAGGTGGGGAGATATGGCTGGTACAAAAACAGTCTTTCGAAAAGTCCTTGAAAAACAAAGTAACTTTTCCACTGTTAATCCTCCGTAAATGAATATTATCAGAGAAGGATTTCGGAAGGAGGTGGTGAAGAACTTAGCAGGTTTATTGAAGACATATCGGTCTGCAGAATTCTTGTGAACAAGCTAAATATCAACAACAACAAAATGATCCTGGTTTTTATGATTAAGTTAAGGAAAAGTCCCTATGCATGAAAGTCCTTGAAATGGTCTCATTTTTAAAAGCTGGACTGAATTTTAAGAAAAACCATGATTTGCCCTGTAGTTTCAAGGAAAAAAAGGAGTGTTTAAAAAAACTTCTAGAAATGTATATAAATCATTCGTGCTCCCACCAGCAACAATATTTTAAACTAAAAAAAACTAGAAGCTCCTCAGGGCTCTTATAGACTACTACAGACCTTTTTCAAAGTCACTTTGTGATCCATCAAAAATGCATCTTTCCCTAGAATCAGAAATCATATATACGCATACAACAAGAAGGCATCTTAATGCTTATACATACTTTATGTGCTCTTGTGCTACCGCTTTTCGGGAAGCCTTCTACAGCTTTAATGAGTAAGTGCCAGTAAGACCAGAAAGGAGGGCAGAAGAGGAAACATAGCAATGAGGAAAGAGCTCGAACAGATAGTGATACAGAAGTGGTGCAGCCGTAGAGCGGAAAGAAAGCCACCATGGAGGTCTTTACAGTCCCTGCTGGGGATATAGCCCTTTGGCCTTCATCAGTCCCCTCACTTTTAACTGTTTATTCACTTGTTTGCCACATATTTTTTTTGAAAACCCATTGTCTGCTAGGAATGGTGCTAGGCATGAATGAAACTGATACTGTCCATGTTCTCATGGAGCTGATCATTCTATCAAGGTTATGGTTCTAGTAGGCATGAATGTCCTATTGGGAAAAGAGTAAAGGAAGCAGATCTTAGATTTCCAAAGGGTTCTTCTGACTGAACAGATCCCAGGCATCCAAATGAATAAACAAAGGAAAGCAAACAAAAATACCTCATAGTTATTCCTCTTCCAGTGATACAATCCTGTGGAGATAAATGACCGCTTTCACAGAGCTGACACAGGGAGGTTCACTAAGCTTTCACCTTGGGTGTTGGACTCAAGGTGACTGTGCCGATGTCTGAGAGTCTGGGTGTGTCTTTGTTAGGAGAGGATAAGGGGAGAGGGAGAAGATGAGACAGAAACCAAAGGAACATCACAGAAACAAGTACACATCAATTCATGAACCAGAACAACCAAAGCATCTTTCTACTGATTGCAAAGGCTTTCCTTTGTTTCTCTCAAGAATTATCCAGCTCTCTTGTCATTGTTTTTTGTGACCTCTTCACTGTTTGCTGATTGCTTGACACAGTGGGTCTAATTATCTCTAGGCGTCCAACCTGTTTTAATGGAGGGGAAAGTTTATCTGTGTGAACGGAAAGACTCACCTACCAGTTGGTCCTAAAGTCTTTCCTCAGGAAACACAGGAATAAATTTGAAAGCTGTTCAATGGTGAGTAGGAGTGTAAACTTTTCATTTATGGCTTTTTTTTATGGCAGGAAGTAAACATTCCTTTTTCTTCCTTACAGTTCGGTACTGCAGTAAGCGTTTGTCATTTGGGGATCCCAAATAGTGTCAGGTTTCCCTGTGGAATTGCCTTTCTCCTCTCACATTCAGTTGTAAAAAGACAGTAAATTCAGGCAATCGCCCCCAACATAGAACCCAAGACAAGGCAGGCCCTGTCCAGGCAAAGGGTCTGCAATTGGCTCTTTGGCAACTTGATCCTGAGACTTTGAATCTCAAACAGGTGATACCAGAATGAAAGAAACCACTGAATTTCTAGTTATCCATTTACTTATTTATCCCACAAAGATGTCCTGAGAGTATGCTCTGTGACAGGCATTTTTCTAGATGCTGGTGGTACAGTACTAAGAAAGACAAAGTTGCTGTTCTTCTTAGTTTCGTATTTCAGTTGGTGAAGGTAACCAAACAAATGAAGAAGATATTTTCAGATAGGGACAAGCAGTGTAGAGAAGATGAAACAAGAAAATATGACCAAGAGCAGGAAGTAATGTAAGAATGAGATAGAAAGGAGGAAAAGGAACCAGCCTAGGGACACTTGCAGGGTAGAGTGTTCTAGCAATGGTTTAGTCCCATCATCATAGAAATTTACTAAGTAGTAACATTAAAAAATAAGAAAACCTCTCTTGATCTAATATCTTTCTGTTCTTCCCTTCATAGAAAAATTCATCAAAAACAGTCACTTATTTTTCTATCCCTCTCTAATGTCCTCCAACCAAAGGTTCATAGTCTCCGCTGAAATGACTTTCATTCAGGTCACCACCCACCTCCATCTTGTCACCTCCCTTAAATAGCTACATTCTGACTTGGATTGTCCTTACTATGAGTCCTGCTTCCTAGTGTCTGGAATGTCCCTTTATTGCTACCCATTCCTAACCCTAACTTCAGCCTCGGCTGATTTCATGAGCCCTGGTAAAACACCAATTAATTCCCTTTCTCTTTTCTTAGCCAGAATTGGCTTCTAATCTTTGCATTTACATTTTTCTTTTCTTTTTTTTTTTTTTTTTTTTGATTTTTATCTAGGAAACCCAATTGTTTAACTTACAGCACAATCCTCATTTATTCTTTTGCTTACATTCATTGCTTTCCTTACAATCCTTCATGTTTTTCTCATGCTTTGCTCTTCTAGGCTCTGTAGAATCCATGACCTTTGTGTCTGTATTAAAATTTCTTAGAGATTTGTTAGCACTAAAAGTAAATATAATGTATCCAAACATATTTTCTTTAGTTAATAATTTTCTTATACTTCCCATAAAAAATTTAGTCACGAGTCAGTAAAAGCAAACAAGGTGACAGTAGGGAAACCTAAGAAGGCTTGTATCAGAAAAACCATCTTCATCAGGATTTTCTCCTGGCTCACAGTCAAATGGATAGCCATGTTTTGGTGGATATTGTACTCTGAAGGATATTTTCAGCTACACGTACCGGAAGAGGGAACTCATAGGAGTTAACTCATAAGGGAATTTGCACACTCATGTGACTAGAAAGTCCAGAGGTTAAATGTTCTTCAAGATCAATCAGTGACGTTATCAGCACACAGTATGTTTCCATCACGCCAGTCTTTTATTAACTGCCTTGGCCTCTTCTGAGGGCTTGTTTTCTTCATGGGCAGAGAACGGCTTCCAGTAGTGACTGGGACTTGCGGTGACTTTGTGTCCACTGCTGAGGTGACAAAAGTCCAATGTTTTGTTCTCACTGGGAAATTTGAAATAGCTGGATCACTATGGCTGGAGAAATGTTTGGGGTTTTTGTTTGTTTTCCCCAGGTACCACTGGGAAAATATTGATTAGCTTAAATACAAACTCTATGTTCTCCCCCAAACCAAGCACTGTCGCGGTGGGAAAAAGATCTCTTAGAACCCATCCTTAGAACTGGGAGTAGGATCAGTGCCTTTCAGATTCCATGAGTACTACATAGTAGGGAAGTGTGGTAGATTTTTGAGGGCCTCTAACACTACTCAATGCAGGTGTACCTTTGCCTATAATTGGTATATAATTCAGATATGTATTTCTTATTTTATGATGGATTAATAATCACATCTTACTAATATAGGGTATTTCCATATAAGTGCTTTTTCACTTATTGTTTTTCATATGATCTAGACTAGGAAAATATTCAGCAAGATTGATTTACTATTATAACACTTAAGATCATTATTTCTGTATAGTTTTACTATTTCTTGGTAAAGTATATACCAGCAAGGGAAACAAAATGTTAAAGAAAAGGTAAGGAAAATACTTAAAACTCTGATATGAAATATAATTGGAGAATCACAGTCTTAAAACTATGAAGTTTAGCAGTAATCACCTACTGGTGATTTATATATAATTTATATATATATATTAACTGGTGATTTATATATAATGTATATATATATAATTTTTATATATAATTTATATATAATTATATACAAACTGGTGGTTTACATATAATTTATTTTTAGAATATATTTATATTTAAAATACTTTGTACTCACTAATCTAAGTACATTCACAGAATTACAAATCACCTTGTAGCTATGGCTTAGAAATTATTTTGAAATTTTTGTATGTAATAATGTGTTTATTTAACTTAGAAGAGACATCCATCTTAATCTCTCTATCCCAAAGAATGATGAACATTCATGTTTACCTTCATAAACCAATAACAAATCAAAACATCTTGATCAGCCTGAAAATTCACTGAAATCTTCCTTCATATTCTTTCATACTTCAGTGTAGTTCATTTCATTAGTTATTCCTTTATTTTTTCAAGTATTCACTGAATTCATTCACTTGAGTATTTCCTCTGCACCAGGCTCTCCACCCAGTACTAAATATGTATTTGTGTGTGTGTGTGTGTATGTGTTTGTGTGTGTATTTGGGTGTGTGTGTGTGTGTGTGTGTTGCTTGCACAAATGGACAAGGATTTTGAAAGGTTTCTATAACCTTTCTGAAGTACATAGAACATTGAAGAAGAGGTCAGAAGATTCAGTTGGGATAAAGACAGGAGAGAACAGACATGTGATAAAAGTTCACCTATTTCCTTTACCAAAGTGCTAATACTAGGCCACTGAATAACAGGAAAGAGTTCTTGACTCCATATACCAGAGTCTGAACTTGACAAACAAGTCACATCTTTAACCCGTAGGTCATATCTTCATCATTGTCCTTCACTAAGAAGATAGAACTTTGGAACTTGATGTGAACATGAGTTGAAAGCAAATGACAGGTAGGAAAGACAGTCAGCTCCATTGGTACTTGTTCAATGCAGGGGACAGAAGATTTTGCTGTCCTAGAAGTAGGAATCAGCATGAGACATCAGTGTGGTGTGTGGGAAATAAGCTTAGAATTTCCCTGAGCTTATACCAATGGATTAACAAGGCATAAAGAAATTCAAAGCCATAGGATGCTCACACCTGAGTTTGGGTAAACAAGATTGGCACCCCAAGAACACTGAGGTGCAAAGGCACCAAAAATAGAAAGGTGCAGAGCCCCCACAATAGAGAGGGAGGGGCAAAGGCCCCAAAATAAGGGCGCAAAGCTGCCCAATACATAGGTATATGAAACAAACAAGATTAGATATTCAGGGTGGAATCACCCCCAATTTAGTACTATAGCAGAAAGCTGCTTTCAACAGGAAGAAAGGACCAAGTTAGATAAACAGGTAAATTGGGCTATAGACCGCTGAGTTGCAGGTGAAGCAGCCCAGAGCTGGGATGATTAACAAAAGAAAGGTTATATACAGAATTACAAATCACCTTGTAGCTATGGCTTAGAAATTATTTTGAAATTTTTGTATTTCTGAGGTTACTTCCCCTACCTGTTTCATCCCCTAAGCTAGCTAAGATAAACAGGTGTGGTGCCTCATGTCTTCTGTAAACAACCTTCTGCCAGACTGCCCAGCATCAGGATTTTGTTCTGTATTAACCCAAACCCCTAACCCCGAATATCTTTAAGACCATCTTTCCCTCATGTCCACAGGTTAATGTTCACAGATTCATTGTCTCTTTGTGCATATCCATTGCCATGTTTGTAAGGCTTCTGATCCTAACAAAAATGGGCAAGTACCCTTATTTGGAGCTCTTGTCTTTTCCCAGACATTAACCATCTCTCGTTTCTCATCCTGAGTCCCGCTCTTTTGCTACACAAGAGAGAACTTTAGACCCAAAGTCTATGACAGTGGTGGAGAAATGATTCCTCTTAGAATCTGCTCATTTTAGTCAGCATCAGGCAGTATTTGATTCATAGACAACTTGGGAAAATTTTCAAAAGTTCAGGTCATCCTGAATGGCTAAAAAGTCTTGAGAAATGTATTTATGGTTTTAATTTGGGGGAAGAAAAGAATTATTAACTGCAATCTAAGCCAAAGAGAAAAAATTTGAAACTCAAGATGTTGAATGTGTGACAGTTCAGAAACAAGAAAAGAATTTTTTAAATAGTCCAACTCAAAAAAATCAGTTTTGTCATTGTTCTTAGCATTAAGTAGGAGCATTCAACCTATACCACACAGGGAAAAAAAAGCTCACCGTCTGCCAGTGAATTATTGCTTGTCCTTGTAAGACATTGATGATTATTTTATTATTCTATGAGAAGGTTTGTGAGATAGTTGCTAAATCTAAAAGCAATTCAGCAATTTAGAAGTGGGTAAGATAGAGCTACCTACCCACCTTCAATATGTTGAAGGATTATTTGGGCCATTCTGACTTGCTTTAGCAAAAGAAGTTACATGAATAGTAAATCTGAAGATTGGGTAGAAATTATAAATAAGAGAAGATAATTCAAGAGAAGTGAAGATGAAAAGCATAATTAAGTGCATTCTTTTTTAAAAAAAAAAATTAGGTATTTATTAGAGAGAGAGAGCGTGCGCACACAAGTTGGGGAGGGGACAGAGAGAAGGGGACAGAAGATCTGAAGCAGCCTCTGCACAGACAACAGAGAGCTTGGTGTGAGGCTCAAACTCACAAACCATGAGATCAAGACCTGAGCTGAAGGCAGACGCTTAACCAACTGAGTCACCTAGGTGCTACATAGTCTTAATTTTTATCTACAATTAACATTATTTGCTTTCATGTAAATGCTCTGGTAAAAACACAGTATCTTCTGAATTAATTTCTATATTTTAGTTACTAAATAAATTTTGGCAAACTATACTACAAGTATAATGATCACAAATATGTAGAGAAATAGCAGTTATATTGCCAAGCATCCTTCTGCAGAAGCATATTGTAGGGGAGCCTGGGTGGCTCAGTTGGTTAAGCGCCGGACTCTTGATCATGGCTCAGATCATGATCTCACGGTTCCTGAGTTCGAGCCCATGTCCAGTTCTGTGCTAACAGTGAAGAGCCTGCCTGGGATTCTCTCTCTGTGCCCCTCACCTGCTCATGTTCTCTCTCTTTCTCTCTCAAAATAAATAAATAAACTTTTTAAATAAAAGAAGCATATTGTTTACAAATAAAAATGCTGTATACATTATTACAAAGATTTACTATTTAAAATTTATCAGTTGACTATGCCCAGCCTTCCAGGAAGCATCTTGCAAGCTGTGCTGGTGGAAACAGACAACAATCAAATATTTAACAGTAAAGTATCTTCTTTACAATAGAAAACATTGACAATAATAAAACAGCATTGTCATCTGAAGACCCCTCTCTATGTAGCAGACATTAGCTGTCCCTTTAATCAAAACACAGTTTGATAAGAGGGAGGCTTTCTGGAGACTACTCCAAGAACAAAAGTACCCTCATGATAGAATGGTTCCCAAAATAAGCTGTCATGTTTGGCTGCTCTCTGCGGGTGTATCGAATTTCCTGAATGATCTTGCTGTCATTTCACCATGGCAGATGCAAAATGTCAGCAACCAAACAAACTTCCTGCCAGTGGAGTTATTTCTCTGCTGCTGAGGAACTGCTTGTATTTGCCTCTTGATTTAGCTAATGCCATTAAAAGCAAAAAAATCAAAAACACCGTAAATATCATATGGATTATCTAAGTCCTATCGCTTATGAAAAAAGAAATGGGGGCACCTTGGTGGCTCAGTGGGTTAAGCGTCTGACTTCAGCTCAGGTCATGATCTCACAGTTTGTGGGCTCCAGCCCCATGTTGGGCTCTGTGCTGACAGCTCAGAGCCTGGAGCCTGCTTTGAATTCTGTGTCTCCTTCTGTCTCTGCCCCTCCGCTGCTTGCTCTCTGTCTCTTTCTGTCTCTCAAAAAGAAATAAATGTAAAAAAAAAATTTTTTTTTTTTTAATGAAGCTAACAATCAGACTCCATTAGTTGACGTTTGGAGATGTAGAGGAGATCAAAATCACAAATGAGATGATAACTCAGGTTATCCTAGGGTGAGAACCTCTCCTTAAATTACTTCCCTGGCTAATTTAAGATTTCAGAAATGAAAATTTTAAAGTTGCCTCATAGCTAAACTCTATCGCCTCAAAATTTTTTTTTATGTCTTGCAGAACATAGCTTTGGACATATATTCAAAGGTATCATTGTGATTTGTTTTTATTAGCAAGAATGTCAAATTTTGCTGGCAGAGAAGTCTTTAGAGTCTATTAACCATTTGTTATTTTCAAATATTGAACCACCAGATTACATTAACTTTAATATGATATCCAGTCCAGGAGCGAAGCCAAGTATTTAGTGGTAAACTTGTCACCTTACTGATTGATTTTAAGATCCAAATGTTCAATTACTCCCAGTAGATACTGATATGCTAGGAGAATAAATACCTTCCTGTAATTCTGGAAGATAATTACTGAAAATATAAAGTTAAACAAAAACTCTTCTGAGAGAAAAACTTCACGGTGTTTTGCGCTTTTTTAGCATAGAAAACGCATTAACAGAAAGTATTAATCAACTTGTGTGTTTCAATCGTAGCCCCTGACAGTAACACTGACAGTATACCAGTGAGTATTCACTGGATAAAAATCTGCTCCGTACAGCATGAATAATAAGCCTGGGTTTAAGATCATTTTATCTAGCAAACGTTGTGACATTAACTTCGCTTCAGACCCCATTAAACAGCGATAGTGTATATAAGGTACTTCACTAAAATTCACTTTTTGAAAATTTGAGTTTATACAACAGAAAAATTAAAGGTTGACTTATTTGCAATATTGAATGTTTATTCATTTCATTACAAATCTCAACTTTGCTAGGGGAGGTCCATGTGTCCCTTTAATTATACACAACGTTTTGTGCACATAAGGATTTGTGCTTTGGGTCGGAAAGAGGACACATAGCTATCGTGAGATTTTCAAAAGACTCTATGTTTCAATAAAGTTGAAAAATTCTATTTCTTAATGTAATGCTCAGCCTTCATTATCAAAATGATTTGTTTTGCAAGAGAGAATATATCCACAAAAGAGGAAAATGCTGCCATAAAATGAGAAATACGTACGTGTCTTAATTATGAAAATGAATGGAATCAGAACTTTAGAAATATCATTAAAATGTATTCCACGATTTCTATTTTTAAACAATTAAAGGTGCATCAAAATTAGCAATATAAGCAGAGCCATGATTTATTGAGATCTTACACTGTGCCAGACTTAGTTCTTTTTATTATTACTTCATTTTAAGTCTTAAAACTCTGTGGTTGACAATCATTATGATATTGCCCTTTCACATAGGAAGAAACCAAGACTTGGGCGAATCTTTTACCCAAGATCTCACAACTAGGAAATAAAGATCCTGCAGCAAACATGTACATTTCTGGAACTAAAATCCATACTTTTCACCAAAAATCTATAGTGCATTTCCTCTAGCCCACCACACACTCAAAATAATGTGCACATCGTAGGTCATGAAGTAGATAGAGTACTCAAATTCATCCACTGAATGTTTATAAGAAGGTCTAACTGTCTCAGTATATACTTCGGGAAACTGACAAGATTCTCCTCCCCTCCCATCCGACTGCCTCACATCTTTTCCAGAACAAATATTAGTTAGTCTCCCCTCATACTTAACCTTTTTTTACGTTTACTTTCTGTAGAATGCAAAAAACTTGGTCACTTAATTCAAAGGTTGGTTTCTCCTAAGACTCATGTCATCAGAAAGGATTGTCATTTATGTAAACATCTAGCCAAGCTTATTTTAGTTGTGTGTGTGGTAAGTGAAAATGAAAAAACTTTGCAAGGCTCTTCTGTGCCAGGCATATCTTTAGATGTATCCTAAGGGAATGGAATGGAGATTCAAATCCTTCCTGCTGCCTATGAGTGGCAGAGTTACAGTTCTGTCACGGCATCTGTGTTTGGACAACTGAGTCATGCTGCTTCTCTTAAAATGTTCTGGAATTTATACACACGTAGCAATAAAAACTGCAAGTGTAATGTAGAGAACAAGATAGTTCACACTTTTTATCTCCATGGATTTCAAAACAACATGGTGACATTATTACTGGTGAGGAAACTGAGGTGTCAAGAGATTTAATGAGTTGCTCACAGAGGTGGAAATACTGGGTGAAATCTAAGTGTTCGATTCCAAATTATGTCTTCTGTCTCCATCATCCTGTGTGACATATCTGTTCATTCTGAAAGTCCTCAAAAGAAGAAAGTAGAGGTAAAACCCTGACTTGTCCCTTCTTAGATATTAATGATGCCTCAGGGAAATTCCCGGAAAGCCCATCCTTTACTCTGTAAGTGCTCTATGAATGAGGACCTCAGCCTCTCTTAGTGGATCGTTCCCCGTCTTCCTTCTGAGATGTGTATTCTGTTGAGCTTTCCTATGACACCAGTCTTTCCCCTTGTACTTATGGCGTATCTGCAAGTAGACTAATCTCTTCATTCTTCCATGGGAAGCATCATAGGTTTTATTTCTTCTGACTTGCCAAGACTGAGAGGTCTTTTAGCCTTTAACACCGGCTTTTGGACTTCTCTTCATAAAATAAGATGTTAAACCAAAAAAAGATGGTACAAGTTGGTAAGAAGAAGAAGGACTCTGACTTTGGGCAGAAAGGAAGCAACCACTCTGTTTTGTTTAAAACACAGTCGGGCACCTGGGTGACTCAGTGGGTTGAGCATCGGACTCTCGATTTGGGCTCAGATCACTATCCCAGCGTCACGGGTTCGAGCCCAGCATCGAGCTGTGCACTGACAGAATACAGCCTGCTTGGGATTCTCTCTCCCTCCCTCTGCCCTTTCCCCCATCATGCTCTCTCTCTCTCTCTCTAAAATATAAATTAATTAATTAATTAAAAATAAAATAAAATAGGGGGGCCTGGGTGGCGCAGTCGGTTAAGCGTCCGACTTCAGCCAGGTCACGATCTCGCGGTCCGTGAGTTCGAGCCCCGCGTCAGGCTCTGGGCTGATGGCTCGGAGCCTGGAGCCTGCTTCGGATTCTGTGTCTCCCTCTCTCTCTGCCCCTCCCCCGTTCATGCTCTGTCTCTCTCTGTCCCAAAAATAATTAAAAATAAATAAATAAATAAATAAATAAATAAAATAAATAAAATAAATAAAATAAAATAAAATAAAATAAAATAAAATAAAATAAAATAAAATAAAATAAAATAAAACAGAATGTATAGAGGTCACTCAGACATGGCTTGATTGGGGTTAAAATTGTGAATGAGGTTGAGGCACCTGGGTGGCTCAGTAGGTTGAGTGTCCGAGTTCGGCTGAGGTCATGATCTCACGGTTCATGAGTTCAAGCCCCGTGTGGTGCTCTTTGCTGACAGCTCAGAGCCTGGAGCCGGGATTCTGTGTCTCCCTCTCTCTCTTTCTCTGCCTCTCCACTGCTTGCACTCTGTCTCTGTCTCTGTCTCTCTCTCTCTCAAAAAAAAAAAAAATGAATAAACTTAAAAAATCTTTTAAAAATAAATACATAAATAAAAATTGTGAATGAGGTGATATGTTCCCCCTTCATCCCTCTCCCTTCTGAACTCTTCTCTTGGCCCACATCAGTCCACCTGTAGCTCTCACCTTTCAAATTCATGTGTTGTCCCCTTCCTTTGTATGAGAAAAAAATACTTGGCAGATAAAAACTTACACTTGTTTGGTTCACTGCTGAATTTGCCATTTTGTGATTTTCACTTAGTGAATGTGTGAATATAGTCTGTATAAGGTGTTATTAAAATTTTCCTCTAACTCTCATAATTAATAGGCATTTAACGGAGTAGAAAAAAAGTTACCCTTCCCCATGACAAAGGAATCCCTTGAAGTGGCATTTTAACGTGGTGAAGGCAGAAGTCAAGGAGTCAAGAGAGGTGGAAACAGTGTGGAAGGGGAGGACAGTCTTTCTCTTTCCCCGCCTAAGTTACAATTTCAAGATCCCTTACCGTGCCTCATAGACAGAGGGCCGAATGAGACAGTCGTGATAAATTCCTTACATTAATAAAACTCTTTAAGTTTTTAAACACCTTCACACACATTAACATAGAAATGTTGAGGGACAAGTATTGTTATTCTACAGGAGAAAACAGAGATGCCCTCAAAATCTTTGGAGACACAATGGGTATGCCTTTATACAATCTAGTTGCTCCCACAAACATTTCCCAGAGGAATTATCACCCCAGGATCAAGAAGTAAGATATTTACCTTTTTTATCTTTTTTTTTTTTAATTTTTTTTTTCAACGTTTATTTATTTTTGGGACAGAGAGAGACAGAGCATGAACGGGGGAGGGGCAGAGAGAGAGGGAGACACAGAATTGGAAACAGGCTCCAGGCTCTGAGCCGCCAGCCCAGAGCCCGACGCGGGGCTCGAACTCACAGACCGCGAGATCGTGACCTGGCTGAAGTCGGACGCTTAACCGACTGCGCCACCCAGGCGCCCCTTACCTTTTTTATCTTTCACGAAATCTAGACAAGTCTGGACGTATATAAGTCCATGTTCAAACCTATATGAATACAAGTACATGCAGATATATTTGGTATAGAGTTTCCAATCTTTATTGTGAAATCAAAGCAGAAGAGAGTCATTAAGAATCCCAGCGACAGCTGAAAAGTAAAATGTTGAGAGGGTATCCAATAAGTCCTGTAACAAAAATAACAGGCACAAACACAAGATTTGTTGTGAAAAGTAAATAAATCTCAGACCACATTTCCTTTTGGCTATTCTAAAATCGCCGTATTGTTATAATAGTCTATGATAACGTGTTTATACAGGAATTTCAAAATAAATATTTGATCTTGATACTGTAAGATACAATATGTTAAAGTCACATTTCTGTACACCAGAAAGTCCACATTATAAACTTGGGAGATAAAGCGGGCCACGGAGGGAAGCTCATTGTGAGACAGGATGATAGAAGGCACGGGTATAGCTGTGGCTGGAATCAAAAGCGTTGGCCAAGCCTCAGGTCGCATCGGAAGATGTATCTGGGAAAAGATCCACTTTCCAGCCTGCGTGGTTGTTGGTAGGAGTCACTTCCTCCAGGGCTGTTGGACCGAGAGCATCAGTTCCTTGCTGGCCTTGGCCAGAGCCTCCTGTTGGTTCCTTGTCACACTGCCTCTCCAGCATGCAGCTGCTTCATCAAAGCAAGCAGCCAAGGGAGGGAGAAACTGCTCACGAGACAGAAGTCACGTTAGCTCATAACCTAATCACAGACGTGACGTCTACTCCCCTTTGCCACACTGTACTGGCAATACAAAGAAGGGAGTCACAAGGCCAGCTCACCCTTAAGGGGAGGGATTTCAGAAAGTTGTGAATACCAGAGGGCTGAGATCAGTGGGAGCCACGCTGCTTACCGTACTAATGTATTTTGGAAATTGTTTAGATAATGACTTAAATATTTATAAGAGGTCAAAAATATAATTTCTGGCAAAAGAATAAGAGATAATGATGTCTAAGAGAGAGCTTTAAATTTTTTTTAAGCTGAACAGAAAAATAAAGATGTTAAAAACACAGGCAAATTAAAACAACATATTATTTTTTTACGTGTCAAGTTGGAAAAGCTTAAATATTGAATTGTTAATACCCATTGTTGGTGAGGATCAATAGGTACTTTATAATCATTCTGCTTGTGGGTTAACTATTTCTGAGGAAAATCTGGTAATATCAAGTTTGGCATGCTTTTTCATTTATCACTAGTACTTGGACATACTTATTTTACAGATATAATGAAGACAGAATACAAAGATTTATGTACAGGTGGGACTGGAGGTGGTGGTATTACAATGAAATGTATACTTCTAGAAAAATGGAGATGATTTGAAAGTCCACCAGGAAGGGCTGACTAAATAAAATATGTTATTACAACCACATAAAAAACTATATTACAGCTATTAAAAATAATGTTTCGTATGTACATTTATAGTCCTAGAACTCTGTCCACGGCATACTTTTAAACAACAGAGACAGTGCAAAAACTCTATATAAAATTATCTGCGAGGAACTGTACCTGTATGTGCTGGTATATTGTTACCCAGGGCTGCAGAGGAAAAAAATCTGAAAGATATATATCAAAAATATTAATAGTGATTATCTTTGAGTTGTGGGATTATGGGTGATATTTATTTTCCTTTTCCTACTCTTCTGTATTTTTCTTTTTTTGTATTTTGAGCATATTCACATTTTATAATAATAACAATAAAAGTATTTCCAAACTATTCTTTAATGTAATTTCCTCCTATACTCCTATGTGGGAATGTTTTCAGCTTTCATCATAATATACATTAACTGAAACATAGCATCATAAGATTTTTTTCAATCTGACTGCATTAGCTGGTTTCATTGATCAATGAATGTATTCCAAGTCTTCTTGGCAAATTATACTCACTTAAAAAAAAAGAAGTCTGGACTTTTATATACACACAAATATCATCAATCAAAAGGGAACTGAATATTAACTGTCAGGTTTCCCCTTAACAAGGCTATTCTGGAAGAACACGTCACTGAGGGAGCAGCACTGAAGACTTTGATTAGTTAAATAAGAAAATAAATCTTTGGTTGTCAAAGCTAATCATTCACTTACTGTTTATTCTTCATACCCTCAACATTTCTGATTATCTACTATGTGCCAGGAATTAAGGTGAGTGCTGGGAATGCAACAGTAAATCAGAAACACACAGTGCCTGTTTTCAGAGCCTAATAAAGACAAATCAAAGCATTTCACTGCTGACGATGTTTCAAATATTTTAGTCCAGAATCCCCCAACCCCCAATTCACACACTCAAGAGGCACATTCTTACCCTTCCTTCTTTACCCATATTGTTTGACAGTGACTCTACATATTTCTCTCTTCCATCCTGTGCCAGGCAGAGTTCTAAGATGGCCCCCACAATCTCTCCATCCCCCGCCCCATTATTATTCCCCTGATTGTGTTATGGTGAAAGCGATTTTGCAGAAGTGAAGATTACCAATCAAGTGATCTTAAGATAGAGAAATGATAAGGGTGGCCTGACATAGTCACATGAACCCTTTAAAAGGAGAATGTTTTCTCTAGATGGTAACACAAGAGGAAGCCAAAGAGATTCAAACTGTGAGAGGGAGTCCATTTGCAGAAGTCTCTTTCTCCATTGCTGAGACAGAGGGGGCCCACAGGACAGGAACCTGAGAACATTCTCTAGCAGCTGAGAGCAGTTCCCAGCCAGAAAGTGGCAACGTCAGTCCTGTAACCTCCAGGAACTGAATTCTGCCAGTAACAGGAGTGAGCTTGGAAGAGGACACCCCAAGAGGACACAGTGAGAATTTGGAGAGCTGCCATCTGGATTGCAGCCTTCGGCAGAGAATCCCGCCATGCCATTCTGGACTTCGGGATTTCAGAACCGTGAGATAATGAATGAGTATTTTTAAGCCACCGAGTTTGTGGTAATTTGTTACACAACAATAGAAAACTAATACATACTCTTTTTCTTTTGTATGTCATTTTGGGAGACTAGGTAGCACACTGTAGTATAAATGGAGCTGAATGAAATATATGGGTTTCAAATACCTTCCCTATTGTTTGGGTGGTGAAATTGAGGGCCAGGGTTTCTAGCTATATTGGCCTTTTGCTCTCTTTTTTATTAATTGATTTATTTTTTATTTTGCAACAATCTTAATCAGTCAAAACGATCTTCTAGAAAAGTTGGAAGTATAGAACACAGAATTTTTCCCCTTAATTATTGGGGTGCATGTATTTCTGATATGGTGCTCCATTACCCCCAAAACCTTTAGTGCATTTCTTATAAACAAGGGTATTCCCCTCCATACTTAAAAGACGACCATCAAAATCTCAATTCATCCCTTGGGTCCCATTCAATTTTTCTGCAGTATTCAGAAAATATCCTTTATAGCCAAAGGTCCCGTTTGGAGTTCCACATTGTGTTTAGCTATCACCTCTCTTTAGTCTCCTTCAACTTGGAACAATTTCTCATTCTTTTGTCATCTTGAAATTTGGAGATTATAGACCAATTATCTTGGAAAATCTTTCTCACTTTGGATTGGTCTGGTTTTTCTTCATGACGGTTGTGCGTTTACGCAAGAATCAGAAATGGTATTGTGTTCTTCTGATTGATCGCTAGAAAACACGTTATTTCAACTTTTATGATTACTAATGATGTTAACTTTGATTCCTTAAGGTAGTATCTGCCAAGTTTCTCCATAATTTTTTTTCCTTTTTTAATTGAGAAATATTTTGTAAGAAGGTCTCAAATTTAAGACTATGTAAATATCTCATCCTTCACCAAACTTTGAATTTATCCATGTATAGTAATTACATCACTATGTGCTTATGGCTTCCTGTTTCATTCAATGTTTTATAATGTACTATTATCATTATTTTGATATTCAAATTGCCAGAAATTTGGTCACATTATTTAAAGCTGGCTTTGCTTCAGTGTAATTTTGACAAGTCCTGTGTATTTGTTGAGCGCTTCCTTACTGGTCTCCTCTTGTACTTGTCCTTCCCCAGCCCTGGAATTGGCCATTTTTCCAGGGAGTCCTGGTTTTTGTTAGTAAAGAATGACATTTAAAAAACAAGAGCCACACCATTTTTAGAGTTGTTGCTGCTTCCAATCACATTGTGTTTTCTTTAACTTTTTTAAAACACCATGCTCTCTCCTGCCCAAGGCTTTTGTACATGTTATTCCCTCTATCTGGAATACTCATCCTTCCTCCTCATACAGTGAACTCTTCCCATTCATCATCCTTTAGGTCTCAGCTTAAATCTTGTCCTCAAGGACACCTTCCATTAGTGCCCAGATTGGTTAAGGTCTCCTGCTATAGCATCATGTCCCTTTAGAGAAGTTTATAGTGTAGTTATTATTTGATAGCATAGGTTTCCTCCTCACTGGACTAGTAAGCTTTGGAGGACAAAGGCTGTTTTTGTTTTTTTTTAATTTTTTAATGTTTATTTATTTTTGAAGGAGAGAGAGAGTGTGAGTGGGGAAGGGGCAGAGAGAGAGGGAGACACAGAATCTGAGGCAGGCTCCGGGCTCTGAGCTGTCAGCACAGAGCCCAACGTGGGGCTCAATCACAAACTGCGAGATCATGACCTGAGCTGAAGTCGGACGTTTAACCCACTGAGCCACCCAGGTGCCCCTGGCTGTTTGGTTTTAATCAACATGGTGTCATTAGTGCCTGGCACAGGGCACAGTACACAGTAGTTATCAACAAATATTTGTGGAAAGAATGGGTGAGTGAGTGAACAAATGAATGAGTGAGTGAGTGAATGAATGAATGAATAAACAAATTAATGAATGAATCCATAACTAGATCCCATTACTTTCCCAGTTATTCCACAGTGGATACCTAAAACCTTTAAAAGTAAAGAACTCACTGAAATAGTCCCCAGTAAATCCTCAGACATAAAGGCACAATTTGATTCTTTCTGACAAAACCCTGAATTTTGCACACTGGATCAAATAATTTTCCACATTGTTTCTGAAGTTAGTTCTTGGAATGGATTCAGACAAAAATGGAAAACTCAGAACGCTCTGAAAAGGTCATAGAGTTTGCCACCATTGATTTAATCACTTGGTTTTATTCTCCATTGGATTTATTATATTCTGAGTAACTTTGCTAAGTTGTTAAGAAAACAAAAAGCTGTAGACGAATATTTAATTTGATTGCATAATGCTAAATCTTGCCACCTCCTGGGTCCCTAATTAAATCTTGTTTTTGCACGGCGCCTTGTCCTTGAGTATGGGCTGCTCTGAGAATCTCAGGAAGGGAATTTATGATAGAGGAAATCTAGAAACTTGCTCTGAGACGATGTGGAAGTCTAATAGTACTACCATTGTCTCTACAGGAAGGCCAAACATACAATTGTCCTCTTGGCTTGATGCTTTTATGGTTTTCCTCTGGTTTTAAGTCAGACCTAGACTCAACAAAGACGTACCTAGGGTTTCTGCCTCTCACCAGTAGTAACTCCATCAACTGTGCCTGGGAATTATGTCAGACCTTTGGGCATCCCATGAAACATTTGATTACTGAATTCTGTTGACTCACTAGAAGGAAAGTAGGGTCAGAAGGACAAGGCTAAAATAGCTATAGTTCTTTCAGTCCTGAGAGACACATTAGGAGAGTTTTCAAAAGACTTTTTCTGATTTTACATTTTCTGAGATGGTCTTCTGGGATGTTTGGTAATTTCTCTTCCTTTCATTTTGTATTATGTGGTATTTATTATAAAAACAGAAGCTCAGAGCAACTTATACGAAAATGGTCATTCCACTCTTTTTCCTTTTCCCTGACTTGCGCTGTGGTTTTCTCCCATTCTGAGATGTCTGGCAAACGTGAAGATCTCATTGAAAAGAACTACCTGTGGTTCTGTTCAGATCATCTGAGATATGCAGAACACTACCCCATGTGAATTAGGAACCTCCGCCTTTCTAAGATTGCAGTAAAAGAAAGATTGTTGGTCCCATTGAGTCTCCTGTAACTTAATATTTTAATACTTCCCCACCATAGAACCTCACCAGTATTTATCAGTTCAAGAAAAATCCCTCTACTTATTAGCTCCCTTCCAGGAGTATATTCTCCTCGTTCACTTAGTCATGTTTCAGATGGTTTGGCACTTACTCATGACCCATTTAATGTGGTTTTAAAAAGGAACTATTATTAGTATATCACATCTCAAAAATAAGTGTGATGGTAGCAATTCGTGGATGCAGTTTCATTTACTAGAACTCTTTACCTGCACTGAGAAAACCATAATGTGGGCTTTACTAAGCAAACCAAACTATCCGCACCAGGACCCAACTGAGTATTCAAAGAATCAAAGGCAAAGAATCAAAGCAAGCTTACAAAAATCTCCTTTAACGAGAATGCTGTTTGAAAATACATTGTTTGGCTTTGAAGTAAAAAAAAAAAAGCTGAGCAGCTAGGCTCTAACACTGTCTAAACAGAGATACATTTTAATTGTGGGATCACTTTTGAATTTTCCAAGGGACATGGATTGGCAATTTATGTGCCGTTTCTAGCACAGGGAAAGGGAAGGTCTTCGGGATCTTGTGCACCACGCCTTCGGTAATTGCCCAGAAGAGGCAACTACAGAAGGCCCATTCTTCCCTCTCATACTGTGTTTCATTTGTCAAAATAGGATATCAAGTCATTCCTAATATTTAGTAATATTCTCCCAGGTCAGCAGAGCACCACTGTGCAGCAGACCTTAGCAGAGTAGAGCACAGTGCCAAGAACAAACATGCTGGTAATATTCTAGCCTTGTCAGATGACCATCTTTGGCCATGAGGAATGTTTGGTGGGGTTTTGTTAAATCACCCAAAGAATTATTAGCTATCTGGTTTGTTTGTCTTTCTAGAGATCCTTTTTGACATCCTACTGAAAGCTATTTAAAGTGAAATTATATCCTACAAATGGCATCTTTCTGGGAGGACTGTAAAATTTCTACTACCTGGGGTGCCTGGGTGGCTCAGTCGGTTGAGCTTCTGACTTTGGCTCAGGTCACGGTCTCGTGATTCATGCGTTTGAGCCCCCCAACCCCGTCGGGCTCTGTGCTGACAGCTCAGAACCTGGAGCCTGCTTCGGATTCTGTGTGTCCCTCTCTCTCTCTGCCCCTCTCCCACTCATGTTCTGTCTCTCTCTGTCTCTCAAAAAATAAACAAATGTTAAAAAAATTTTAAATGTCTGCTATCCACCAGGGCAGAGAGGCAAAAGTGATGTTACTAATGGTAGGTTTGTATGTTTCTGGAAGAAATGTTTACTTGCCTCTGCTTGTCAACAGTTGAGCTGTTTCTCTGACTTCCCGCTTGGAGTCATATGATAGCCAGGGAACATCACCTCCCTTGGAGGCTGCGGGTGCTTACCTTCCAAGTGCTAATATTAAAATGAAGCTATTAATTCAGATGACAGTGAGTGAGCCAGGGGATTTCTGAGAATCATTTCTTCTCGTCTAGTATCTCAGAGGCAATTATCTTTAAAAAGTATAAATCATTGTGCTATGTCTTTCAACACAAATCCAGGTGTCTTCGTGGCCACAAGTGAAAATGCAAACACATATTTAAAATCAAAATAAAAAATATTCATATATTTTTAAAGTTCCATTGCCCTTTTGAGCACGTTCACAAAATGTTTTTTTAACTGTTATTTAAAATGATTTTTAAAAAAATGTTTATACAAATAGAACCAGTGAGAGAGTCTCTCAGATGCCTGAACATATTCTTAATTTGATTCTAGTCCTTTCTTACATAGAAAATTAAGTCATTCTATAGGATTAGAAACTCAACTTTGTAAGTTCTATGAGAACAGAGACCACTATAACCTCAATACCTAGCAAGTAGTAAGTAATTAATAATCATTTGCTAAATGCATAAATAGAGTATTGACAAAATCTTATTAGTAAGATACAAATAATTATAGATTAATGGTATAAGTCATTTTTAAAGTTTTTTTAAGTTTTTTTTTGAGAAAGAGAGAGGGAAAACACAAGCCGGGGAGGAGAAGAGAGAAGGAGAGACAGAATCTCAAGCAGGCTCTGTGTCGTCAGCACAGAGCTGATGTGAGGCTTGAACTCATGAACAGTGAGATCATGACCTGAGGTAAGATCCAAGTTGGATGCCTTACTAACTATGCCACCCAGGTGCCTCTAATATAATTCTTTTTATAATTGAACATAATTTTGATTTACCCAGTGATATTTTTAGTGAATTTATCTTTATCTGAAAGAAAGACATTCTGGGAAATTATTATGGTTGGTATCAGCTATGTATCTAATTATTCCTTAGCACAAGTCTCCGTTATGAATGCTGTAGTGGCCTTTCTTTACTTTTTAAAATGTATTTTCATACCTATATCTCATAAAGAGAACTTGCAAATGTCAAGGACAGCAGACTCTGAAAACAGTGTGAACATGCTGAACATGCTGAAAAAGAGTAGTAGTAAACACAGAAGCCAACCAGACTGTTTACCTGGCAATTTTGAAAGCTTGTCACATCTGTGATCATCATTTTGTTATAAGTCATGTGGTCAAAATTTAGAAAATTAGCAATATTCATTTCTGTTTTTCAGAAGCCTGTTATGTCTCCAGGAAACAGAAATCAAACTGTTGTCAAAACTTAGGAAAAAATTTCAAACAGTGCTTAGGCTTCCATATTTCTTTTTAAACCATTGTAGAACAATGAATCAGTATTTAGCATCAACTCTGTACCAGCACCATGCTAAACACTTCACGGTGTAGGGCATGATCACTACATTCGTGTAACATATTTCTTGTACGAGAAAAAATACAATGTTTAAAAAAAAATCCCTGAAAACCAATCGAGTAAATTTCAAGACCTAATTGCCTTTATTCAGTGATTCATGAGTTGGGCAGCATCTCTGTCTAACCAGAAGGAGCTCCGAGGAGCTACACAAAATGGAAGACTTTTCTAGGCAGAAGGAGGTGGAACAAGGAATTATTAATGAAGAATAGATTATTTCATGCAAGGTCACCTTCCTTTGGGGGACTGGAGGGGTCTATCTGGTGGATTACTTCACTATCGCTGACCAGGAAGTTCCAGACCTACTGGTTAAGATTACATTCCTTGGGGCTAATACCAAAAAGACAATGGATAACAAATATGTGATATGTGTGTATGTATGTATACATATGTATATGTATATGTATATATATACATACATACACACATACATACATGCATGCAATGAAATATTACTCAGTCATTAAAAAAAAAATGAGATCTGGTGACAACATGGATGGACCTAGGAGGTATGTGCTGAATGAAGTAAGTCAGACAAAGAAAGATAAATACAATATCATTTTACTCATATGTGGAATCTGAAAAGCAAAACAAATGAACAAACAAACAAAAAGCAAACAGACTGTTAAACACAGTGAATAAACTGGTTATTGCCAGAGGAGAGATGGATGGGGGAATGGGCAATGTATTAGTGGGGATTAAGAGGTATAGACTTCCAGTTATAAAATAATTAAGTCATGGAGATGAGAGGTACAGCCTAGGGAAGATAGTCAGTAATGTAATAAAACGTTGTATGGTGACAGGTGGTGATTACATTTAACATGGTGAGCGTTGAATAACGTATAGAACTGTCGAATCGGTATGTTGCACACCTGAAATTAATATAACATTTTGTTAATTATACTTCGATAAAGAAAAGATTAAATTCCTGATGGAAATTAGGTTAGGTGTTAAGTCTTGGTTTGGAGATGTGGGATTAGCACAAGTGACCCCATTTCAGGACTCTTGGCTCTTTTTTAACACTAACAGTTATGAAACAAATAATAAATAACTCAAAATAGAAGGAACTACATCTTAGTTAGAAAAGAAAGATGCATGGGAAAGATGTCATAAGGTGCTTAAAGCTGACCTTATGTCTTATAGATAAGATCCAGAAAAATGAAGGGAGGTTGTGAGCATGTGCAGTCTGTGGACAACAGGGACCTGTCAACAGAGGGGAATGCACATTGAATGAATAAAACCAGAATGCCGGCCCAAGGAGAACGTGGTGCTTTATCAGAGGAGTGTATGACATAGGAGAATCCTTTTTAGGGCAACCTACAAGTTACTGTCAGCAGAAGTATGATAGAAGGCAGGATTTCTATTAGAGGCCAAGTCAAACCTGAACAGCATTCACTTTTCAGGGGGATAATTTGAGATATCAATTTATTCTTTCTTCCTGTACCCCTTCCATGATGGATCTTGAGAGATGAGCCTGCCATTTATCTAAGATCTGATGGGGCTGGAGAGCAGATTCCAAAATCACGGCTCCTAAATTCAAAACCATTGATGCAAGTGTAAAGTATGACCAGAAAGATTTGAAAGGAAAAGCAATCTGGTGAAGTACATCCATGCTCCTCTCCTGTCCCCAGACCAGAAAACCATCCAAGCTGTGCAGGAAAGGGAACAAATATGGAAGAGAATCAAGAACCTATAGACTTTTGTCTGTCTTGGTGCCTGACCCTGACCCTCCCTGTCACTCTCCCCACACCCAAAGCTGGGGAAGGGTACAATGGAAATGTCATTTAAATTTTGGTTTTTGATGACAAAAGGTAACCTCTCTTGTATCTAGGTGAGGTTCAATGAAAGAGCAACATACATGGAGAAGTCCCTGGCACCATAATGATGGAAGAGAATATCTCCCTGGTCCAGTTTGATTTCCCAGAATTAGTCATCAAGTCAGTGTTCTGCCTGAGAACAGAGTTTGCAGATAATAGAGCAGAGATGGGTAAGAGACAGTGTAGGGGACAGAGTGAGAGCCTCTGAGCATCCCTTAATCTTGAATCTCAAGATTGGTGGGGGTAAGAACTAGGCCAAGAGAAAACAGAGCAAAAGAAGCCTAGAGATTGGGCCAACAATAATATAGCGTGATAACCAGAGACCATGGAAACATCACAAACTTCTAAATGGATAAACCCTGGGCAGAGGCTGATGAACAAATGACCACACTCCAACTGTGAAATCGTATGTTCTGGCGGGTACTAAAACATGAGGTGTGCCTGAAAATCAAAGCAAATTAGTTACAGCTCAAAGGACATCTGCATAGGATCAAAACACATCAAAACTGAGAAGGATCTGGCTTCCTTCCCAACAATATTGCATGGCTTTTGAGCTAGTTTCTTTATCAACCTACCTTAATCCTCCAACTTAGACTCAAATCCAGGGAGAAAAGAAGGGAGAAAAGCCAAAGAGAAAGCTTTATGCAGAATGTGTTTGGATTATAATTAATATAATGTGCTAGCATTGCCAGAGAAATCACCGTATTTTCACTGACTTTACCTAGAATAAATTACGACTATGTTTGTGCATTTGAGCAGATGAAGATGTGAAGCCTCAAAGTCAGAAAATGTATTCCATTGTGATTATAGAAAATTGTGTTATATATTTGAACTCCATTCCATGCCCTTGAAATGCAAGCTTGCTAAATTCATCTTCAGGGTCTTTCAATTGCTGTTGACTTTGCTCTCCCCTTTGGCTTTCCCCACCCACCCATCCTTCAGAGGATCAGGGTTCAGAATTATTTGACCCAAAAAATCAATAGTGCTGCTGTTGAGAAACCATGATGTAATGAAATCCTCTTCATTTCCTAAGTGATAAAATGAACATATTAGTTCTACTTCTATCTGTGAGGCAGAGAAAACAGAAATCGTTTTGTTGGATTCTTCCAAGGATCTGCAATGTTTGAGTGGAACCCCGAAACTTCCAAGGCTCACCAACCTATAATTTTTGCCCTTAAACCACAGAATGTTGACCATTATCCTGAAAATTCTTTTGATTTTTTTCTTTTCATCTGCCTTGTAACTCAGTGTCTTCATAGGACACCTGTGGCCGAAACCCACTGTGTTTAGATGCAGCCTGACATCATCCTCACTGTTATCATGATATAAACAGAAACTGCCATTCACTGAATGCTTACTCTTTGTCTTTTGATATACATTTCTTCATTTAATTTCCACAATAACTCTATGAGACAGGTTTTACTACTCTAAACCAAGGATCAGAATTAATAATTAATATTCCAAAGCCCACATCACTGGTGAGGGGCAGAGCCAGAAACTATCTGATAAAAACTGTTCTAATGACTCTTCTATACTCCACTATTTCCTGCCTACCATTTTTTCATTAATTATTATAATTAACACATCATGTACCACACTCTCACAGTTGGCTACACTGGATGCTTCATATTGCTCTAGCCCCTGTGATATGACCCCAATTTTGAATCAGACCTATCTGGAAATGCCTTTGGTTTTGCGCACTCACCAGATTGGAGATGAGTGTATCCTTGCATGTCAGCACAAACCTCAACTACACACACCCCAGTTTACACATTCCTGTAACAGTCGAACTTACAGAGCCCCATTTTCTGCCTCTGTCTCCCATCCACACTCCACACAAGTTTTTATCTTCCCTTGCCCCTGGAAAACACAATCCTTAACCTGAATTTGTGGCCCAGGTACCCATTCTTTGTTTTACTTTATCTAATTTTGTATAAGACGGTGCTATCAACATTCTACTGGCATAACAGCATTCTAGTATCCAAACCTACAGAGACAAGACATTTTTTGTTATACCATTCCTGCTTATTTGGATATATCATACTATATATTTCTTGGTCTGCTGTTTAATAATTATGAACATAAGTGGTCTACAAATGAATATTTTATCCCAAATTTTATGCATATTGAATTGGTATCTAAATGATAATAATGAGAAAGACATTTCTATCTGTGTATCTTTACATATCTATCTAGAAAAATAAATAAAATGAGCAAAGTCAACATAGATACTCGGTACCCAGTATTGACCGTATTTTCATGACCACGATTAGTTTAATTTGGTGGTCCACAATTTGGAATGGTTAAGATTGTCTGTGATACATTCTACCTATTACCTTGTTCTTCAGACAATTCCTCCACTACTGACCACTTCCTGCCCTACTCTCTTAAGTCCTGTGTCTTCTCATGTAAATACTCCTTGGACAATATACCAATAGGTTAATATACTTTTACCCAGCCTTTTCATATTACTATACTATTAAATAATCTACATATTTTGTTCAAATTTTGCCAGGTTTCTCTTAATGTCCACTTTCTGGGCTAGAATCCAACCTAGGACCCCATGTTGTATTTAGTTGTCACATCTCTTTTGTTTCCTTCAATCTGGGATGGTTTCTCAGGCTTTCTTTGTCTTTCATGACCTTGACTCCTTTGAAGAGCATTGGCTCATTGTTTTGTAAAATTTCTCTCAATTTGGATTTGTTGGATGTTTCTTCATGATTAAATTCAGTTGTACATTTTTGGCAAAAATACCGAAGACATGATACTGTGACCTTGGTCTAGAGATGAAGCCAAGAGTGTCATTGCAAAATCTTTTAAGACCTCAGGAAGATCAAAGCTAGTGCCTCAGAGTAATAGAAAAGGCACTTTGAAATTAAAAGATGTACAAAAAGGATAGAAACAGTGTAAAAGTACAAAGAAGAAGTTGGATCCCCCCAAATGTCAGAAAATAGGCTGAGAAAGCTACTCACTGACAAATACATGAGATCTTTCATGAAAAAGGAAGGATGACTCAGCAAGCAGAACCAAAAGCCCTGTTATGGACTCAATTGTGTCCCCCAAAATTCATACATTGAAGTTCTAATCCTCAATGGGACTATACTTGGATATGGGGCCTTTAAGGAGATAATCACAGTTAAATGAGATGATAAAAGTAGAGCCCTGATTAGATAGGCCCAGCATCTTTCTCGGAAGAGGCACATGCATTAAGAGAAGAAAGGCCATGTGAGGACACAGTGAGAAGGTGGCCATCTGCAAACCAGGATAAAATATCTCATCAGACACCAACAGTGCTGCTGCTTGATATTCAACTTCTGGCCCCTAATTGCGAAAAAATAAATTTCTGTTGTTTAAGCCACCCTGCCCATGGTATAGTTATGGCAGCCTGAGCTGACTAATACAAGACCAGATAGCAGAGCCAAAAGCCGTGGAGAATGATTGCTGGACCCAATCACAGAATTTCCAACATTCTGTCAGTTAGAATTCAGAATCGCCGTGCACCAAAGTCTCCTTTGTGGCTACCATTTTTCTCCTTTTCGGACCACAAATGTTTATAACGGTTATCCTATACCTATTCCACCATTATGCGTTAAGTGTATCAGTAGCAGATAACACGGACCTTTAGTTTCACAGGTCTGTATGTGAAAGAAACTGCACACAGGGTGCTATTTAAGAAGCTATATCTGAGAAGCCTCATCTACACCTGGATTTGATTTAGATGATGAGACTCTAGACTTTGAGCTGCCACAATAATGGAATGAGACTTTGAGGAGCGTCCAAGGGGGTGAATGCATTTGGAATGTGGAAGGAATGTGAATTACTGGGGCCTAAAATGCAGGCTGTAATAGGCAGCCTCTCTTACGGCCCCCATTGATCCTCAGTTCCACATATTTTCACCTTGTGTAATCCTCTCCCTTGTGGGCTGGACTTAGGGATGTGCCTCTAACAAATAGAACATAGCAGAAGCAATGGTATGTCATCTGAAACTGGGTTACAAAAAGACTATAGCCTCTGTCTTAAGTTTGCTCTTCATTCACTCTCTAAAGAAAGCCACTACCGGGGCGACTGAGTGGCTCAGTTGGTTAAGCGGCTGACTTCGGCTCAGGTCATGATTTCATGGTCTGTGAGTTCGAGCCCCGTGTCGGGCTCTGTGCTGACAGCTCAGAGCCTGGAGCCTGTTTCGGATTCTGTGTCTCCCTCTCTCTGACCCTCCCCCATTCATGCTCTGTCTCTCTCTGTCTCAAAAATAAATAAACGTTTTTAAAAAAATTAAAAAAAAAAAAGAAAGAAAGAAAGCCACTACCATGTTGTGGAGCTACACAATAGAGAGAACCATGTGGGCAAAGAACTGATCTCTCTGGCCAACAGCCAGTGAGGATCTGGCATCTTCCAGGAGCTGCATTAATGAGTTGGGAAGCAGATACTCACCTAGTCAGGCCTTGAGATAATTTAAGCCCCCGTCAATAACTTGATTGCAGCCCTCTGAAAGACCTTGGTCCAGAGACACCCAGGTGGGCTGTGCCCAGATTCCTTTCCCGTGAGACTTTAGGATAATAAGTATTTATTGTTTTTAGCCACTAAATGTTGTTCAGATTTGTTGTGCACTGAAAGATAACTAACACATTTGTTATCGCTGCACCTCCCCATCTTAAAATATCTCTAGGGTGCCTTTAAGTTTGTCTTTCATCCAGCATTTGCCTTTATCCTCTGATTTTTAGTCTACTAATCTTAGATTGACTTATGTTAATTATATTTAATTATATACAGTATCATTATTAATTATATACTATTATTTATATATTATAGAATGTATTAGCTAATTTTATGTAAATTAAATATATGTATATATGGTAGAACAAAAGTAGTTATTATCAAGTATTTTAAACATATGGGAAAGTAGAGTGAAAAGTACAGTGGACCACCCTGTACTTGTCAGCCACTTTCAATGGTCATGTTCAATATTGACCCAACACAACCATACTGACATAACGATTCATCCTCATCATTGTTTCATCTCTTCCTCTACCCATTCCTCTCCCCCACATTATTTTCAAACCCAGACATATCATTTCTTCTGTAATATTTCCCATGTGTATCACTCTTTAGAAAAACATTTTTAAGTTTATGAATTAACCACACACATCATATCACGGGGTGTTTTGATGACAAAGACGAAGTCTCCAGAGCAGAGCTTCGTACGGCCACTTTTGGTAATATTCTTCCACTTGAAGATACAGATAAACTATTCTACAGTACTGAATTTGGGGGTTACACACCGGTAAGCTGAAGAGAGAGGGGAACCCAAAAACATGATGGTAGAATGCAGCCAAAGTCAAATATATAACCAGTGAAAATCAGCTGCGGTGGGAATGATCCAGTTTAAGAACAAGCTTGTCTAACATGGAAGGTTGGATTCCATCAAATATGCTACATATTTTACATAACTCTCCTTTAACCTAGCAGGCCTTCCGGAAAACCTATTACACACATAGCCTAGGTCCAGAGGTATTTTTCTAGTGGAGAGATTCAGAGAGTGCAAAGCAGAGTGAAGTAGTGAGAAAGGCCTGACAGCAAGTGAAAGACTGAGAAGAGATTGAGAATTCAACAGCGCAGGAACCAGAAGTCAGAAGTCCTCAGGAAAAAAACTAAGTAACGTCACTCACCAATCGACCCCAACAAAAATCAATGTCACTGTTGGAAAACATGCTACGTTTCCAACCACATGCGAAGAGTCCATGAACTTTTTGCCTAAATATTAAGGCAAAAGTGACTCTAGAAACCCAGAGTACGTGTGATTCCTTCAAGAGGTGAATTTCTTGGTTACACACCCAGGCACAAAGACTCAGATACAGATGTACCTCCTTTTGATGGAATCAGGAACAATTAGTATTACTTATTACTTTTATAACATCTATAAATTCATAATGTGTTTTAGAAGAGAGGAGAGAATCAATTTTGCCACCTGGTTCTCATGTTAGTGAACTCCCAGATATGATAGTGCCCAAATAGAATTGCCCAGTTAGGCACATCCACAGAATACAAACGCGCTGTTCCTTCACAGATTGCCCATGGAGGGTTGTTAAAGATACAGTAACAGAACCAGAATATCATACTCGATTGACGTGAAATAAGATAGCTTTTAAATCCCAGTCTGTGTATTACAGTGGTTTTCAGTTCGCAGTGAAGCAGTATCTTTTTACCAGTTGTAAAACTCCTGTGGCAAATCAAATCCAATTTTTTAAAAAATAAAAGCAGAAATGTTGGTCCCTCTGTTTTACACAATCAACGCAGCAGAAGATACTGTGAATTTTATGTAGGAATTCCTTCTCCTGGTCACAGAAAGTAGCTTTTTTTAGTAACAGCATCCATGATTCACAACTCTACTTCAATCCATAAAACTGGAAATTTTCATCTCAGTCCCCTAACTCACTGTACTGAAGGAATATTTTATTTTTCTTGGATTTTATTGCCAAACTTAGAGGGATGATATTACAGAGCAATTTTCTTTCTATTGCTCATAGCAATGGTGAACCAAAAAAATGTGTACAAGTGAAGAGTCAAGTATGATGTCAATCAAAAAACAATCAATTTTACCATATAAAGAGGTTTTTTTTTAAATAAAAATATCTTCTTAGTGTAAGAATTGGCCTATTCTTGATTTCTGAAAGAAAGGTGGTTTTGCTGGATATTATTTCTCTCTCATATCCTCTCATTTTTATGGGTTATCCACTGCAGATTGAAAGATTATAAGTTGTCGTCTCCCAGAGACCCATCACGTTCAAATTTATCAGAAACATTTTAATGTTTAATGGTTAATGTTTAATTACTAACATTTAATAATACTTGTGTAAGACAAGTATTATTTGGAGTTACATCTATGTGTTTATACATAGTCTCCTATGCACCCGTAAGCATGTATGTATGTAGCAATGTGTGTGTATACTGAGAGTGAGGGAGGGAGGGACAAAAGGAGAAGGAAAGCGAGGGATAAAGACTAGCAAACACCATACCGTCCTCATTCCCTTCTCCGAGCTTCCATTCATCTTTATCTTGCTCTTCTTGACTGTTGTATCCGTCCATCTCTTTTCCTAATCCAGCTTCTCTCTATCATTTAAGATCCTCTGTGAGTCTTTCCTAGCCCACACTGGCCCTCTGCCTTCTCCCTTCGTCCTTCCAGTATACAGCTTAATACACCACGTGACTGGCCGTTTAACTACACACTTTTATTGCTGTCTTCTCCACGTGTCATTTTGTCTCCCCAACTAGATTAGAGATGACTCAAGGGCAAGGACTCTGGATGATGAATTTGCATTACAACATTCTCTCTTGTGTGCTGTATCATAGATGCCAAATAAATGTGCATCGATAAAATGAAATAACAAAATTTCCATTTAGCTTGTAAATTTGGTTAAGAAATTACAATCCGTTCTTAAAGTGGGGCCTAAACTTTTTAGACTGTTTCTTTGCGTTCCAGACATCCATGCCCTCTGGTTGAAATATAATATAACTTAGTGGTTAAAGCCACACTGTCTTTGGGGTTTTTTTTTTTTTTTAGTTTTTATTTTAATTTCTATTAGTTAATATACAGTGTTCACAAATGTCATTGAATTCCAGCTCTCCGACTTACTAATTGGGTGACCTGAACAATTGACATAAGTGTCCTCTGCCTATAAACTATGGACAATGATAGCATCTAACTCACAGAATCCTGGGATATTTAAACAAATTAATTCATAATCAGCATATAATATACCTAGTAAACAGAAAACACTCTACAAATGCTGACTATTTTGCTATGGTTGAATAACAATCATAGGTTATGTTCCTAAGCTGGCAGTTTGCACAAAACGTTGGCTGTTGTTAGTTTTGGTTATTGTTGATGGGGAAAAAAAAAACAACAATGTCATTTTAGCCTCAATTTCTAGAAGATGGATCATCTAGTTACGAAGATGTAGGGAGGCGAGGTCTGAATGAAATCATAGGAGGTTTATGCCAAACGCAAGTTGAGAATGATCAAGGTTATCCTCTGCCACAAGCATAAAATGTAATCTTTCCCCAGTCTTAGACTTTTTTTAAAATTTTGTCATTTTCTGACCTAAGAGAGTTTAAACCACATGAGTATGGCAAAGTTGATTTCAGGAGAAACCTTAATATCATCACTTGGTGTTTGGAGGATTAATATGCCCAACGGCCCAAGAAAGCATGTTGTTAAGCTGACAGACAGGTGTTTTTTTTGGAGAGGGGGATAAAAAAATACATATGCGTAATTTATAAATCTGCTATTTGCCATGTCCCATAGACACCTCTCTACTTCTTGAGAACTTCGTTAAGGGGGCGCCTGGGTGGCTCAGTCGGTTGAGCGTCCGACTTCGGCTCAGGTCACAATCTCACGGTTCGTGAGTTCAAGCCCCGCGTCGGGCTCTGGGCTGATGGCTCAGAGCCTGGAGCCTGCTTCTGATTCTGTGTCTCCCTCTCTCTCTGCCCCTCCCCCGTTCATGCTCTGTCTCTCTCTGTCCCAAAAATAAATAAACATTAAAAAAAAATTAAAAAAAAGAACTTCGTTAAGAAGAAAGGCATTTAGGGTAAGTTGTAAGTGGGTCCCTTGGCCGTATTATCATTTAATAACACCCTATCACACTGTGATCCCTGAGATTTATTTCACAAGGCTTTTGTGAAAACCAAGTAAGAGAATTTTCTAAAACCCTTGGCACAGTATTTGGCACATAGGAAAGGAGGCAAGTAATACGAGTTACCTTGTATTATTCTATTACTCTACTTAGAAAATGAAAGCTCAGAAAAACAGTAGTTTCTCTAAAGCCAGTCATAGCAGACTGAAACTCAAACTTAACACATGCATTTCTTACTACTTCTTTCTTATTGTGCTTCCATTTCTCTTATGTCTTGGGTGCCTTCTGAATCCTGGGTAGACCTCAGTTCAATATTCCTCACCCTGCTGCAGCCAGACCTGCCTCTCCTTCCAGGCCTCTCTGCCTGTGACCCTTCCTCATTTATCAGACTGCCTTCCTCCTGGTCTTCTCCAACTGCAGCCTTTCTCAAGCCTCTCTCCTCTCCCTGTGCTTGGTAAGCTCACTGGATACCACCTTTCAGTTGTCATCCCCTTAGAACCAGTTCCCAAGTCTCTCTGTCTATTCTGAGTTCTGTCTTCCATGCAAATTGTAACCCTTCCATTAGAATTGCAGGCTACATATTTAACACTTCTTTCACTGGCACCTGTAAGTCAAAATGATGGAATCCTTACTCGCACATCCTCTACATCCATTCTCTTTTCCCAACCACATACATCCTCTAAGATTTCCAGTTGTAATAAAGGAGCCACTCTTCTTCCTTGAGACTCAAACCCCCAGATATTCCCTTCCCTTTTTCCAGACTCCAGTCCATATATGACTTGTTGTTGTACCAGCGTTGCAGTGACCACTATGGTAGCCACTGGCCACATGTGACTATTGAGTCCTTGAAATGCGGCTACTTTGAGAATGCCTGGTGGTTCAGTCAGTTAAGTGTCTGACTTGGTTTTGGCTCAGGTCATGATCTCACAGGTTCCTGGGTTCAAGCCCTACAACTGGGCTTAGCACAAAGCCTGCCTGGGATTCTCTCTCTCTCCCTCTCTCTCTCTGCCCCTCTCCTGCTTGTGCTCTCTCTGTCTCTCTCTCAAATAAATAAACTCACAAAAAAAAAAAAAAGAAATGTGGGCTAGCTTGAATTGTGATGACGTATATGTGCTAAGTGCACATCGGATTTCACACTTAGTGTGGTAAACAAGAATGCACAATATCCCATCAACACTTTTTTGTATTGATCACACGTTGCGATGACAATATTTTAGATATATTGACTTACATAAAATATATTATTAAAATTAATTTCTCTTATTTTTGTGTGTTTTGTTTTAATGTGGCCACCAGAAAATTTATGTTATATGTATGGATTGCTTTATATTTCTATTGGACAGCATTGTTCTAGATCATTCTAGTCTTCTTTCTCAACATTTCTCGAATGTCTTTCATTCCAGTCTTACTATTACATCTGGCTAAAGCTTCCTGAAACTTTTCTCTGCCTGCAGTCTCCCTCCTCCACTGTCCCTCATCCGTGCTGCATTTTGTCTCCACATCACTTTTCCTAATGAAAGGTTCAAATCAAACCATTTCCTTTGATGACAGTTACTTCTCTCTTCCTACCAATCCAAACTGTTAGAGCATTATAGCCCCCAGCTCCTTGCTCTTTCACAAGTGAGCTGTGATGCTTTGGGGTAATAGGTAATGCAGGACAAAATGAAGGTCTGTTTACCTGGAAGAATCTTTCCCCCAACACTTTTATTTTGACGTTGTGGGAGTCAAATAGCGTCTCTGTAGGAGCTGGTCACTTTAACCTGATCCAACCTGTTTCAAAGAAAATTACCTTCGCAAATATTTCACAAACTGAAATAATACCCTCTTTCAGGAGTTCCTAAAGCCCCCAACATGTTGACAAAACTAGCACCTTGTGTAAAAACACGGTAGAAAAAAATAACAGGGTAGTAGGTAGGGTTTCTGATGCTGTTCAAGGATCTCAGCAACTCCTTTGAAATGTCAAGATTGATCATATTGTGTCTTCAAGGTCCCAAGTGGCAGAACAGGTTCCTCTCTGAGAAGAGCAAGAAACAACCAAACTTTTCTAAAGCAACTAGTTGGAGCAGCTGGAAGGGAAGAGTGACAATACCTCATGCAGATGTCAAGCCAGGCTGCTTGTTTTCTGAGTGTCAAACAATGGGTGGAGCAGACTCCATAGTTTTTGCTCCTGCCAACTAAAATCTAATCCTGTTTTAATAGGGGTCATTATTATCGTTAATATCATTCAAGGCAATCTTCTCAGTTTGCTATTCAAGACCAAAGCCTATTATTCCTATCAACGTGAACCCACACACACCAGCTCATCCATATTAGTGCTCATTCCAGACCATCGTATTAATCCCATGCCTTTTCTTTTTTTTTATTTTTTTATATATAATTTATTGTCAAATTGGTTTCCACACAACACCCAGTGCTCATCTCAACAGGTTCCCTCCTCCATGTCCAACACCCACTTTCCCCCTCGCCCCCCCCCCCAATCAACCCTCCGTTTGTTCTCAGTATTTAAGTCTCTTATGGTCTGCCTCCTTCCCTCTCTGTAACTTTTTCCCCACCCCCTTCCCTTCCCCCTGGTCTTCTGGTAAGTTTCTCAGGATCCACATATGAGTGAAAATACATGGTATCTGTCTTTCTCTGTCTGACTTATTTCACTTAGTGTAACACTCTCCACTTCCATCCATGTTGCTACAAAAGGCCATATTTCATTCTTTCTCATTGCCACGTAGTATTCCATTGTGTATATAAACCATAACTTCTTTATCCATTCGTCAGTTGATGGACATTTAGGCTCTTTCCATAATTTGGCTATTGTTGAAAGTGCTGCTATAAACATTGGGGTACAAGTGCCCCTATGCATCCGCACTCCTGTATCCCTTAGGTAAATTCCTAGCAGTGCTATTGCTGGGTCATAGGGTAGATCTATGTTTAATTTTTTAAGGAACCTCCACACTGTTTTCCAGAGCAGCTGCACCAGTTTACATTCCCACCAACAGTGCAAGAGGGTTCCCGTTTCTCCACATCCTCTCCAGCCTCTAGCCCAATCCTTTATTTTACAAATGAAGACACAGAGGTCCTGGAGCTCAGGAAGTGAGTTTCTGAGAGTGGTCAGAACTCATATCTGTCACTTTGCAGACATGTGCGTCTTACATTACGTCATTCATTCTTCTTTCTTCTGATTTTGCATACTGAAGTTTCACCTATTCTTCAAGATCTAAGACAAATGGCACCTCCTTCATTATGACCAACCAGCCGAGACCCATCCTTCTTTGCCCATACTCAGTCTGTAGCCTCCTGGATATTGTGATCCTTAGCTTCCTCTTAGATTTTACACATATCAAAGCCCATGATGCTGACACAATATGTGCCCATTAAAATGCCTTCCACATAGGAAACTCTCCATGCATTTTTATCAAATAAATGACTAAACAAAGGAAAATGACATAGCAACTTGGAGTCTTGGCTATTATACTGATAATGAGAAAATAGATGCATGAAAATGTAAAAAGTAGAAACCATAATGCCATGAATTTTGATCTCCTTGAACAAAAAAGCTCCACATACATTTTAAAGTTTGTTACTGATTAAAAATAATAATAATAATTGCATCCCTCCAGCGTAAGCCTTTCCTTTCATTAGAACAAGCAGAAGGGAATTAGTGAATTATGGCAGAGACCATGCTATAAGAGGTTTAAAGATTAAGTTTGAAAATCCATGTGTCTCTTTAAAATATGAAGAGTTCCAGCTCAGCTGAGTGCTGAAAGGCTGCCAGCCAAAAAGATCTAGTCGAGTTAAATGGAAAAAGAGTTGGTTAGTTTTTGCCAGTGGATGTTTAAATGTAAGATAATCTGTCACCCCAGTTCGTCTGTCCTGGTTATGTTTATTAAGTAAATGTTTATTATACTAAATTCCATTACAAACTGGGGCTGGGGAGTGACTTTTAAAAAGCAAAAACGTAATATAAGATGGGATTAGCTTAAAAGGGACAAAAACATCAATATATTTCTATTTTTAAATATGTCCTTTACATAGGGCTCAAAAGATGGTTAGAAAGTAAAACTTATCCCTAATGAAAATTAACCCCAGGGAAGATCCCCACACACAAAAAATAAACCCACAAAAATTGCTCAGAGAGGGCCTAGTAGTAATTTTTTTTTTTTTTAATGGGAGAGGGTGGATTAGAAAGAAAGGAAAAGGCAGTAACAGGCCTTCCATGTTTTTGACCTCAAGAGTCAGAGAGTGGAAGCTTATCACAGAGATAAGAACACACTTGGGCACTTAACTAAATTTGCGTCCATGCTATTTGACAAGTACTTATTGAATCCTTGTTGTATCTAACTCTGGCTGACTAGGAAATATAAGGTAAATAAAGATGATAACAGTAATTCCTATCCTTAAATTAATCAGAGCTTTCAGGCAGTGTGGATACTATTTATAAATCAGATGATCTGAATATCAACCCTTTCTGCATTTATACACTTTAGCACTGGTTCCTTAGGGAAGAAGGGGTCTGGTTTACCCGGATAACTTTTTGTCACCATTTACCTGATTTAATTCAATTTCCTAGAACTTAGGACTCTTCATTTGGCCTAAATCCAAAGATTTTCTTTAAATCCACCTGAAAGACGTTTCCAGAAATGGAGCATTGGGTGGTTGTGGGACGTGAACACCTCATTCAAGACATTTACATGTATCAGTAACATTTGCTCATGTATCGTATTTTACAGAATTCTATGAAATGCTTTAAAATTATATCCATTGAAAAACAGAGTGATTTGTTTCCAGAAGGTAAATTAAAACACAGGTCGAATTCAGGAGGCACCTTGGGCAAAATTTTATCAAAATGTTAGCTTCTGCAAAAATTATGAAGTGGTAAGTAGTCAGAATCTGAACCGTTTTCTGCTTCCCACCTAGAATGTATACTCCTTAACAGTAAGTGCTCTGTCATTATCTCGGTAAACCTAACGAGGTCCTAGTACAGTGCCTGATACCCACTAGGCACCAGTGATTTATGTGGATAAATGAATGAATAGATTCATGAAAAATGTGATGTTGCAGCATGTGGAAGCCTTTGCTTCTTCAATTTAAATTCCCCAGAAAGGTGAAGGAAGGTAAGAGAATGACCCAGCAATGCAGAACAACCCAAGAAAACAGACAGGTGTTTCCCAGGGCACAAGAGAAAGATTACATTCTGAGAAAATTCGCCTGTGGGTGGTGATGGTGGTTGCAGCTGACCGTAGGAGCTTCCCCATGGTATCCTATAGCATGTTCCAGTTGTAGCTTTCTTCCCAGAGGTGTTTGCCCCGTAGAAACCTCACTACAAAAAACCATGGCCAATAACCTGATATCCTGGAAAACGGTCCAACGTACTGAGTGGAGCTATCCAATTTTAAAGAGTCAGCCAGAGTTACTGCCAAGAATTCCTTTGCAAAAGTTAGAGGACATATCATTCTCATATTCTTCCCGCGTTGGTGAGATATTTAAATAAACACAGTTTCATTCCTGGGTATTCTTTGAAACTTCAGTTACAGATCACTCATAGGAACAGTGTGACCTCCGAGAAAGCTCCGTCTTGGAACTCTATGGGGAGAGTAATCACAAGATTAATGTTTTCCCTATTTAAAACTGATTTACAACTAAAAATAACTGCAACAGGCTTTACTTATCTTAGAAGGGGAGGCAGGCTAGCAAGGGGCAAGGATTATCCTGCTAGAAAACATCCATGATCAATTCTCCAGTGTTTCAGTATCAAATACGTTATTCAGGGACTACAAAGGAGCATTTGTCACCTGTGCAGTATTTCTTGTTTAGTTTTCATTTTTTTTTAATTTTTTAATGTTTATTTATTTTTTTTAATGTTTATTTTTGAGACAGAGAGAGATAGAGCATGAATGGGGGGAAGATCAGAGAGAGAGGGAGACACAGAATCAGAAGCAGGCTCCAGGTTCTGAGCTGTCAGCACAGAGCCCGAACCTGGGGCCCGAACTCACAAACTGCAAGATCACGACCTGAGCCGACGTCGGACGCTTAACTGACTGAGCCACCCCCGTGCCCCTTTAATGTTTATTTTTGAGAGACAGAGAGAGAGGGAGAGAGAGAGAGAGAGAGAGAGAGAGAGAGCGAGCATGAGTGGGCGAGGGGCAGAGAGAGACACACACACACAGAATCTGAAGCAGATTCCAGGCTCTGAGCTGTCAGGACAGAGCCAGACATAGGGCTTGAACTCACAAACCACGAGATCATGACCTGAGCTGAAGTTGGCCGCTTAACCGACTGAGCCACTCAGGTGCCCCAGTATTTCTTGTTTTAGCAATAAAATGTGTGCTTAATTGATTCCTTTTTGGAACACAAACCGAACTTCATTATTTTTAAACATTCATATTTTGATATTTAATATTTTGGCAAGATTATAAGCACTCCAAGAGAATCTTTGATTTATCTGCTAACTCGTACAACCTATTACTGTCTTTCCGTTTTATGAGGGACCGTGAAGGAATTCAATTGACTTTACCAAGGTCACCAGCAAAACAATGCTTAGAAACCTGAGAGAGAATCCTTTCTGCTTCCAAAGGTTTTGCGAGTTGGCTCCTGTAAAGAAAAAAATTTTTCTGATGAAAGAGTGCCTCTGGGGAATGAAAAAGAGAAGCCTTGTCTCTCAATGCCCAGAGGTTTATGTTAGTTCCAAAGTTAAAGCGTTTACATTAGGTGCAGAGCTGAAAGTAATCTTCCTTTAAATGGACATTTTCCTCATTGCATCCTGAACTTGGAAGAACAAATGAATCACAAAAGCACAATTAAAAAAAATTTTCCCTTAATGGCCTAATTTTTAGTGGCAGAGTTTTGTGTATGAGGCACGTATTTAAATGACGTAGTATCACAGTGAGACATGCATGTAAAAGACCTCTCCTGCACTGTATAATCATGAAGCCAATGTTTGTTGGAAGCTTGCTAGTCAAGGACTATTCTCATCTTCTCGTTTAATACTTATAAAAACAAAACTGGGGGAGGGGAGATGGTAGTGATATCATGCCCATTGTACAGATGAGCAAATGAGGTCTAAGAAAGTTAACCCGTTTTCCCAAGATCACAAAATTAATGAGGGTTGGGAGGCGAAATGTCAACAGGCTGAGTATTCCAAACAAAACAAAACTCACTATATTAAGAAAACCTCAAAGCCCTGTCAAAGGATACTTTCTAGCCCATAAAACCTCTTTTCCAGGTGGTTTCCTAAAAATAACAATATTAACAACAAAAACCTCAGCAGAATGTTGATTCAGCTTAGTATTTCTAGAAACCCTTATTTCTATTTCTGGAGTTTTTCCTATTTTTAGAATTTTCACCACTGGTTTGACTAGTACTATTCTGTAGGTAGGGGAGCATTCAGGGAAAACTGGATTCAAATTTTCACTCTGCCTCCCACTGGCCTTGTGACCTGGGGCATATTCTCTGAGTCCTTCAAGTCCCTTTCATATTGGTGTTCAGTAAGTGGTTTCCAAATTTCTAGCTATAAATTGTTTTTAAGATTCTTTTTTTTTTAACGTTCATATATTTTTGAGAGAGAGTGAGAGAGACAGAGGATGAGCGGGAAGGGGCAGAGAGGGAGGCAGACACAGAATCCGAAGCAGGCTCCAGGCTCCGACCTGTCAGCCCAGAGCCCGATGCAGGGCTTGAAGTTATGAACTGCGAGATCATGACCTGACCCGAAGTCAGACACTCAACTGCTGAGCCACCCAGGGCGCCCCTGGCTGTAATTTTTTTTTTTTTTTAAAGAAGTAAAAGGGTATTTGGAGATTAAGAAGTCCAAACATCCCAGTTTACAAGGAAAGAAAGTGAGGCCCAGAGGAATTAAGTGACTTTGAAAAGCTTCCCAGCTAGCTCCTTGTGGAACCAGTAAGGAACCCGAGCTGTCAGAATACCGGGCGTGTGTGCTTTCACTCTTCCGTGCTTTATCCTCTGGATCAACGTATGACTGATGATCTCTGCCACCCAGAGAAGTTTTCCTCAGCCAGCAATTACATGATTATCTTCACGTAAAACCAGAGCGACAGTGCTGGGCAGAGCAGTGAGGATAGCTAAGTCTTTTCACTGCCACCTGTGAGTTTTAAGCTCTCTCGAATGTGGATCGAGTCCCTTGTTGACATGGGTGTGGCTCCCACCTGCCAGCTGGGATTGGCCTAGCATTTCAGTGAGCTCTGAAAGTTCCCCAAATACCAGTTTGGGGGTTTCCCTGTCTTCTCAGGCTTTGCTGCACACTTCAATGAGCGCTCGTGCTCCATGCTTACCCGTGGTGAGCATCTCCATGGAGCTTCTGTGGGAAACAGTTGCTTACAATTACTGCTGCCAAACGATGCCTTGAACGCATTGAGACCTCGGTGGCATGGCCCAGGGCTCTCTCCTCGGCTCTGATATGTTCAGAGTTTTCTCATTAACGTGGATAAATATATAGACGGCTTGCTCAGCCAACTTATGGATAACATAAATTATCTTTATCTTATGGATAAAGATGGTGAGCACCATGAATATGATAATGAGGGAATCAAGTTATAAAAAGCCCACAGTGATAGTCCAAATGGAATACAGTGAAATCAAAAAAGAGAAAATTTAAATCCCTCGACTCAGATGCAAAATTTAGAAATTGTACAAGAATGGGGTGGGACCTTATGTTTGACGTCACCTTGGCATACGTAAATTTTTACCTTGGCATAGGTCAGGATGCTCCAGAGTTTAGGTTGACTGTGAATTTGATACGAGTCAACAGCGATGTGGCTGCCAAAAAGATCATTTCATCTTGGGCTGTCTTACAACATGTGGCTTTCAGAACAAAATAAATGACACTTTGTTTTCACTCATTTTAGTCAAACCACGTATGGACTGTTATCTTCCTTGCTGTGCAGCAGAGACATGGTTAAACTGAAGAGTATCCAAAATGTTCGATAAGACCAAGAGATGATTCAAAAGACCTGATGGTATGAAAACTAGTTAAAGGAACTGGATTTTTTTTTTTCATACTGGGGGAATAATGATATGTCAAGAGCTATGAAGGAGCTGAGATTTTACCATACTTGCAAGCTGATAAGTTAGCCTGATACAGTTTCATGGATGCTGATAGAAGCCTTAAGACTCAGAGACACAGGGGGCGCCTGGGTGGCGCAGTCGGTTAAGCGTCCGACTTCAGCCAGGTCACGATCTCGCGGTCCGGGAGTTCGAGCCCCGCGTCGGGCTCTGGGCTGATGGCTCAGAGCCTGGAGCCTGCTTCCGATTCTGTGTCTCCCTCTCTCTCTGCCCCTCCCCCGTTCATGCTCTGTCTCTCTGTCCCAAAAAGAAATAAATAAACGTTGAAAAAAAAAATTAAAAAAAAAAAAAGACTCAGAGACACAGGACACTTCATTACAGCAATCACAGGATCCAGCTTATCAGCATTTTCTTGTGCCAGTTCCTCCAACTCCAATCCCACAGGGCAACACCAAAAGAACCAGGAAGTGCCTGCACATGGTGGGTTGCACTATAGGAAAGGAACCCTGATTAGGAAATCCCAATATTTTATCATAGTCTGCAAGCAAACCCGTCCAATGATTTTCCTGTGGGATGGGAGATACTGTCTCTCATCACCCAGCTTTGAAAAGAACAAAAAGCTATCAGTGCCTCTGCTGGAAAGATGGGCACAAAGAGAAGCGATTCGTCCACTGTTTTCAACAATAACATTTTGTCATGTTAAAAAGAAACATGACACTTCTAGAAATCTGTCACTTCCAAGGAAAAAACCATGTCCAATTGGTGACAGTTACCAAAAGCCACATTTATGGTGGATAGGGAAATATTTTTATAAAAAACACAAGAAACAAGAAGCAAGGCAAGCCAAAAATGCAAAGGACTTCTCAAGAAGTTAGATGTGGTCAGGAAGAAGCCAGGCGGCCATTTGTAGTGACTGTGAAGGACTATTAATATTCATATACCAGAGAAGTGTTGAATTTAATGTTACATTAAGCTTCTTCTGACACTCCATTTATCAGAAAACAGAGGGAAAGAAAGAAGTGAAGTAACTAGGAAAAAATGCATGACAAAAAAAGGATAAAGGGTACTTTCAAACTTGAAATACTTCATTGTATATCTTCTAAAGCTCAATCTGGGCCCCAAGAGGATCCAGACATCTCTTTGATAAGCCAGAGATAGGGCTGTATCCAAAGCCTTTATGAACATCATGTTGTAATCTCCCTCGTCTGCTCCTTCGGCTAAGAAAAACAGCTCAAAAGTCTATTTGGAAATAAAGAATCTCTGAAGCTTTGCCCTAGATTGATTATCCTTGTTTTGAGAAACAGAATCTTTTCTAAGGAATCCTTTATAATCTACCTAGATGCTTCTGGTTGTCCAGACACTTAAAGTGAAGTCTGGGAATACTTCAAAAGAAAATACATTATCCATAGGGTGTTTGTTTGTTTGTTTGTTTGTTGTAAAGAAATGAAACATTTGTTTCCCGCCTCTAGAGAGAAAAAGGGGGGAGAGAAAAGGAGAGTGAGATTATTTAAGAATCACCATCATGACAGTTAGCAAATGGATGTGTTTTTTCTTTGTGGATTTATCACCTGCCCATTCTGTTTGAATTCCTTCTCACACCACTTATGTGAGGTGATATACAGCTGTAGCCAGCGGGTAGAGATGACGGAGTATGTGATTCGACCTGTTTGCTTCTCTCTTTCTTTATGTGGAAAGTGAGGTGTTGAAATAGACAGCAGCCGTGTTTCTTTCCAGCTTTTCAGACTCCAAAGAATCCAGGAAGAGCCATTTTCTTAAAAGCTGGCATAAATTTGGAGCTCTCAGGGATGGTAATAGGGCTTGGGAAAAAAATGAGGGCAGAAATCACCTTTGAAAGATGGTTTAAAGAGAATCTCTCCTACCCTAAAGCATAGTAACATCAGTCAGGATATGGGGAAAGGCCATGGAATGGAGGGGTAGAGTAGGGTCCTGTGTTGCTTTGTGACAAGACCTGGGTGTGGTTTATGGTAGGAAACTGGAAACAAAATTTCCATTCTTTGCTAAATCAGCCTGGAATGCTATTCTAAAAAACTGACCTTGGAAAAGGCCACAGACTGACTGAAGTGTTGGACCCTGGCTCCTCAGGCCAGAGCACATTGTAGGCTGGGGAGGCCTCGCTTCTGAAGAGATAGACTTCTGTCTGGAAATAATTTTTTGAGTCTTTTAAGAAACAAGAGATACAGGGACGCCTGGGTGGTTCATTCAGTTGGGCTTCTGACTTCAGCTCAGGTCATGATCTTGCGGTTTGTGAGTTCGAGCCCCACGTCGGGTTCTGGGCTGGCAGCTCCGAGTCTGGAGCCTGCTTCAGATTCTGTGTCTCCCTCTCTCTCTGCCCCTCCCCCGCTTGCACTCTGTCTCTGTCTCTCAAAAATGAATAAACATCAAAAAACAAAAAAACAAGAGATACAGAGTTTACAGTGTCCTTCTTTTATACCTCACAGCAAGCAAATGACTTTTTCCGGCATGGATTAGTTTGATCCCAGATAACAGCTACACATTTACTGATTTGAGCACTTTGGAGATAAGGGCTCTACTCTACAACTTTGAGATTCCTCAACAATTGAGCCTCCCCCTCCCACTCCTGTGCATAATTTGTCTCACAAGACACACACTTCAAATATCACAAATCAGATCTCAGAATTTATTCAGGGTTTGGGGACTAAAATATCTTTGAAAATAATTGTGTCTCAATATGTTTTACATGTCAGGTTTGAAAGTTGACAGCTTAACTATCCTTTTCTTTTAATGACTTATGGTGGACAAATAAAATTTCACATCTCACCAAATTCACCAATACATTTACAATATGAAAGCTTCAGGTTTTCAATAAAACACTGTGCAATGAAGCCAATAAAAAAGGAACTTAAATGCATATTTTTTCCTACATACATAAGCATCTGTTCCAACTTCTGCCTCCTAAAACTGTTGCTTATTTTGTTTCAGCTTTAACCCTTAAAAATAGTGAAAGAATGATCTGGATTGGAATGTTCATTACTTTAACAGCAGGAGTCAAGTTAATCTGCTTCACACCCCATGTTAGACTTACTTTACTCAGTGCTTAAGATATTTAAAAAAGGTCTCTTGGAGGGAGCACTTTTGATCTAGAACTTGGAGTCTCCTGGGGGCATTAACCAGGCAGAGCTTAGACTGACAATGAGTTTGCCACATCTTTCTGAATCCAGACGTAGCTCTCCTCTAGAGTGACCTTGGGAAAGTAATGTGTTCATCCTGGGATGCGGATATACAAGGTAGAGGGCAGCTGCACTTGTTATAAATATCTTGTAAGGTAGGCAAAATGCTGCACTGTGACTCCAGAAGCCAGAAAGCTGGGAAAGAGAGGGCTTATGTGACCTTTCGAGAATACACTGTTCACCCCAAGGAGCTGTGAGTAATTAAAACAGAGAGTTAGCACTTCTCACGGAAGGGATCGATTTACTCCGAATAGCCCGAAGCTTGTGATCACTTGCTAGGATACTCTTGCTCTCACCAAGAGAGGGGAGGAGCAGGGGAGACCCAGTGAGGGCACGATGAACAAGGAACAGTAATCTGAGAAGGGGAAACAAAAGTGGAGTGAGCAATGAAGGGAAGAAGGGAAGAAAAGCAGGCTTCCGGAGGCCCCGTGGCACTTACTGGCAATCCCGGGCTCAGAGCCGCAGAGGCCAGGTGGCTATTTCGGTCTGTTCCCATTATAGAAGCCCATTCTGATGCTGCCCTGAGGAAGGGTGCGGAAACTCAAAATGACAGCCACTCTTCATGTCATTTTCTTTCTCACCAATCTGCACTGACTCCCACACTGCATTTTGCTTTTAAGGACGCCCTGCTGTTCCGGTCCACCTTTATCCTTTCTACACAAGTTCCGGCAACCCCCCAACCACCTTCCACCTTCCCCAGCCAGTCTGCCCTCCTGGCTGCAAGCTCCACACCAGCCCCTCTCTTCCTTTACTCTGTTGTTTTCCCTCCTCTCCTGCTTCGCATATGCCCAAAACATCTCCATCCTGTTAGGTCAAGATATAATTTATTTCATCACAATCACTCCCATTGCGTAAAGCTTTACAGGCAACACTGAAACATGGACCATCACACTTGAGTCCCACTAGGATATTTCCCTCATTATCTTGACCCACATCCATCTGTCCCATGTTCTGTTTCTTGAAGTATTTGTTCGCTGAACCAGTTCTATAGAATCAAACTTTAGGGAGGGAAGGCTGTAGTCATCTACATTTTCAACAAGTTCCCCCCCCCCCCCGGAAAAACTGGAGGTAAGAGTAACCTAAGGAGGCAGAATTTTGACTATGAATATTTACTTTATATTTCTCCATGATGTTTACACATTTTTTTATCATGATCATGTACAACTTTTATAAGAACAATTCGTGTGGGGGGCATATATATTTTTTAAAGTCCCAGATGAACTTGATAGTGTGGGAACCATAGGTCCATAGCAGTCATTTGAATGAGAATTCAGACACATGCCTTCTTTCAATTCTTAGGTTTCCACCAAGACTGACAGGTACTCAAGAGCAAGAAATTGCCCTGTACTTTTCCTGTTTCTCCAGTGCTAGAAATGCCAGGCTCAAAGCAGGCGCTTAAATAAATACTTGAAGGAGTGTGTTTTTTTTTTAATATTTATTTATTGTTGACAGAGAGACAGAGAGAGAGACAGAGCGTAAGCAGGGGAGAGGCAGAGAGAGAGAGAGGGAGACACAAAATCCAAAGCAGGCTCCAGGCTCTGAACTGTCAGCGCAGAGTCTGATGCCGGGCTCAAACCCACGAACCACGAGATCACGACCTGGGACGAAGTCAAATGCTCAACTGACTAAGCCACCCAGGTGTCCTGCTACTTGAACGGGTTTAAATAGACTCCCATTAAGATAGAAAAAATCGACTAGGGACATATGTGACATGGGTACATTTGAATTAAAAAAAACAACATTATAATTAGTGGGTTAAAGAAATATGCATTCATAAAACAAAAAATATTCAGGTGACATAGTAGAGCTTGGGATGACTACAGATTGGCATCAGCGTTCTACTTTAGATCTAACAGCAAAGGATCTTTGGAGGCGTCAGTAAACTACCAGCATGTAGGTATCACAAGGTGGTTCTCTCTTTTGAATCGGACTCATTCTTGAAGTGGTGTGTTCAGTTATAAAATCTACAGCTAAAGACGAAATTTAAGTAGTTGGAGAGAGTTAAGAATCAAAAGTTGCTGGTGGGGATGTACAATGATGTAGCCCCTCTGGGAAACAGTCTCAGATTCTTCAAAAAGTCAAACATAGAGTTAGCATTTGACCCAGCAAATCCATTCCTAGGAATATACTCAAGAGACCTGAAAACATGGGCTTGAAAACATACAAAGACTTTTTACAGTTGTTCACAGCAGCATTCTCCAGACTAGCCAATGGATAACCATGACAGCGGACGGACCGGCAAAACAAGGTATAGCCAAACAATGGAATATTATTTGGCCATGCAAAGGAACGCTACAACATGAACCTGCCTTGAACACATGCTAAGTGAGAGAAGCCACACACCAAAGGCCACATATTCTATAATTCCATTTGTATAAAATGTCCAGAATTGGCAAACCCATAGAGATAGAAAGTGGATTCAAGATTGCCACGGGCTGGGTGGAAGGGGATGGGAAGTCACTGCTAGTGGGTGTAGAATTCCAGAGTTAGACAGTGGTAATGGTCACACAACTCTGGGAAGGATCTAAAAGCCTCTGAATTGTACGCTTTAAAAGTGTAAATTTTATGGCCTGTGAATTATATTTCAATAAAGCTGTTATTTTTTTAATTTATTTTTTTAATTCAGGAGGGGTGCCTGGCTAGCTCATTTGGAAAAGCTGACTCTTGATATTGGATTGTGAGTTCAAGCCCCACGTTGGGTGTAGGAATTATTTTTAAAACATTAATTAACAAATATTTTTTAAGTCAAAGGCAACATGGGGAGGGGGGAAATCTGCACAGCAGGTCCCCCAAAGAATGTTAAAAAAAGGGGGGGGGGAGACAATAAAGCAGTTTTTTTTTAAGGGCTGCCTTTTCAGGCATGGTTGGCCTTTTTAACTCTTTTTTTTTAATAAAAAAAAATAGGATGGCTAGCTGAGGAGAAAATTAGAAGACATAGATTATAAATACAGCTTCAGGAGTTTCATTTAGGTACAAGGTTTTCCTACAATAGAAGTTGGAATAAGAGGTTTTCTCATCTCTCTTTTTGGGGGTCTTAAATAGTGCTTAGTACAGGTTGTACGCAGGCAGGACGATCTGTGGGAGCCCTTTCTGAAATGCGAGAGGGTTGAACTCGATGACCTTGCAGCTTTTTCTGTCTCTCGGGACACTATCTGTCCTCCGCATTCCGTCTCACACGTGGCCACCAGTGCATTCGTCTTGGTGAAATAGGAGAGGAGATGCTATCGTTTCTTGCAAAGTTTTATTTGGCTTCCCTATTCAGTCATAAACACACATTCCTCTTAAGACTGTGAAAGTCTTCTCTTCTAGACAACTAACTTTTTGCTTGCAAACACGACTCGTAGCTGCCTTTGCAACCCAGAATTTCAGTCATGTGGGTGAAAAAAAGTAAATTCGCATTATGTATCGACCCCTCCACACAGGTTATTAATACAGATACCTAGAGTGTACTTGGCCTGGTGAAGCGTTTTCAAACCTCCGCAAGTCTTTGATTTCAGTTGTATTTGAGAAATAAAATGAGCTCATCCTCACTCATCTTTTCTAGGATGGAACTGTTTGCACTGAACTGTTTGCGCTGTTTGCTCCCCAAAGCTGCCTGCTTTGTAGGAGAGAATGGGGACCTCCTTCGGTCCACTGAGCACAGTCTTCCTTACTCTCTGCCAGGGACCCGATTCCCACGATGGTAAAGCAAACTGAGAGACACCTTCAGAGCAAAGAAGTCTCTTTGTGGCCCCGTGACCAGATTCATTTCAGAGCCATTACGTTCTTTATTCTCTGGTTGAGGGGGGAGAGTGCTTCATTTTATGGCAAAGTTTATGTCAGTGCTGGTGCTCTTGCTTTCACCACCACACGTATTCAGAAGTATTCATTCGTTGATTAAACAAAGAAATTCAAACCTTCCTATTTTTGGCAAGTGTTAGAAACCTTCATCCCCCATATCCTCAAATGTTTTGTAACCCAACGGCATGGTTAATAAAGGAGGGATTGTGGACCTACGACCGGGTGTTGTTGAAACTTGGTGTGTTTAGAATATTGGCTACAGAGAAATCCTTGCCAAATCATGATGCACTTCACCTCCTCTGGAGCACCCCCTCTGCTAAGCAAGGGCATGGTCAAACTGCCCCTTCTCCAGCCCTTCAAGTCCATCAGCCCAAGTCGAGGTTGGCATGCTCCGATACGGGTCCAGAAGAATCCGGAAGCACCTGACAATGAGGATGCCCAAGAAAATGAACAACAAAATCACAAAAACAAATGTGGTCTTCTGTTCCAGAGACATGCTAGAATCTGATGATGCGTTCTCAAGGGGCACTAGGGGTGAAGGGACGGGCTGTCCTCCATCCATCGTCCAGGGAAGCTAGAGCACAGGATCTCCCAGTTTCCTTTTCTTCCATCATCAGTCTACTGAGGTCATGGTGGCTACTGCACCTTGGACAGGCTGATTTATCTGCAAGAAGAAAGAAAGGGAAAGGAGAGGGAATAAACTACCAACGAGCAACTTTATTTCTGCGCTCACAGTCATGTTTTGCAGAGAGAAGAAGGAATCTCTAAACTTTTTCACCCAAGATGCTAAATTCTGTGTAATTACGGGAAAGAATATTTTACTCTTGCATGAAATTACCAGATTGTCCTCAGAGCAGCCACCTGGAGCCAGGAGGGATGGGCGGGGAAGACAACCAGAGTACAGAAGATGAGAAACGCACAAGGTAATGTTGACCTCGGGGTGTGCTGCCAACTTGACATCCAAAGCCAGTGTCCCCTGCCAAGTCTCTTCCAGACTCCCTCCAATAATATGACTTTCACATCATTCTTATAATGATACCATTGATGGAACACCAGCTATGTGCCAAGACTCTAGCTAGACACAACATAGGTTAGCCACTCTACTACAAGCTCCGTGAAAGCCAAGACCTCTAGAGCCTCAGTGGGAGGAAACTGAGGCTGGAAAAGGTGCTTAATACAGAAACTCCCGGGGAGTATCGAGTTCTGGGCTCCAGCCTCTGGCCTCCATTCTACTACTAAATGAGCATGGGACCTTAGAGTCACTAGGCTGTAAAAACGGAATCAGAAATGCCTGTGTATCTCATGGTGCTATAATGAGGATGAATGTCTGTGAAAACACTTCGGAAAGTATACAAAGAAGAAAGACAAACAAAACCAAGAGTCGCTTCACTTAAGAACTGCCTATGGGAGCCAGGTTGCTTCTTTCCTTTCTGTTGCCTCGGTCAAGGGAGAGAGGAGGCGTCTCAGACTCCCAGACTATCAAGCTCCCGCTGCTTGTCTTTTATTCAGAAAACATAGACCAGGTTCAATACTTGACCCGGAGAAGCACCTCGAGAACTGAGCTAGGGAAAAGGGATTGATCGGCTGTATTTTTTAAAAAAAGCTTTACAGTAGCTTCCTACTGTGTAAGACCACTTGAAAAGGAGGAAGACAAGGGAAAAGATAAGTTATCGCTATTTCCATTTTACCGGTGGATAAATTAAGATATATGAATATTACTGTTTGTCTTTAAAGGCAAGTTGGAGGGCACGCCTGGGTGGCTCAGTCGGTTAAGCGTCTGGCTTCGGCTCAGGTCATGATCCCACGGTTGATGGGTTTGAGTCCCGCATCGGGCTCTGTGCTGACAGCCCGAGCCTGGAGTCTGCTTCAGATTCCGTGTCTCCCTCTCTCTCTGCCCCTTCCCCCGCGTATGCTCTCTCTGTCTCTCTCTCTCTCAAAAGTAAGTAAACATTAAACATTGTTTGAAAATTAAAAAAATAAAGGCAAGTCGGAGGATCCACAACGGCCATAAAAACTTCGGATATTTTGAACTAAATCTATGTATGAGTCTGTTATAAGAAAAATTACACGGCACAGTAGTCAGCTATAGGAATTAACATGGAATCAAAATAAATGATACTCAATTAGAAGAAGCAACCAAATGAAAATAGAAATGATGACCTAAAGCTCTAATACAATATTTCTATAGTTATAATTGTTGCATTAGTAATCATAATAACAGTTTGCCTGTATGATGACACTTCAAAGTTTATAAAATCACGGTTTAAGGCACAGTTTATAAAGAGATTTACAACCAGTGTCTGGGAGGAAGGACTTACCAGTTAGGAGGAAAAAAAAATTTTGCAGCTCTATGACTAGATATTTTTCAGGCTGGAGTCATTGCGGTAGATTTGTTTATCATTCATTTTTATTTTGAAGTAAGATTATGATAAAATTTGACTGTATTTCTTAAAAATAAGCTCCGTGGGGATATAGAGGATGTTGATGGATCGGGTTTGGTTTGGTGCGCTTGTTTTTAGGCACCCTCCCGACGTCGGGTGTTAATTCTCAGCAGATAATTGGGTGAGGGGAGGGGGCAGGAAAGGGTGGCCAGAACCTCCTCTTCAGCATCCTTAGTGTTTCAAGTAATGGGCCATCTGCACTCCCAGGAAACATCCAAACTAGACTTATTCATACCAAGTATAAAATCCACCAAGGGGGGAGCACCTGGGTGGCTCCGTCGGTTGAGGGTCCGACTCTTGATTTCGGCTCAGCTCATGATCCCAGTGTTGTGGAATTGAGCCCCACAACAGGCTCCGTGCTGGGCGTGGAGCCTACTTAAAATTCTCTCTTTCTTTTCCTCTGCCCCTCCCCTGGTTGTGCTCTCTAACAAATACAAATTAAAAATTAAAAATAAATTACCAAGGCCTGGGTCAAAAGGAAGTCACATGCTGATAGAGGGAGAAGCGCCTAAGCCATCCCTGCCATGGTCCCTCTGGTCTCTCTGTGTCCTATGGAGGACCCCCTCACTTTGACCCTGCCCTCTCCACTGACTTCCTGGAATCCCACTCTATGTCCATTTTCCCTCCAGCCCGAATGAGGCCAGAGCCATTTTCTTTGTCTGTTCTTAACACGGCTGAGGTAGGTATGACTTTTCTGGAAGTTCTTTACGAAAACATTATGTAAGCCAGAAAGGAGATACAGGAGAAGTGAAGGCCATTAACGGTGTATACACACAACATAAAGATTTCTGGATCTGTGAAGTTCATTGAACATGGTGAACAACTAGACATAGAACCATTTGAGCCTGTGACAGCTCCCTTGAGACGAGCTGGGGGGCTAATATAGCAATACCTTGGTCAGCCTTTCCCTTCTCACCTCCAGTGTCCACTTGATGCCCGGGAGCTGTCTTCCCCAGCCTTGTCCTTCACACAAGGCAAAATGCCAACTTCTTTTCTCCCAGCTCATACTTCCTAGGCTTCCTCCAGAACTCAGATTTTCGAGCTGGTCCACCGTTCACTTGGGGGCTGCAGTGATGGGTAATCATTCCAAGAAGCCCCAGCAAGTTACCTAGTCATCCTGATTCACATTATCAGCTACGTTTCCCTTTTCTGTCTCCCTGTCAATGAGTCTGGAGCTTGGCTTCTTCCCAGGGAAGTCAACTCTTAGAATGATCTAAAAATCAGTTTTAATTTGCAGTGTTACCACCCTCTGCTGATTAAAGGCAGATGCTGTGATATGGTTAACCCTCTCTACAGCCTCATCACATGCTTTTTACAAGCCTGCCAAAATATAAATATATATCCTCCAACCCCTTCGTCACCAACCCCTTGCTGACAAACCAAACTGATGAGAAAACGGAGATGAAAGTATTTCGAAAACTCCACAGCCCTTTATAAACTGCAAGCCTCTCCCCTCCCATCATGCTGTGATAACCCACTTCCTATTAAAATAACTTCATCCGGTCAAATCATCAAAGCCTCTCATTAAATTGCAATATTTTACCAAGGAGAATGACACATGAACACGTTAACAGGAATTTGTCTAGGAAAACTGCTTTTATTTGAAGGAGGGGAAGTGTGGTAGACAGAAAGGAGAGTGAAGGGTCTTTCCGGAAGTGAGGGGCCATCGCGGTTGGGGGCAGCAGACATGAGGTTCTGTGGGCAGATGGCCCAGGAGGAAAGTCCTGGAGAGGGTGGGGGATGATGGGTATAGATGAGAAGATCCGGAGATAGTTCATCAGGGTATATGGGGGATACATAGATCCAGGAAGAAAAGCCAGCTCTTGCCCAAGCTTTGCCTGGGACTGATTGAAATCCCTGGACGAGCCTGCTTGATTTTACACCCGCAATCAGCTAATCAATAATTTACAAATTTGGAAAGCTCAACAGCACATCCAAGTTAAAGGAAGCAGCGGACAGAGTAAGATGCAGAAAAAGAAAGAAATGTAATCACTTGACTGCCCCAGTAAAAAAAATATTCAGAGACATCAAGATCTTTTAAAACGTCTACCTTAGCGTGAAATGTCCTTTGTTGGCAAAAAATGATCCTTAGAAAATGTTCACGGGTGCTTTTACCTGAATGATGAAATCTTCCTCTGAGGTGAATAGAGAAATCTGGGCAAGTAAATTATTTGAAAGGATTCTGACACAAGCATCCTAAGTGCTAACAAAAACAAAAGGCGGTTGTTTTAAGTACAAGAAGGACCACGGTACTCACGGCGGTGCTTTAATCCTAGCTGGCATCCCCGTCCACGGCACACCCCTGTCTCCCCTTTGCAGGTCTATTTGCGTGTACTCAGGACACAGCAAAGTCTAATTTTCATACCGGACCAAGGAAGGCTTAATTAAAAGAAGCGCTTCTCAAAAATCATATACCACATTCCTTTTCTTAAGTCAAACCCCCGGACTCTGCGATGGTCACAAAGTGTAAAACCCCCGCAATACTTACGACGCCCCAAGTGAGCAGCTCATCTTAGCCATCACCATTGGCACTAATAGCCACTCGCCTTACTTATAATAATTTGCGGAGGCCTGTCTTCCTTTCCTCATGCTTCTGACACACTGCGTCAAATTCATCTCTCTCAGCTCAGAACCCAACCCTTCTTCCCTCGGAAAACCTTTGGGCTCCGATGTCCAAGGACCCTGACTGCCCATTAACCCCCTTACAGACAGACCTGATACCCCTGTTTTCTCGACTGCAAGATTTAGGTCATCTTCTGCCAATGGAAGTTTTGTAAGGCATTAATTTATTTTCCTAATAAGTTTCCAGAAGAACAAACCTCAAATTGCATTTGGTCCGGAGTCAAATGACCAAGAGGCAAAAACTTACGTGTGACTGAGTGTGCAGACACCTGAGGAGGCCGTTCTCACTTGGTTTGCTCTGCAGCTCTACCTAACACAGGCTGTTCTTTGAACTCCTCCAGGTTTCCCACCTCTGAGCTTTTAGTCATGATGCTCTCTGCCTGATGCCCTCCTCCTCGCTCTCTTCGCGCCTGTGGGTTTCGCTCCCTCCCTCAGGGTTCACACCAAATACCCCCTCCCTGGTGGGGCCTGCGTCTCTCTCCCTTCACCAGAGCGGCCAGGATGCCTCCTGCTCTGTCCCCTGGAGCCCCGCACCTGCGTCCTGGGGCAGCACCTCGCCCAGGGCAAGTCTCCGCGGTGTTCAACTCTGTCTCCTTAGGAAACAGCAAGCTCCTTGAGGAATCCCTTGCTGCTCCGGGGTCACTGCCTTTTTAAACAGAGTTTCAATCAAATCTCTGGCCCCTACCATCCAAGGAACTGAACTCAAACTTGGAGGTGCCAGCTGATAGAAAGAAGGGGTGAAAAAGCACATGTCATCCAGCTCGACTGGGACGTCAGACCTTCATGTTTGCAATCGGTCTGATTTCTAAGAATACAGACAGGTAGTCTGGGTCACTGTGACTCTTCATCAGTCTTGGATTTCATGATTTGAAAAGCAGTTATTTGGCTTTTTACCCTTTCCTTGGTTTCAGTGCTGATGGATAGGGTCCCATCAAACAGAGAAATTTGCACGTGCCTTTCTGTTTCAGGGCTCAAGTCTTTCTTAGTTAATTGGCCTTGTGGGTGGGGAAGAGCTGCCATTTAAAATATCCTGAATCCAGATGTCCTACCTGGAAACTGTAAATGTCAACATGACCCTCCGTCAAGCTCAGCTCATTTGGACATTTCATTGCATGAGCATCGCATGATACCATTTAACAGTAAGGAAAATTATTTTATCTGGAGAAAATAGACCTTAAAGCAATGATATATTTCTTTTCTTATTTTTAAAGTGACAGCCACAGAATTAGTTCAGCGCATTGGACACATCGCTCTGTGGAGCATTTGATCCCACCATCTCACTTTTGTGGGGATCCGTTCCCATACCCCCTCTCCTGCAACGGGCTGCAATGATAATAGCTACAATGGATGCATGTCATGTGGAGTCCTGCCCGGCTCATAGTGGGCGTTCAATAAATATGTGATGATGAATAGCATTTTATCTGTGTGCCGTTTTTTTGTGCAAAATGAGGTTTATCTCTAAATTCTATTATGCAAACAAGCACACCAGGGAGCGGAGATTATAAGTAAACTGGCCCAAATCATAAAAATCAGTTACCAGAGGAGAAGCATCTCCCCAAGGATGCTGACTCACAAGTTTCTCTCCGGCATGTCAGAATGAGTAGAAAGTCGGTCGTCCCCCCGCTGCTAATGGTATGCAGGGTGCAGGCAAGCCATAGTGTCTGTATTTTTAAGTACCTCTAAACCACGTAAGCACCGCACCTCATTTTTAAACCTTCTAAGCCAGAAACCTGGTTATGTGACTCGACATGTTTTCCAAAAGTAGATGCAAAAAACAGCGTGTCTGTGGAACAAGAACACTCCCAGGTTTGTATAGTTTACGTTCACATTTAACGGACAGGACACTCTGTGCTACAAAGACATCCTGTGTACCTTATTTATATTTATCTGGCAGACTAGCGAGACCAATTTGTAGACTGTAACAGGAAGGGAATTGACTGGGTAGGCAAGATTGAATTTGCAATGACCAGCAGAGACAAACTTCCTCAAAGTGCTGCATTATTCTGCAACAGTTCTGAAACTGACTGTTGAAATGTTAGCATGCCTTTGGGTGATTAACGGTGGTACATATCCTGAGACTGAGGCTAAATAGAATCACCTCTACTTTTTTGAGCTAAACAAAACCTCAGCTGCATTGCTGTTTGCATAACTGGAGTGTCTGGAGATATACTCCACCCTCTGTCCCAACCCACCTACCCTGGATGTGTAAACATCCCCATCAGCCCTGTTATATATCTCCCCCTACAACTAACTGTGAGCCCTCCACAAAAGCCACCTCATCACCTAAGTAATCAGATCACTACATAAACAAAAGCTATTACCTATGAATCTTGTGGAAATTCTGTGTAGGAACGCAGTGAACAATAATTTGCATTCCAGGATATACACACAGGGATGCAAAATATTTCCCATAAATTCAGAGAACTCATGGCCCTCTTGGTGATCAGCCCAGAAATAAATTCAGGTAAAGATTTCCTGGCTCTTTCTAGGTACTTCATGTATGTTAACCAACATACACTCCCCTCCCTTTTTTTTTTTTTTTTTTTTTGGCTCACATAAATGTATGGCAACCTCCATATTTTTCTTTGCTGAATACGGACTTCTTGATCCAGTACAATAGCACTGATGTTTCAGAATTCACAGGATGGCTAAGGACAGATATTATTTTACGCACGGAACAAACAGACCCCAGGCTACTAAAAAGCCCTAAAACAGTGACTTTAAATACATGTGAATGTGGTCAGCTACAAATGTCAACAGGCAGTTTTGGAACTGTCGCCAGCCCTCACTGCTGCAATGAGAGGTCTGTTCCCTCTGACTGTCACTGCAAAGTCAGCCTGCAGATGTCTGCTTGGGTTTGGGAGTGGACCCTGTCGTTCTGGCTCACCAGCTCTGGGTCAGCACAAGAGCTTTCTCTTCAGCCTGAGCCCTAACCTCAGCTTTACTTCTTCCCTGTCTTCATTTTCCTCCTAACATCTGCTAGAAGAGTTTTGAAGGGACTGCAGGGCAAGGCTGCAGCCTTGCTGAGAAAAATCCCACGTGAGTGCCCAGTCAGTACGTGGGGGTACCAAAAGGCACCAGTAGCAAACTGGAACTTGTAACCTCATACAATACACCTTCCTGTCATACCCAGTTTTCTTTCTCTTTCCTTGTGTGTTTCCTAATGCAAAAGGGTGCTTGCTGATACCTCAGAAGGCTGGAGCTGCACAGGGCTCACCACGCAGGGGCATCAGCGATGGTCAGCATCATCATTATGAGTTGTTGAGTTGTGATTCTTTGTGAACAAATTAAAACATCCCTGTTACATTTTGGGAGGTTGGACGTTTTAGGTGAATGGAAAAAAAAAATACTATAATGGACAAATAGATTTCGAGAATAATTTACTGCAGCTTAGCAAAGAAAAAAGCCTATTTTACTACTCTTTTATCCAGTATCAGTAGCATAAACTTAAGCATGCTTTAAAAATAAAGGCACCATTACATTTCACCCCCCTCGTATTAACTTTACCCGGCAACTGTTTAATTAGACTTTATCTGACATCTAGATCTAAATTCAGAACTTGGATCCAAAAGCATCTATGTGATCATTGCTCATGCATGAATCGTAAAGTTAGAGAAAAGCATTAATTAGCCCATCAAAGACACAGTGTTGGTCAAGTACCTGGGTCTGGCTGAACAAACACTTGATCCATTTCCTGGTGGAACAGTTACAGGTAGTTACAAGCCTCTTTAGTTCCCATTCTTCCCGATCAAGCTGTGTTGAAGCAGTAGACAGTGGTAGCTGCTAGCAGCTGATGGCACACCCCAGATCTAAAGCTGTTGTTTCAGGCTTAGAAACTTCCCATTAAAACCCCCGAGTTAAAGGAGCATCGCCTTTCTGTGTGAGGCATCATTAGCGGCCAATACGGCTGCTTCTTTGTGGCGAGCCATGATTTCAGTTCTGCCTCAGCAACTCTTCAGAGGATTCTGCTTCAGTGAGTAGAGGCAGTATCCTAGCAGTGTGTCTGAAATCATCTTCAAGAAAGCATTAACATTCAAAAGGAGTACGGGGAGGGGGGGGGGAACATCACAGGGCATTCCCATACCTTTTCAAAATCAAAGCCATAAATCTACCCGTACTCTGTTCTTCTGTATCGATTGTTGACACGGTTCCTCTTTGGGGATGTCAATTAGCACCTTGCAGCGACCAGCCTCCATATTGATTACGGTTTATGACCTTCGGGCCAACTTAATTAAGAGGAAGACTTCTAAGGAAGGGCATCAACATAGTATTTGGGAAATGAAGGAAAGGCTGTTTTTCCTAAAGAAAACAAAACTGACCTTTCAGAAAAGTAGTAATGATAGGAGGCAAAAAGGAAAGAACAATTTAAAAAATCATATTTTTACCACCTGTTTATAAACTTGCTAGGCTATAGTTTTCCAGGTCCCGTGTCTCATTGGCCGGCCTGCGTAATTGTGTCCTTGGCCCATACATACCCCACCCCACACAGGCTGTCAGAGACTGCTGGTGAATAGAGCTTTGGTGAGAGAAAGTTATTCTAATTCTACAGATTCTAGTTACATGGCACAATACTTAAATTATTTTCCTTGGATAGAATGCCTAAATAAATTTGGAAAATATTTTAGGATAAAATTCATCTTTAAAAAAAAAATTGCTTCTCTGGAAAGAATTCAACACAATCCCTAAGATGGAACATCCTTGTTTTTTGGCAACTCACCACTTTCTTTGTTGAAGTGGAAACACAGTTAGCAACAACACCCACCCACCAAATGATGGGGTGCATGGTATTTAAAGCTCACTCTGACTGTGCCTGTCAGCTTTGCTGTCTCTTTGGCTCTTGCAAGAAGCCGGCCATTACCCGGTAGCTGTAGGGGACTGGAACAGAGCTCATTTTCTAAGAAGAAAATTTCCATCTGCTAGCAACAGACAACAATCCTGGATAGACCTCAGACCCAGGAAAATGTCATTGCCAAATGTTATGATCTAATGTCAGAATCAAACGCTTGCCATTAGAAGCTAAGCCCACCAGAATATGAGGGTTCTCTACACATATGTTTTCAAGATTTTTAACTGAATCTCCTTCTATTTAGTTTTTCTGACTGTTTTACACACACACACACACACACACACAGAGAGCAATGGGACAAATGAAATCTGACAAAGCACTATCATTCAATACTAACTGGTATCCTCTGTGCTTTTCAGCCGTCGGCGCTGGTAGATGGAGGGACCTGTCTCGGTAATGCCCACAGAGTGTGGCTCAGGGAACATTCTGACCCCACCCTTACTTATCATTCCATGGGCTGAGAAAGCGCTCTAGTTAGAAATGAGCCTGAGTTACGTGAGCTCACCCTGCCCATGAGGCCTCCTCAGATATTGTTTTCCTCTACAGACTCATAGAGGTGGTAGAGAACATGAGAGGCCGGGGCTGCCCTTCAGCTCCCCCGCAGGCTGAAACCATCCCAGAGAGATGAGTGCCTGGCCTATTTTTAACACTCTCCAGAGAATTAGATTCCATACCCTGCTCTCACAACCTGTGTTTAAACTAACGTCTCCGTTGCTTACTTAGTCTAAATGGGATGGCATATTTCCTTTTCATGATATCCTAGCGGCAGAAAGTCAGTCATTATCCACCATACAATTCTGTGAGAGCGCTCTTCCCCCAAGGAAGCTGAGCTTGGTCCACCAAAGAACATTTGGGGAAGGTCCCACAGCGAAGGTTGGCTGTTTCTTTTATAAGATCATTGTAATTGAAATTATAAGACTGAGCCCTCCCCCCATGCAGCTACACTTTGTGACTCATCGTGACTTCTGAAACAGTCAATAAGGATTCATGAAAAGCCGAGTTCTTTGAACGTTTCATAGTAGGTCCTGTTTCTTGATTCTTTAATACTCTTTTTACCTCTTCTCAGAATTCTTCTTCAAATTTCTGCTTTCCAGCTTTAGACCGGGAACCTAGAATGCTACACAGAGCTGTATAAAGCTCAGACTAATATGGATTTGTATTGAATAGAATGATTTCAAGCTGTGCTTCTCTTATATATTCTGATCCCAGGGTTACTTCTCAGTGTTAATTCAGTCTTTCTTTTTAACCACGTAACATCATGAGTCAATATTATTAGAAATCTACTTTTTAAAAATATTTATTTTTTGAGAGACAGAAAGCATGCACGTGAGTGGGGGAGGGACAAAGAGAGAGGGAGAGAGAGAATTCCAAGCACGCGGTGCACTGTCAGTGCCGAGCCCAACATGGGGTTCCAGCTCACGAACTGTGAGATCATGACCTGAGCCGAAACCAAGAGTCAGATGCTTCACCAGCTGAGCCACCCAGACACCCCTAGATATCTATTTTAAGAACTTTGTCTACATTGTAATTTCAAGTGTCACCTTGAATATTCTTTAGATTACAACTCTTCCCTCAATGTTCCATGTCGCACTTTTTCATAAGGTAACAGACAATGACTATTAAAAAACAAAGAAAAAACGCTCCGTGAGCCATCACAGCTTTATGCCAACACAAAGCTGTTGTTATTAACATGACCATTGTTGCGTTTCTTTCTGACTGCCTGATTCCCAAAATTGAACGGATTCTTGGTTTGATCTTCAAACTGATCTTCCACATAGAAACATGACTCTCTTTTCACGTTCACCACTAGGTTCTTTGTAACAATCTGTTTCTTCCTTTGTGTACATCTTCCTTTCATGCAGTCCAGAAGCGTCCGCTCAGTTCGTTCATGAAGCGTCAGATGTGTTCTGTGTCGGGTGTTGAAAGAAGGAAAAATAGGGGAAGTCAGTCCGTGCGTGCGTTTATTCAAGGTTGTCACTGCATAACTCTCAGAGGCTCCCTGGTGAGGAGCTGGAGGAGGTCCACATCCAGCAGAGGTGGCCACACTCCCACACAGACCAGCCCACCTTCACCGCCTCCTGCTCCCGCACACCCTCTTCACTCCTCAGCCAGCAGACCGCTGACTTCCGTCCTCACTCTTCTACAGGACTTGATTTCACAAGGTCGTCTGTGGCTTCTCATTGTCTCAGGCAAACAAACAAAAAAAGTTCTTGCATTTATCGTCTTCGCTCCCCTTGGGGCAACACTGAACATAGCTGTCCGCTCTCTTCAGAAAAGTTCTAATAAAAGGACACGCAGAGTGAGGCAGAGCAGCAGTGCTGATATCTCATTTCAGCCCTCTTCCCTCCTGGTCTACCCCTCTGCCCTGATGCCCCCTTGGCGCCTCTCCTTCCTTCATCTCTCATCTTCCCTTAGAGGCTAAAGCCAAGTTTAACTCAGGAAACCACCAACCAATATGAAATTAAGGGTGGAAAAGCAGGCAGGCTAGGATGCGTGTTAATGGCTCCACCACTTTGAACTCATAAAAAGAAAAAAGTGAAAGTCATTTTATTTCTTATTTTTATATTTATCTCTTCTTAGTTTAAAAAAAGGAAATCAATATATCATGTCATATAAAGTTGGGTTTTTTTAAATTAAGATAAGCTCTATTTCTTTTTTTTTTAATTTTTTTTTTCAACGTTTATTTATTTTGGGGACAGAGAGAGACAGAGCACGAACGGGCGAGGGGCAGAGAGAGAGGGAGACACAGAATCGGAAACAGGCTCCAGGCTCTGAGCCATCAGCCCAGAGCCCGACGCGGGGCTCGAACTCACGGACCGCGGGATCGTGACCTGGCTGAAGTCGGACACTTAACCGACTGCGCCACCCAGGCATCCCAAGATAAGCTCTATTTCTAATAGCCCTCTGATTTGCCAGGTCTAAGTATAAGTTTATTTATCCACTCAGCTATCTTCATGGGTCGGTGAACATTCAAAGCACAAGGGACAGGAGGGAAGGTTTAATAATATTCACACCAAGCCTATAAATTAGGATCCATATTCAAGCATTATTAAAAGCAAGCAGGTGAAAGTCCAGCCACAAATTGGCAGCCTCCTGGTTTGATCTTTTCTTGTATGCATCTCTACCCATCACAACTGTGATATGTTGAATTCTCAATTAGCAGCTGATGAATCTGGAACAGAGTAGTATTTGAAATGAAACGAGGAACAATCAATGCTGCAACTCAGTGGAAATGTATTTGCAAGAAACAAAACACTGACAGAATGTAATACATGGGAAGACTTCAGACTGCCCTGTAAAATGAACAAGTTCACTCATTTTTCTCTTTACAAGTAAAAAAAAGGGGGGGCGTGCCTGGGTGGTCAGTCCATCAAGCATCCGACTTCAGCTCAGGTCATGATCTCACAGTTTGTGGGTTCGACCCCCATGTTGGACTCTGTGCTGACAGCTCAGAGCCTGGAGCCTGCCTCAGATTCTGTGTCTCCCTCTCTCTCTGCCCCTCCCTGCTCACACTCTGTCTCTCTCTCTCTCTCTCTCTCTCAAAAATAAATAAACATTAAAAAAAAAAAAGTATCAACGAAGGAAATGCATCTTGAAAACACTGATGTCCAACCCTGTTCTATTTAGAGACAATATTTGCAAACTTCAGATATTAATTCTAATTACAGCATGAAAGTATGAGAACGTCAGTATGGATTATTCACTCTTCGAAAGAAATTCATACTGAGGAGTTAACAGCCTGGTGGATAAATTTATTCTTTTTAAATGACTTGTACAATAATAACAGTTTTCTTAATGACTTTGAAATACTTAATGCCTTTAAAATGTCATGTAAAGTGCCAATTAGAGTTTTATACAAACCACCCCTCTAAATTTTTATGCTCTTATTTTGACATTATTCTTTCTGTTCAACAGCTGTACATTAGAAGGGACCTCTACCGCATGGAAAGTTGGAGGACTGCACAAATTACAACATTGAGATATTTGGAAAGTAAAATAGAATAGGCCTGAGAATTACTTACCTGTTAGCCTGACTTTTATACCTGACCAAATTCTGGAACTACAAATCTTGCCACTGAAAATCAATTTGAAAATCCCCAGAGGAGAAAAATAATCATACGAGGCCATTTAAAAATGCGGGTTAAAAAAATTTATGAAAAACGAACCCCAATTTCTGATATTTCAGCTTGTGGAAACGATGGAAAGGAGGCTAAAGAAATGGCCATAAACAGAAGTTATGATACACAGTCGCTGGATGCAAATTTCCGCTGCCTCAGTGGGTGATGTCACCAATTGCTGCTTGAAAAATCACTTAACTTTACAAGTATTTCAATATTTCATTGAGATCAATCAAAAGTTCTGGTCATGTAGCATATTATTTTAAAAGGCAGGCATTAAGAATACATCTTTCTTTTCCAATCTTATGTTTCAAACTTTGATAAGCAGCCTACCATCTATAATTTTGCCTGTAAATAATATCTATTTTATATTTATATATATTAAGTGTGTGAATATTATTTGTCATCTGTATTTCTATTATATGTGATATTAGATTATCTCATGAGCTTGTTAAGCATGCAGATTTGAGGAGCCCAGGCCCACGTTTTTCTTTTTTTACTTTTTATAGACCCACATTTTTTTAATTCATTAAGGCCAAGAATCTGTAGTTTGAATAAGAAACCTATATGACTAATGAGATGGGGAATATGAAGTCTACCCTTGGAAAATGATAAAGTTAATTGGTTTTTTTCCCTCCTTGACTGGCCAAATTAGGCATTTTATTTTACTATTATTTTGTAATTGAAATATAGTTGGCATGCAATGTAACATTAGTTTCAGGTGTGTAACATAGTGATTTCACAGTTCCATCTATACGTTTTGCTGTGTTCACCACAAGATTAAGCATTTTAACTTCTTGAGGGAAGAGCTTAAGCTTAACTCTGGGGGTATCCCAGATTCTTTGATTAAACCCATGGACCCATCACTAGAAATATGCATGTACTGTATCCTGCTTAGAGAACTTCTGCCTGAAATTTCCTTTCAAAATACGTGCATCTTCTCTTTCTTCCTCCCCATCTTATGTGCAATAAAATGGTAGGGAACAGTGACCACAATAAAGGCCGGTAGTGATGAAGACAGCAGAGTGGAACTAGAGGCAGAAAGGAGTTTGGTCTATTTCTATTTCGGGGACAGGAAATGAACCAAGGAGGGCTGACTGGTGAAGCGAGCTCAGAAAACATGCAGAGGGGGGCTTCAGCTGGAACTGACATGAGGGAGGGGGGGACCTTTCCAGCAGTGGGGACTAAGCTCAGGAAGGAGAAACGGGGCTACAAACAGGAAGAAGTGCAAGGTCTGGGGACAAGCGAGTGACGCCCCTGTCTTTTGTGGTTGTACACTATCCAGTGGGCCCGGGAACCCTGATGTAATTATCAGGAGAGGCAGTGGTGAAGTTTGAGCCAAATTGTCACTTAGGACAGCAGGGTAGGAAAAGAGAATGTCAGCATTGATAAAATAGGAAAGCGTGAGGTCAACTTGTTAATAAGAAAATAACCAGAAAACCTGAAAAGAGCAACTGTTAAAATTTTGTTCTGTCTGAGATGAGACCTGAGAGGGGAGGGTAGCACCCGGGAGGGCTACTTTTCATTATAAGGCTTTCTAAGCAATTTGATTGTTTAACCATGTGCATATTGTTTAACTATGTGCCATTTCACTTTGCAAAAACTGTAAGAGTAATATGGGCAAACCATTAAAAAAGAAATAAAATGCTTGCTTGAAACCCAGGCAATGAGTCTCTTTATAATGGCATTTTAGGGTCCAGCAACAAATGAGTGGATAATTCTTTGGGGATGGGGGCTTCTTTGAACCCCTGAATCTCCCCCACCCAGGATTACAGTCCTTTCTGCTTATAAGTAAAACTAGTCCTTCTAGGCACTCTTCAAACATCTTGGGTGCCCTTAAAACGTGATTTCTTGTAATCACATGCAATGCAATAAAAGCTAAACTATGGCCCTGATTTCCCCGTATCATTCAGACATCATCTAATTTTTATACGTGCTATTTAGCTAGCTAGCTAGCTAACTTGTGTTCAATTATTTGTTCATTAATTTATGTGTATATATTTATACCCCATTAAATTTCAGAAACGTGTGAAGAAAGTTGTGAAGTAGATTATACATCATTAGTGGTAGCAAAATACCACTTTTATTATGTATTCAGTGAATTTTCCCATGGCCAATCTAAAAAAAAGGCTAGATGTACTTGTTTTCAAATTTTGAAAAATAAAATCTTTTCAGAATGGTGTCTTGGCTGAAGCACTAGACACCATATTTAAAAATTTAAAAAACCTTGTTTTTTTATAAACTTGACTTTTTAGGAAATATATATATATAACAAATGCAACCACATAGCCATCAATAAGTTCAGTGCATATTACTAATGCCACGCTGAAAATGTTGCATGGGTAATTAATAGAGATTGAATATTAATTCAGGAAACATTCTCAAAGAGCTTGTGAAAAAGGCAACTCTTCACTTGAAATGCTGGAGAACAGCACCTTTAAAGTGCCCTGAGGCAGAACAGACTGTCACTAAGTCTCACTTTCTTTTGCTTTCATCCTCATGAGAATGCCCTTCAGCATCACTATTAGGAAGGGTCCTTGCTCTTGTGCTCAACATTTTTCTTAATTCAAAAATGGATATGGAGTCAATTGAGAAAAATGAACATTTAGCATTGCCAATAGCCATGCAATTGGTATTGCATATCATGAATATGGTTAGGGGCTTGGGTTAAATGCCGACACGATATTCAGTGGACTATGGATTACTAATGTATAAGCCCAGAAAAGCTGTGTTTGCAGATGAGAAAAGGAGGAAGAAAAATCTCTATCACTCCCGGCACATGCCCCCATTTCTAGGCCAAGTCAGGATGGCAGAATGGGCCATTCATCATGAACAGTCACCCCTTCTCTGGTCCTGCCTTCGAAAATTAGCCTCTATGATTTCAGATGAGCTCTTGCTGGCTCTTGGAGCTCTGTCTTGATTTCCATCTGAGGATGGAGTCCAAGCCTTGTCTATCTACCTGATTACAGTTCCTTACATCTTTTTTCCCCCAAAACCTTTCTCATTCTGTAGTCCCATCGCTCCAGAACTACACCTTTTCCTCAGGCATCTGTTTATCTAAAATAACAAATTACCCTTCTCCCATCATGTATTGTCCATTCAAAAGCTACCTGGCTTAGGAAACTAAATATGACAAAGACAAACAATGGAACTTATTTTTGCAATTCCAATCCACAACCACTCTTGTGATAGCTTCTTAATGTCTAACACCGCAAAAGCAACAGTAACATAATAATTAGAATAACAATACAATTGCAATAATAAAATTCAGCAATCTTATACCTTCAGTCTCCCTAGACTTTAAACTCTTTTTTTTTTTCAACGTTTATTTATTTTTGGGACAGAGAGAGACAGAGCATGAACGGGGGAGGGGCAGAGAGAGAGGGAGACACAGAATCGGAAACTGGCTCCAGGCTCTGAGCCATCAGCCCAGAGCCCGACGCGGGGCTGGAACTCACGGATCGCGAGATCGTGACCTGGCTGAAGTCAGACGCTTAACCGACTGCGCCACCCAGGCGCCCCTAGACTTTAAACTCTTGCAATGGCAAGAATTGTACCCGTTTACTTGTTTTATCAAGTGAAAGTAGGGTGTGTTCGTGTGTGTGTGTGAATTTGTTCTCACTTTCTGATTAAACCAGAAGATACTTGAGAATAAAGGAGGCTGAGGCTTCTCTTAATTTATTTATTAATTTATTTTGACTGACTATGATATTAGCAGAAGTAACAACTTTACCCACAGACTACATTCTCTATTACACATTGTCCTAAATACACATTATAGTTGTATTTTTTTCTTGTTTTCTCTTGCAGCATCATTGCCATACTTTGCCAGCCATATTAAAATAAGTCTAACCAAGCATAACCATTAATCACTAGCTTGCAACCAGTAATCTGCATTTGTATCAGTCAAGATGGGCTAGATAATGCTGCAATTAAAAAACGAATGCATTTTCAGTGGCAGAAAATAGCAAAATTTATTTTTTACTACATGTCCATTAAGAGTTACCTGAGGATTCTGTTCCAGTGTGATCATTTTCCTCATTCCAAGACCCAGACAGAGAGGAGACGGCCTCTACCAGCCATGGAGGTCATGGGAAAAGAGAGCATAGCAAATCATGTGTTGGCTCTTAAGGCTCTACAAGATGGCTTAAATTACATGGGCAAAGTAAATCTCATGGCCACGTCTGAATTTCATAGGCTAAGAAGTATAACTCTTCCCTAGGAAGGAACATGGGACACTGTCAAACAATGTCATAGTCTACCACTTTGTTTAACTAGCGTTTTACCCTTTACATAATGACTTCCCATAGATGGTGCACCCATGATAACCTTTGTCTAGCATCCCCTGTCATCTCAGCATCCTTGAGCTTCATCCTGGATCAACATTAGCTCCCATCCGGTCATTACTCCAGTTTGCCTTGACCTTGGTTGGATCTTCTGCTTCAACCTCCTTGTCTTCCCTTTGCTCCCAATCTCAGATTGGATTTTCATGCCTGGGTTCATTTGGTTTCTCTAGCCTCTCATCTCCTGGGTTCTCTTTCAGATTATGTCTCGTCTCCTCTCTAGCTTGGCACAATAACACAGTCCATCTAACATGCTGCCCTTCCAGCGCAGTTCCAAGAATCTTTGGCTCTTGTGTAGAGGGCAAAGTCACAGCCTGACATTTCTAGATCCGCTCCCATACCCGGACACCGTCCCTAATGGGTCAAGTGTCACAACCAGTACCTCACAGGGGCCATACCCTCCCAAGATACTTAATATCATTATTCCAATTTTATAGCTACATAGACAAGGTTTGTGGAGATGAAATGATTTGCTCAAGAACACAAAGATTGCATTTAAAGTATTTTTGCCTACCTCTCTTTTGTAGCACCTCAGATAAATAGACACGGTGTCTCAGAATAACTCAAACTCTGATAGGGTACTCTGGAAAAACATTCATTTCTTAGTGGGCAGAGAAAGGGGATGTGGACACTACAAGAGACTGCATCAGATCTGGAGTTTGAGCCTGACCCTCTGGTCTGCAGAAATGTCTTATGCCAGTAGAAGTCAGGAGAGAGCATGGTGTGGGGGAGACTGGGAGGCAGGTGGAGGGCAGGGAGCCGGATCTCCGCGATAAGGCGACCAACCCTTTCTCAGGTTTGAGATCCTTAGAGGAAAGTCATTTAGGTACTCCCTTTTCATATTTTTGGCCTACCTGCAGTGTCTCAAAAATAACCTTCTTATTAATCAGACTGCTTTTGTCTTCCTTGTTCTCTTTTATTGTTTCAGTTTTTTTTTCCCTAACCGCACACCCCTCTCAAATCCTTGCAACCACCTTGAACTTAGCCACGCCCTCTCTTGGATGCACGTAGAATCAGAATTCGAAAATAGCAGCCACATTTCTAATAAGGTAGAAGTATTAGTTGAGACTGCTAGAGAGACCATAAGGCGTAAACATTGTGTAATGGTTTTGCTTCCTCTCTGTCCTCGGAGGAGAACAGAAACCTGATACTGTCCTGCGTGCAGACACAAAAAGCTCCTCAGAGCTACCAAAATGAACAAAATAAAACAAAACACCCTCACCTGATGTTGATGTTCTTGACAGGGACTGGCCCACTCAGCTTCCTGTGTAGATTTAAGAGCTTTTAGGTTAATATGGGCCTTAAAGAGGCCACTGTGTGGTAAGACCACTAACCCAACTAGTGGACAGCTGAGTTCCCTTGGTCCTTGGCTACCTGTCCCCACCTCTCACACTGAGACACTTGAATTTGCTCTTGAGTTAAAATATTGTACCATAGGTGGCTCCCCTCAGCATAGCAATAGGTCAGGGGTTGGTTGAGGGAATAGATTGTCTAACCCATAAGTCCACAAAGATATTGTAACTTGAGGGGCACCTGGGTGGCTCAGTCAGTTAAGCATCCAACTTCGGCTCAGATCGTGATCTTCTGGTTCGTGGGTTAGAGCCCCACGTTGGGCTCTGTGCTGACAGCTCAGAGCCTGGAGGCTGCTTCGGATTCTGTGTCTCCTTCTCTCCCTCTCTGCCCCTCCCCTGCTCACAATCTGTCTCTCTCAAAAACAAATAAATATTAAAACAAATTTAAATATATTATAACTTGATTTAAAGAAGAAATATCCATCAATGTTTTTGATGTTCGTGTTTAATAGTATAAAACCATTTCTCACAACTGTACTCTAATTAGCTTGGCACCAAAAGAGAGCTCCACACTCCATCTCTGTGATGTTTTACTGCAGGGGGTATCAATAAATAAAGCAATCAGAGTTTTGCTAGCTTAAGAATACTGAGTTCCTTTATTTCAGAGAGAATTTTTTGAGTCTCTGGCTGTATATTATGACAAGAATGCAAACAAGCTGCAGTTTGGAGGGAATCTTATGCAACCGTGGACACAATAACTCATTCAGAGCAGTGTAATCGACCACTGAGAAAAGACGATGGAACGTCGTGGGAAGACTCGTGGGTCCTTTGGGTTGGGACGTGTGGGAGGTGAAGCAGTGCCTGCAAGTTTGAAACTTGTATTCTGGGGCACCTGGGTGGCTCAGTCAGTTAATCATCCGACTTTGGCTCAAGTCATGGTCTTGTGGTTCACGACTTTGAGTTCCGCATCAGGCTCTCTGCTTTCAGCCCAGAGCCCACTTCAGATCTTCTGACTCCCTCTCCTTCTGCCCCTCCCCCACTCATTCTCTCTGTCTCTCTCAAAATAAATAAGTAAGCTTAAAAAAAAAAGGAACTTGTATGCTTACAGTGGCTGTGGGACAGTTATCCTAAGCAAGATAGCCCTTGGGTCCCGCTTTCCTCAGCTGCTAAATGAAAGAGGTTATAACTAGACCTAAAATGTTGATTCTATGCCTATCATATGCACACAAGAAAAGTATCACCACCATCTTCCCATGCTTGGGTGAGCCTTCCAGAGCACATACCACCTTCATCAGGAAAACTGGAAGGAGCACATAGCCCTTCAAGAACTCCACTCTTCCAGAGTAGAATGGTTACACCAGCATTTCAGGAAGAAAATTAGAAGGTAATTTTCAACTGAAGGATGAGAGCAATTTCTTGAGGGTTCTTGGACGTATTTCAGGGGGCTGAAGTATTGCCTTATAGACTGCTTCTCTCAAAGAAAGAAGAAATGGGGGTAACTCTACTATTTGCCTCGAGACTTCACCTCCACAGGCAGAGGTCAACTGTTGAAATCTGAGGAGTGAAGGCTCTGAAGCATGGCAGGAGGTGGTGAGCCGTCATTCCCTGCTGCAAGAACTTCTACCCAAATCTAACATGTATGCTTGCCACCCTCTGGGGGGCAGAAGAGACGATCCAGTAGGACTGAAGTACAGTTACAATTTCCATACACAGTCCTGCCTCTCACATTGAAAACATCCAATATCCGGAAGTATTTTCCACAATCCATTTGAGTATCAAAATAGTTCAGTGTTGCCTGTAAACCAATCATACAGAATTATAGTGTTATTCTAAAATGCTTGAGTTTTCTTCTTACTGATAAATGATGAAAAGAAAAATGCAATTCTACAAGCATGTTTTCATAAACACAAAGAAAACTAATCCAAATCCATCATGATTTGAGTAATGGTTCAATTCAAACTTAGTGGCTGGTAACAGCACTAGCTATGTTCCCTTCAAAGGCTACTATTTATAAAATGAAAATAAATTCAATGGATTTCAAGCAGAAGCATATTCTGTGAAGACCTAAATAAAGACTCATTTCAGGGAGTAATTAGAAATCATGGTGCTTTCATCTGTACTTTGAATGGAAATTTTCTCATGATGCTTTGCTAAATGAGTTTTTGCCATTAAGATTCCCCCATAAAACAACTAAGTACCTACACTCCAGCATCTTTACCCTTTCGAATGCTGGTCATATTGAAGCATAATGTAATTTGAAAATTATTTCTGTTGTTAGCAATTGTCATTTGTGTTAGCTTCTCCAATTCTCTGACCCATCTCTTAATCCTCTCCAGAAACCACTCATCCACCATAGTCCATTCCTCGATTATCTTGGCCCTATCCCCAAATGATCCTCCATAAAATACACAGTCAGCAAAATCTTAGTATAAATAATTCATAGACAAAATTTCACTTAAAATATTACACTAATAGATGACAAACATATAAAAGAATGAGGTCTAAAGGATGGCCAGGAGTTCATAGTTACCATGAATGTAAGACATAAAGCAATTTGAATAATTGCATTGTCCTTCTTTTCTCTCAATTTCCTTGTGCCTGTATTCTTACATATGTAAAATGGGTTTAATAATAGCACTCGCCTATCTTCTAGAGTTGTTGTAAGGATTAAATGAATTAAAATCATATAATCGAGCTTAAAATCATTCCTGGCACATAGAAGTATAGTCTATTATATAAGTACAAGCTATTATATAATCATAATATTACTTTTATCTTTTTTCTTCTGATGACACTAATGATCATAGCACATTTTCCCATGATAGAGTACGTTATAATTTTTCATTTCAGCATAAATCCAGTAAATTCAAATGTAAGCAGAGTTTTAAAACCTACTACCTAAGCTTAAGTTGGAATGGAAACCTTAAAGAAATAGTGAGATCTATTCTGAATCATTAACGTATATGTCAGAGTTATTTTTTTAGCAAACTTTCACTATATGCCAAGCAGCTTAAAGATGCTTTACATGTAACAGTTTATTTAATCCTCACAAATTAGGTATTATTATCCTGATTTTGCAGCTGAGACATAAGCTGGTTACGTGACCTGCCCAATATCACACAGGTAGAAGGTGATGAATGAAGGATTCAAATGGAGGCAAGTGGCCCCAGAGGTCATTTGTTTACACTCTATCCTGTTCTTGATATGGATGGAAAATTCCTCATCTCACTTCCTGAGGTAACAGTTACCACTGCGCAGTAGTCAGTGCTAAGCAACTGCCTCTGTAACTTGGCAGAATTGCTCAAGTTCAGATCCTTTACAAGGAGCACAATTTTATTTAATGGACACACTTCTACAGAGTATATATCTTATCTCCCTAATTACGTATGAACCTTCATAAGGAGGCTTGCATCCTCCAGAAAGTCAAGCATGGCTTAAGGCATGTGGGAGACCCTCCATATATATTGGGACATAGGTGATACATTCCCATCTGATTGTAAGCCTCACAGAATTCAGTTTGAATGAGGTGATTTTTCCACTTCTGGTTAAGGACGGGCTTCCCCTGACAGTACTTCTCCCTTACGCCATACATCTGGTCACTCTGTACTGAGTTCACCGAGCCAGGCTTTTTTTTCATTCTTTTGAGAGCCATCTGCCTCTCTCTTGGTTTTAAAAGAAAGTTGTCACTCAGCCCTTGATGTAAATATGGAACTCTCCAGACAAGGTTAGCTTAAGAGCTGAAGTTGTCATATGTGGGGCTTCAAGACCTTCTTCCCAGGAGTCTTGGTGTAGGTAACACAGGTCATATCATGCATCTAAGGGAAATATCCTCACAGGGATGCAAGGTGCTAAGTTGATATCTTTAAACTATGTCCAACGGAGACAGCTAAATCTAGACTCGTAGCTTTCATTATATTCTACAACAGGGTGGTAGTTATGGTATGGAAGAAGAAGCCTAAAATTTCTACTCGATAGTACAAACTCTAATTCTGCCAGTTCCCAAATTCTATACACTTGAGTAATTGACTAATGTTTCTGAGCCTCAGTTTTCTCAGATGTGAAATGAGGATAGGTGTGCTAACCCTCCCCATATGCTCTCCGTGAGTGCCTTCTTGCGCTTTATTTAACTCCTGGGAACACTTCAACAGCTGAGTATGCCTTTTAAAAGGCATACTGTGTAAGGCGCTAATGAGGAGTCAGGATCATCATTCTCGAAAGCTTGTTCTTTCTTCCCTTCCTCCCTGATTTTTCCTCTTTTGAAACATTAACCAGTAGACAGGACTTTTGGAAACTTCACAGGGGAGTGGAGCTTTGAAAATGTCCATCTGAAAGCACGTACCCAAATAACTGGTGATTAAGACCTGTTAACTGAATCTCTCCTCCATCGAAATCCTGCCATTTGTAGCAACATGGATGGAACTGGAGGGTATTATGCCAAGTGAAATAAGTCAGGCAGAGAAAGACAGATATCATATGTTTTCATGCATATATGGAATTTGAGAAACTTAACAGAAGACCATGGAGGGAAGGAAGGGGAAAAAAATAATTACAGACAGAGGGAGGCAAACCATAACAGACCCTTAAATACAGAGAACAAACTGAGGGTTGATGGAGGCGGGAGCAGGGGAGAGGGAAAAATAGATGATGGGCATTGAGGAGGGCACTTGTTGGGATGAGCACTGGGTGTTGTATGTAAGCGATGAATCATGGGAATCTACCCCCAATCCAAGAGCACACTGTATACACTGTATGTTAGCCAACTTGACAATAAATTATATATACACACATATATATGTATGTATATATGTGTGTGTGTGTGTATATATACACATATATGTATATTTATATACATATACATATGTATATGTATGTTTATATACATATACATATGTATATGTATATACATATATATGTATATATGTATATGTATATACATATATATGTATATATGTGTATGTATACGTATATATATATTTATAAGACCTGTTATCTGAACACAACATGCAGTGGATTTATGCATTGTCAGTGTCCTCAACCTCAAAGATAGGGTGGAATTGAATGCAAAATGGTGAAGTAGGTAGAGGGGAGGAGGCTGTGAATTTAGAAGTCAGCTCTGTGGGAGAATCTTAAGGAAGCATTGCTTCTCTCCACCCATCATTCTTTCAGATGTGAAACTCTAGGCCCAGACTCTTGTTCAGCCCCTGAACTGCCAAGGCTCTACTAGGGACAGTAGAAAATTCTCCTCCAATTCTGTTAGCAACACCCATTTATTTATTGAAATTTAGAAGATTTTGGATATAAAGCAAATTTTTCCTTCTCCTATGGATTCAATTTTCTTATTTACTCTGGAAAAAGCCATTTCCTTCTGACTCACTGTAATTATAGGGTCACCTCAGCTTGCATTGGCCATTATGGTTAAATACTCTTGGTGGGGGGAAAAAAAACCTCCACGAATATGAGATGTCTTGAAAATATTAAGTACTAATAACTGATTATGGAAAATGTAACCACCCAAGGCACTTAACTCATTTCCCCTCAGAGCATCACTTTCTTTGTGTCTACATTTTATTTATTATTTTTTAATGTTTATTTTTGAGAGAGAGAGAGAGAGAGAGACAGTATAAGCAGGGGAGTGTCAGAGAGAGAGGGAGACACAGAATCTGAAGCAGGCTGCAGGCTCTGAGCTGTCAGCACAGAGCCCGATGCAGGGCTCAAACTCACAAACCACGAGATCATGACCTGAGCCCAACTAAGTCGCTTAACCGACGAGCCACCCAGGCGCCCCTTCCCGTCTTCATTTTAGAACTCACTGTTTTATATTCTAAGTCAGGGGTCAGGAAACTTCCCATAAAGGGGCAGAGAGGAAGTATTTTCAGCTTTGTGGGCCAGGCAGTCTTAGTATTTACTACGAAATTTTGTTAGAGCAGGAAAGCAACCAGGGCTAATGTGTAAACAAATGAATGTGTCTGTGTTCCAGTCAAACTTTATTTATGGACACTGAAATTTGGCTTTCATATAATTTTTCACGTGTCACATTATATTATTTTTCATTTGATTTCTCCCTAATCACTGATTTATTTTTGCTTAGTATTTGGGGGGAGGGGCAGAGGGAGAGAGAAAGAGAGAGAGAATATTGAGCAGGCTCCATACTCAGCATGAAGCCCCACTTGGGGCTTGATCCCAGGACCCTGGGATCATGACCTGAGCTGAAAAAAAGAGTCGGATGCTTAACCAGCTGAGCCACCCGGGTGCCCTTCCCACAATCATTTAAAAATGTAAATGCAGGGGCGCCTGGGTGGCTCAGTCGGTTCAACGTCCGACTTCGGCTCAGGTCATGATCTCGCCGTTTGTGAGTTCGAACCCCGTGTCGGGCTCTGTGCTGACAGCTCAGAGCTGGAGCCTGCTTCCGATTCTCTGTCTCCCTCTCTCTCTGACCGTCCCCCGTTCATGCTCTGTCTCTCTCTGTCTCAAAAATAAATAAACATTAAAAAAAATTTTTTTTTTAAATGTAAATGCATCCATAGCTCACAGGCCATTCAAAAACAGGTGCGCCAATTCTGACGCCCAGGCCCTAGGTCCTCTGCCACTGTTTCAATTCACCTATGAGTCCTTTGAAGGCAACCGCCATATTTTCTTCAATATATGAAAATCAGATTTTGTAATATCAGCAATGAATATTAATGCCAAGAATCACAGGAATGTGCAAACCGGTACAAGAAGGGAGAAAGGAAGGAAGAACAGGAATGAACGTAACTGCAATGTCACATCTTTAAGAGATGCTCAAATTGGCCTGTGCTCGTGTGAAAACATTTCTCGATGAGTTATTTGGAAACATTACCTTTCACTTTCTACGTTTGGAATTCTGGTCACAGTTGAACATGGATTGCTCCGTGGCGCTTCAAGAGGCTGCTGGGGCCTTGCCGTGATTAGCATCAGAACTGAAAAGATGGGATACGAGCCATGATTGTTAATGGAAGCAACAGCTTCAGCCCATTATCATTCTGCATGACAGGCAGAAAACAAATCCAAATAGAAAGGAAAGAAATCTCAAGCTTGTTTATGCGTCTTGGTGTTGAAGAGCATTTTCAGAATAATTCAAATAAGGCTATATCTCTCCGAGTCGAGGAAAAATCTGTGGTTGAAAAGATTTTTTCAGAGTTGCATGGTACTTCTGGATTTCAGTTAGGCATGTGAACTCTGCTGGTAACTTGTGGTGTGAGTTTACCTGTTGTCCAGGGGGAGAAATGGGCTCCGTTCCAGTTGAGAAAGTTTCCCACTTGTTACTCTCCTCATCACCATGGATACAGTCTTTCTCAATGAGTAGCAAGATCGCTAGGAGAGCTAATGCAAGGCCCAAGACAAAATCTTTTACTTTCAGACCTTCATACTTTTTAAAAAAATATCACACGACCGCAGCTAGAAATTCATACAGATGAGTGCCTCTATGAAAGTCTCAAGACTTCTAAAACTTGAGCAACAGCAAAGACAGAAGGTCTAAACTATTTTCATTCCAACAGGAAAAATCTTAGAATTACCAGGTTGGAGTAAACGTTGGGTATCACGTAGCATTCCTCAACAGTTATCAAAACAATACTGAGGTCATTTCAGTTAGAAGAAAACCCCAAGTTCCCTACATACATACTAGATCTCCTGTCCCAATATATATGGTCACCCCCCCCACACACACACCCACACACAGTAGATATTATCCTTGTGCCTAATTCACATCCTGGAAGGCAGTTCACCTGCAACGCCTATTTTTCTGGAAACTCACTGATGATTTTACTAGCCCACAATACCAACAGCTGAGGAAAGAACTTTGAAAATTTTGCTGAGTTTGTAAGAACTGGGTGAGGTTCTTTTCTCCCTCTGCATTGGTGACTAACAAATTTTGCTCTATAGGAAAAGCAAGCTATAAAGATGACTCAGAAAACTCCAATCAAAAAGTCTGGTCCCAGAACAGTCCCCTAGTCTAGAAATTGAAGTGAAAAGATAAACTACTGTGCTTGATATTATTCAGGAGCAACCAGTTTTGAACCTGAAGCTTTTTGTCTGGCACAATACAAGCTCATTTTCTACCTTTCATAATGCAAGCTCTTCTTTCATCTTTCCTAGGTCAACCACATCTATATTCTCTCTTCGAATATACAGCTCCTCCCAAAACATACACACCCTAAAATCTTGCTGGCTCCCTCCGAAAAAATGTGGGGGTCTCTCCCAAATCTGCTTCCTCTGAATATGTATTCTGATGATTCTCAGTTTTACCTACTAGAATAAATAAGTGTCTACTGAAGTTGGTAGATTAGGGGCGCCTGGGTGGCTCATTCGGTTAAGTGTCCAACTTCAGCTCGGGTCATGATCTCACCTTTCATGGGTTTGAGCCCTGTATTGGGCTGTCTGGTGTCAGCACAGGGCCTGTTTTGGATCATCTGTCCCCTCTCTCTCTGCCCCTCCCCTGCTCATGCACGCTCACTCCCTACCTTTCTCTCTCAAAAATAAATATTTAAAAAACTAAAGTAGATAGATTATATCATCCTTTGAATGTTATAATGTGAATATTTATTTATGTAGTGGAACTGTTGAATGTTTAACATGTCTGCATGTATACAGATTTTATATCTTAGATTGACATTTAGGGTCGGTATAGGAACTGAGTTTAACTTATTTGGGGTCCCAGAGTTGTTCCTAGACATTGTCTTCAGTGCTGACCCTTTGTATTGTCAATTCACATGCTGACTTGAGAAAGTGCTTTCTATATTTCCCTGCATCAAAATTTACCAACTTCATTAGCACTCTGTTCTCAACTAGCTGTCAATTAGGAAGGAGTTGTGATCAACACAATGATGTTGATGGATATTCATGCCTTAACATATGACTTTCTCTGGAATCCTGTACTTTAATTAGGATTATATTGAAGGGAATCAAAATGGCAGGAATGAGTGTGTATCACAGATGGAATTACAGGCAAAGAGGGAGGTATTTTTTGCCCCAAGAGCTTTCTCGAGATTCTCATATACAAGGAGACAGGTGCCTCATTCCCCACAAAGCTAGCCTAAATAGCCCAGCCCAGAGGAGCACTTAAGACACAGTCTTGATAGTAATGACTATATACACAGATTGTAAGTGAAAAATATTCATGCCCAATAGTATACATGGCAATATTTTTAAGGTTATGATTGTAAGGGGCCTCTTTGCATAATAATTATAAATAATGAAAAACCTCTAATCTCTGTTGAACTTATTTAAATAATGCTGTAATCATCTGAACTTCATCATATTGGCTATATGCTTCAGCTACCCATGGGCTTATGATCGTAATTAGTCAATTCATGAATTTCAACCCACTTATACTTCTAAATTTTTAAAAAAATTTTCTTGTATAAGTGGCTCAATCTTAAATAGGTCATTAGCTGCAATGAGAAAGGGAAAAAAAATATTCATTTGCCTTTCAAGGAGCTCGTATTTCAACCAGGCTTAATGTTTCTGGTGTGGTCTCTAATAAAGGCATACACAAATGTTTCTTGAATATATCTGGCAGCCAAAGACATGAGTGGTCAATGACCATATCAAGGAAAAGTAGTGAGAAAATTCACAAATCACTCTTCAGTATATATTCCTGTGATTAAAACAGGAAAGAATTTTTAGGTTAAGCAAAACCATATGCCCTTATTATAGGTATAAATATTTGAGATAATTAACTGAATTTGTCACTGCTATTAAATTTCTATGAGTATTCAAAAATTTTAATGAAGGCAGAATATTTTTAAATAAACAAATGATTAGCAGGGAAAATAGATATATTTTTTAAATGTTTATCTACTTATTTTGAGAGAGAGATCTCACGAATGGTGAGATCATGGCCTGAGCCAAAGTCAAGAGTCAGACCTAACTAACCAACTGAGCCATCCAGGCGCCCCAAGAATAGATGTGTAAATGGATTTTAAGTTATAAATGTGTTTATTTTTTCCTAGACACAAGTAATAACAAGAATTCTCTTTCTTTTTTTTATTTTTTTGCCATGAATAAATATATATTTATTTAGGCAAGCTTTCAGGAAGAATTTTGAAATGTGTTTAGAAAAGGTGATATTGTGGCCATAAATACACTTCATAAATATATATCCAACATATCTAAAGGGGTTGGTTCCTCACATTTTTTAATTATATTCACTGACTTTTCTGATGAGAGAAACTCTTTCTGCCAGAATTCACTATTTATTGCTTAAAATGTCTCATTTATTCTCACAGATTCATTTAGAAGTCATTTATTTTAGTAATTACTTTGTAGCTGAAGGTAGGGAACATAAGTGTCTCTCTCTCTCTCTCTCTCTCTCTCTCATTTTCACGGTCTCCTCCAGGTAAGGAGGCAAAATGATTTGCAGAGCAGAGAAGAAATTTTGAACCTCCTGCATGGCCATGCAATGTTGAAATCTATTGTGAAACATTGCTTTGTGTCTAATTCTTCAGATACTTGTATCCATTCACGCTTGGTTACTATTGGTTGGATGCATGTGGGGATCAACAAGCAGGCTAATGGATATTTAAAAGAAAAAAGAAGGCAAACTTTAACATGGCCGCATTCATTTCTAGATCCCTTTCTACGCTGTGGGGAGTAGTGGTCCTCGTGATGGGGACAGACACCAGAAATGACAACTAACCATGGCACCCAGCCTCCTCCAAGACATGAGTAACAATAGGATAGGGGTATCCTATTTTGCTCACTTCTGGAGTAAAGGGACCCAGCCTCCTTCTTCTGGAGTAAAGGGACCCGGCCTCCTTCTTCTGGAGTAAAGGGACCCGGCCTCCTTCTTGTGGAGTAAAGGGACCCGGCCTCCTTCTTCTGGAGTAAAGGGACCCGGCCTCCTTCTTCTGGAGTAAAGGGACCCGGCCTCCTTCTTCTGGAGTAAAGGGACCCAGCCTCCTTCAGAGATATTATATCAGTATTTCTTCCAGAGCCCTGCCAACTAGTTTCTGCAATCACTCTGAAGGTGCTAATAAAGTGGAGTGATTGAGTATGCCGGTAATCTCCAAAATCCACACATTTTCAGCAATAACAAATAAACTTTTAGAGTTCTGATGGTTGGGAAATAAAAAAAAAAGCCCCTTTCCACGGAGTACTAATGATTTATACATTCATGCCAAGAAGGCAAAAATGACATTCTGAAAAAGATTACGTTATTTCTGAAGAGTCTAGTTTCCAACAGGATGGCCAGAAATTCCCTGTCACCTCAAGGCTGTGCGAGCCTAGCTCTCGCCTTGATTTTGCTCTTTAAAAAGTTGCATGAGAGCAGGACAGTGTGGACCGTGTTCCCTTTCTCCTCCCTTGTGTAAAATCAGGTGAAGAAAACTTCAAAGCCTGAGGTGTTGGGGTGTGGGACAAAAGCGTGTCACCTTCTGACACCAGACATCCTGAGCTTAGTTTAGAATCCAAGGCTCACGGCTCTCAGGAAATTTTCCACGGCAACCAATTGGCTGAACATTTGCACGTGGTTGTGTTATTTGGAGTCTTATTCTCTTTCATCTCTTTGTGTCCACTTTGCACACACAAGACAGGAAGGCACAAGGCACTCTCATGCTTGAGCCCGGCCCTAGATTCTCAGAGGACCCTGAAGGCCTGAGGAGAGGCAGTGCTGAAGGGACAGCAGAGGGGCCGGGGAGGGGGGAGGTGCACAGCTCCCGTTAGAAACACTTCTGGGGTGAGTGGGTGCAGTTGTACAAGTGTGAATGAGAAGTGGGAAGACTCTCACACCTCCTTTATGGATTTCACAGCCCTGCCATGGGGAAGCGACAAGATTATGCACAGGAGTCTCACCAAAGTTTTCTTCTAGGCTCATGGTATTCCAAGAACATATTTCACCTAAGTATCTTGAATAATGGGGAAAAGGTTGGAATGGAGAGCATTAATTGCTTTGTGTGAGTGTGTGATGTATACACCCCTGTATACTCTTACAAAATGTCAAACATATATAGAGATATGAGTCAAAATGCTTTAAATTCAAATAAGAGAAATATAGTGTGTATATTCATGTGTAAAGTCATATATTCACATATGTATATAATATGTAAATTAATTGTGTGCATATGTATATTGTGCATATTAACATATAAATAGTTGTTCGTTAATATGTAAATTTATATTCATATATGCATGCATCTATATCTATATATACATATATAGGTATGGTCTGATTATTCAGAGCATCTTATATTAACATTAATGGAGCCGTTCAGCCTCTCTCAGCAGTGTTTTTCCTTCCGTGACAAACCTAGAACTTCTTGACAAAAGGACAACTAGGAATTTGAAATCTCCTTACATACTCTGGGATCTTTAAATTAGACTCACAATCTGTATTCCAAAATATGCCTCATACAATCATCCTTTCCAACCCAATCCAAAGTGGTAGTGCCATCCACAGAGGCATGCATTAAGCAGGGGTCCTTTGTTCCCCGAGTATTTACACACAGACATACAGATACACACCCAACTGTGTGATACGCCCAAATACCCTTTGCACATGGGGAGTAAAACCACGTGCCTCTCTCAATCCCACCCCGGAACATCGTTCAACCTCGGAAGAAGAGGGAGAATAAAGAGGAAGTGGAAACCCTAGATCTATTTACCAGAGACACTTGAGATCAAATCTACAAGTAACACAGATTGCTTGAAAGTAACCGGATAAAAAAAGTTCCTGCTATTTGGCTGAGTAAGAAACGGAAGCATTCTATTCTGAGTTCAGAATTAAAAAATAAAGTTGCCTTTATTTTTCACACCTGAAGTTTATGACTGTAAGTTACATAACCAGCTGTGTGATTTTTAACTTCATTCACATCATAAGATTCAAAGCCGATATTCAGAAACTTTGGGAATACCAAATGGTACTCAAAATAGTGAGTTGTACGTCAGATAGGAGTTTTGCTGGGTTAATGCAAGGCAGATGGCATTAAAAGCTCTTCTGTCTTTAAAAGCAACTTCCAATATATATTTTAATTCATACGCTTTGTAACAGTTACAGTCTGACAGTTTCACAATGGGCTGGTCCTCATTGTTTATTTTCAACTAAATAAAAGGATTAGATGGTATGTTTTCTAGGCAAACCAAAGAGACTCTGCAGAATCGCCCATGACAAATATGATTTTCTTGAGGATAAACCGCAGAAGATATCAGCTATGAAATACAATTTTTTAAAAAAATCTGACGTTAGGATTAGGGCCACAAAACATAAATGCAGAAATTCCTTTGCAAGTTCTCTACATAAGCAATTAATTCAGATGGGCTGCAACTGAACTATTTCTGATCTCTCCTAGTCAGGTGAAAATAAACTTACAACAATTTTTCCTTTCACAAAACAAAAATTGCCTTTGAACTTCATTAGTAACTTTTGTAAACAAAAGCAAAGTCATTTTCATTTCAGTAATAACCATTAGTTATCATTATTTTATCTGTCAAATCTTGACACAAAAATTAAAGAGAGAAGACTTTAATGAATTGAATAGATGGATTTTGACAACATGGTTCACATGTCTGAGGGAAAGCGTGGATCAAAACCAATTAAGAAGAGAGAATACCCACTGTCATAGGTGTGGAGACATATTCCACTTCCAGGTAGTACTTGTGGCTGATGGGGCCATGACCCGTCCTCCTGATGTCCTGAGGCACAAAGAAAAAACAGTACCTCACCAGTGAAATTCTCAAAGACATTCACTAATGCTAATGTCATCCCAAACACTTACATATTCTAAACAACTGGCCATAGTTGAACTGAGTGCCATTAATTTATACAAAACAAAGCATACTAAAACAATCTAATAAGTGTATATTTCTTTGACAAAATCACTAGAATTCTAGTCTTTTTTAAATTTTTTTAATGTTATTTTAGAGAGAGAGAGACAGACAGACAGACAGATAGAGCACGAGTCGGGGGAGGGGCAGAGAGAGAGGGAGACACAGAATCTGAGCTGTCAACAGAGAGCCCGATATGACGCTCGAACCCATGAACTGTGAGATCATGACCTGAGCCAAAGTCAGACATGTAACCAACTAAGCCACTTAGGTGCCCCTAGAATTCTAGATCTTAAGATTAATAAAGATTAATCTTTATTAATAAAGATTAATTAAGATTAATAAAGATTGATAAATACAAAGGCATGTATTTTGGAGTGGTCTATGTGAGGAATGACAATCAGAAATCTCCCAGAATTGAACTGAAAATCAGTCACACAGAACACCTCAGTTGCCAGAGAAAAAACAATTTTTCTATGTTCTTCAACATAGCTACCCATGTCAAGAGCATGGGATTCCTTAAAGCAAAATTGAGCTACAGACCTTGTCCTATTTTATAAGGACTCTCTTCTCCCCCTGACTGCTCCATCAGGGGAAGACATTCCCAGCCTTCCAGATTTCCTGCCAGGATTGACTTTGATACAGTCCTTGCTTCTATTATGCATAATGATTATGTTCTCTCAAAATAAACGTGGCAACCATCACATTCCCAGAGGTACCTATCCCTCATTAATGGAAAAATAGTGTAGCGTCTGAAGGATTGGCTATAAGGGTGATATATTCTTACTCAGGTAAGATTGTGTTTTCTTCTTCATTCTTGTATATGGGAACCACAAGTTCTTACCACGACTTCAATTAAAAAAAAAATGACATCAATCTTTCATGTAAACCATAATTTTTTAAATGTTTTAAATTTTTTTAACATTTATTTATTTTTGAAGGACATAGAGACAGCAGTAGTGGAGGAGAGGCAGAGAGAGAGGGAGACACAGAATCCGAAGCAGGATCCGGTCTCTGAGCTATCAGCACAGAGCCAAACGCGGGGCTCAAACCCACGAACCATGAGATCATGACCTGAGCCAAGTCAGACGCTTAACCGACTGAGCCACCCAGGCTACCGTAGACCATAATTTTTTATTATGCCACCCTTCATTCTCAATCATATATCATCCTGGATCTTATCAGTGGTTTCAGTGACTTTCCTGGTACCTATCTCTTCCCTCTGGTTTGGGGGAAGGTCCACAACAGAGAAAAGCATTCTGCCCTGTCCCTGGCTACAGATTTTCCATCTAAACCTGTGGCACATTGACCCTGCATCCTGGGTACAGAGCAGCCTTCTTGAAATCCCTCCTCACTCTTGTCCCAAAGGTTCCTTTTCCCTCTCTTCTGTGTTGGATTTCTTGTTTCCTGTGTTCCATGTTTTTTTCCTGCTCCCTCAGTTTGGGTGTGTCGCATTTTCTGGAAAATGATGTCCGTCACGTTTGATAACATCTGTACTCTTTCCTCTTATTTGATTGATATTTTGGCTCTGTATTAAATTCTACCTAGGAAATAATATTCTTGTTGAGTTTCGAAGGAATTCTCCACTTTTCTAGCTTACAGAGTTGATAAGGTATTTAACATTTTGTATATGATTTGTTTTTCCATATGGACGCCTTGAGAATCTTTCCTGTGCCCAGTTCTGAAATTTCACAGTGACGTGCCTTACGTAGACCTACTTTCGTTCATTGTTTAGGCCTTCTAGGACCCCTCTTAATCTGGACATTCGTGACCTTTAGTCCTGAAGAAATGCCTTCAATTATTATGATTTCCTATCTTCTATATTTTCTGTTTTTGTTCATTTTTTTAAAAATACAAGTTATTTATTTTCTTCCAAGTTTTTCTTTTAATTGAAGTTAGTTAACATATAACATAGTATTTGGTTTCAGGAGTGGAACTGAACAACTCATCACGTACACATCCAACACCCTCCCAAGTGCCCTCCTTAATGCCTATCACCCATTTATGCCATCTGCCTCCCACCTCCCCTCCATCAACCCTCTGTTTGTTCTCTATCTTTAAGAGTCTTTTATGGTCTGCTTCCTTCTCTGTTTTTATCTTATTTTGTTTTTCCTTCCCTTCCCCTATGTTCATCTGTTTTGCTTCTTAAATGCCACATATGAGTGAAATCATACGGTATTTGTCTTTCTCTGGCCAATTTATTTTGCTTAGCATAGTAACACTCTAGTTCCATCCGTGTTGTTTCAAATGGCACATTCTTGTTCCTTTTAAACTTCTTTTATATGTATTAGATTTTCTGGACTGTTTTCTAAGTTTCTTATCACTTCTCACCTATTTTTTTTGTCATTTTTGCTCTACTTTCTGACTATTTCTCTAACTTTATTTTCAACATCTCATGGAGTTTTTCAATTTTTAATCTCCAAAAAAAATCTTTTGGGATGCCTGGGTGGCTCAGTTGGTTGCGTGTTAGATTCTTGATTTCAGCTCAGGTCATAATTCTCTCAGGCTGCTCAGACTCCCCAAACGAGAATCTTCCTTTGTCCTCTCTGTGTGATGGAAGCCTAGCCCGGCAACCAATCACTCTGCATCCGATATGCGTATACATTCCCCTGAATCTTGTTTGCAGGCTGGATGGCGTATCCTTCCTTTGGAGACTGGTGCTCTAAACTCTCATTACTGCCCCCTCCCGGACCTCGCCATCTTGCAATCCATTTGCAACTTGCTGCTTTACAGTGTTAAACGTAAGGAGTGTGTTTCCACCTCATTGGCCACATCTAGTCATTGACTCATTTGTTGTTCGGGTATGAAGGAAGGACGCATACGATGATTTCTACATACAGATGGGAAAACTATGTCTTGGTGGTGACACTGGCTCTTCTGACCAGTACGCTGCCCTATTTACCTGGGAACCCCGATAATCATCTTATTTCTCAGCGTGTAACCCTCTTTCAAGTTCTAGTGTAGAGCCAGCAAACTGCAACTAAGCCAGTGTTTGTGAAGAGTTAAGCACATAAAGCTATGGCAAATGTTTAATGTGACTACGGTCTAAGCTTGCACTTTCTCTTAGTGCTATAGATGGACAATAGCCTTCTTTTCCTTAGGGAAATTAGCTAAGGGAAACAGTATGAAATGTAAGCGCAGGTGACAGTCATAAGAAATTCTCAAATATTTCTTCTCCTTCAGTCATCCATGCACTAATTTTTCACACCAAACAAATACTCCTTTTCCTTATGGCTTCTCCTTGGTCTCCATATTTTTACTTATGATGGTTTTTCTCTTCTATTTGGCATTTTCTATTAGTGTCTTTTCTTTCCCTTTCTTCTGCTTCTCCGACCCCTTTTCTACAACAGTTTCTCTTCCCTGTTTACGGAGTCAGCTCATGGTCAGTGACATCTTCTAGCCAACAGAGTTCTACAATTATCAATAAATCAGCTGATAAATGATTATCTGAATAGAGTGTGTGTGTGTGTGTGTATGTGTGTGTGTATGTGTGTGTGTGTGTATGTGTGTGTGTATGTGTGTGTGTGTGTGATGGAAGAATGTATAAACCCAGGAAATAAGACATGAGAGGTATAAGAAGCCATATTCATGAATATTCTATGAATTCTCTATTCCTATTCTATGAATATTCTAGTTAGGTTAAATGTATATAAAATGTAACATAAAAACGTGGAAGATGTATCTCTGATTAAATTTCCTCCAGCTGGTGCTTTGCCCTGACACTGACATTGCTGGGGATGATTAGCTTTCCACAACACCCAAGTTCACAGGGTCAGGGGTTGTGCACTTGTCCAGATGAACGGAAAGTCATTCTGATCCTGCTAATATCATTAACAAAAAATAACATGCTGGCAAAATTTGGGTTTGAGCTTCTGTCCTTTATCTGCCAAATTTCCATTTAAAATGTAATCAGAACACACTTTTCATATGGAAAGCGTCTCTGTAATAGCTGACATTTATTGAGCACTCACTACCAGTCATTCAATGTATAAAGAACACGCATTATCATATTTCATCCCTTCAGATCTCTGTGAGGCACTTGTGATTACTCTGCCTGCTTTACAAGTGGGAAAACTGGGTCTTCGATTAATAATGTGCTCATGGTCACATAGCTGGAAACATGTAAAATCTAGTCTTCATAGTTCCATTGTCCACGCTGTTAACCATGATGGCTTAGCGTCTCTAATATTGAGTAGGATAGCCTGTAAACAATCCATTAGAAACTCAGGGTGATTGGGGCGCCTGGGTGGCTCAGTCGGTTAAGCGTCCGACTTCAGCCAGGTCACGATCTCGCGGTCCGTGAGTTCGAGCCCCGCGTCGGGCTCTGGGCTGATGGCTCGGAGCCTGGAGCCTGTTTCCGATTCTGTGTCTCCCTCTCTCTCTGCCCCTCCCCCGTTCGTGCTCTGTCTCTCTCTGTCCCAAAAATAAATAAACGTTGAAAAAAAAATTTTTTTAAAAAAAGAAACTCAGGGTGATCATTTTCTGTTTTTCTCTATGTCATTTTATTTATTTTTATTTTTTTTAAATGTTTATTCATTTTTTGAGAGGGAGAGAGACAGACTGCGAGCAGGGGAGGGGCAGAGAGAGGGAGACACAGAATCCGAAGCAGGCTCCAGGCTCTGAGCTGTCAGCACAGAGCCAGACGCGGGGCTCAAACTCACGGACCATGAGATCATGACCTGAGCCAAAGTCGATTGCTCAACCGACTGAGCCACCCAGGTGCCCCTTTAATTTTTTTTAATGTGTATTTATTTTTGACAGAGACAGAGACAGAGCATGAGTGGGAGAGGGGCACAGAGAGAGGGAGACACAGAATCCGAAGCAGGCTCCAGGCTCTGAGGTGCCAGCACAGAGCCTGACACAGGGCTCAAGCTAGGTTAACAGCGAGATCATGACCTGAGCCGAAGCTGGAGGCTTAACTGACTGAGCCACCCAGGCTCCCCTGCTCCATGTTATTTTATTAAGAAAACATGGTAGATGATAATAAATAAAGAAGTCATCCAGTCCTACGAATCACGATGTATTCTTCATACTTCAAACCGGACTAAGCATTTGAATCGCTGTCTCTGTTACAAAGGTATTGGTAATTTATTGTTGCGGAATAGGAAAAGCATTCCTGTGTTTCTTCTCCTCCACTAAACTCTTCTGACGCCAGCTGTGTGAGTTATGTGACACGATTTGGCTAGAGTTAGCACAGTCCCCACAGGTTAAGAGCTCCACGTTACCAGACTGCCCCCACTTCAGATGCTAATCACAAGTAGTAGGTCCCCAGGTTACTCTCAACTACTGCCTGACTCCCCTATATAACCAAGAGCTTCCCGTGACACGATAATGATTTTGAAAGACCGGAAGTTCTGACTTGGTATAAAAGCCTGGCCCTGCTGATTCGAAGCTCAGCAATTCAAATATGAAACTTAATCCTAACTGCGGTTTTATCATCTGTAAGTGGATCCTAACACTGCAGGTTTGTGGTGAAGATAAAGTGGAATAGGGCATATAAAAGTACTCAGCAAATGACTGGCACTCGACAGACGTAGGTTTGCCTTTTTCTTTGGCATAATTGGGAGAGACTGAGACCCCAAGACAGAGAAGAAATGTTCTATGCTCCCAACTTCCTTAAAATACCTGGCCTGCTCAAAATTATAGGACTAGGAAGAGATGTCTTGTCTGTAAAAGCTACGTCTGGAATAACCAAGGTATATCTATATAAGAAGAAAATTTCTCTGAACTTCTGGAAACTTTACAGACAATGCTGTTACAATTAGCAGTTCTCCATGTATTCTACCATTTTCTAATGGTCTTTAAGAGAGGGTGTTTTCTCCCTAAAATGTCTGTCAATACTTCAAGGAATATTCTTTGGGTTCTTTTGTGTTCTCTACTGTTACTAGTAGTTTCCAGCTAATGTCCATTTTTATAAAAAACTGGGGTGTATAGCCTGACATACAATTGGGTTGTTAGAATGTATTAATTTACACGTGAATCCTACTAACATTAATCCTACTAACATTTTACAAATGTGATTGCATTAGTTATACTTTTAATTGCCCCTATTGAAAAGAAAAAAAAAATCCACAAAAACTAAACTATCCATTAAGGTCACAGTGGCCATGGCACTCACAACCCCTGGTATAGTTCTGGGTACTCTCCACCCTTGCTTGTTCAAGAAATCGCAGCTTTTTGGAATTCAGTGATTTCCCAGTCTTGAGAGCTACAAAACAGACTTCTAGGCTGGTGGAGAACAGGCACCCTTTCGCTGAATGCTTGACATCTCAACTCAAAAAAGTAACCTAATAGCCGTTAAACAGCCACTTCTTTCCCATCGCAACATTTTTATCTAAAGATAGTATAACAAGCACATAGTAAAAGGTACTCAGGATGGGACAGCCTGACCTACAGAATCAATACTTAAAGGTAAGAGCATGAAAGGAACATTGCCAAGACAAAAAAGCCCAGCAAACCCAAAGGTTTTCTAATTAATGGTCTTAAAGTCTAAAAGTAAGTAATTAAATGGGCAGTGGACTATGTGGAAACAGAAACACCAGGGCAGGAAGGGCTCATGGTCACATTGTGGCTGTGGTGATTCCGGACAGTCCCAGGAGGAGTCTGCTACTTCTCAGGTAAAGGACTTTGTCATGAGATGTTTTCTTTTGAGGAGACTATGAGCCCCAGTTGTGTCCAGGTAAAAATAATCCACATTTAGTCGCTTTCTGCTTTGATTTCTATTCACCTCCCAATTACGGATGTGCGTTTCAACACTGGGAAAGAGGCATCCAAGATAGTAGATCTGACATCCACCAAGACACTATAATAGTCGTGAACATTTACACAACTAATCACGTTGCTTTAATATAAGTTGAGGCTGTTAGATATTCAGGGGGGAATCGGCAAATCCATAATTGTACTGAGAGAATTGAATATAAATGTCTTAGAAACTGTTTAAGACGGTAAGGTCATAGAGGATTTGAGGTTTATCATAACAAGACTGGATGTTTAAGCCAAGAAATCGAGAATATACATTACTTTCAGAAACTTATTAGAACTTCACAAAAATTGACATAGTTAGACCAGAATAATCTTCAGTAATCAAAAAGCAGAAATTAGACCACATTCTTGTGCTATGAAGCAATAATTTTATAAAATACCTAGAGGCAAAGCCTATGAAAATTGAAATTTAAAAAATACTTCTCTTGGAGCACCTGGATGGCTCAGTCATTTGAGCTTCTGACTCTTGATTTTGGCTCAGGTCATGATCCCAGGGTTGTGAGATTGAGCCCCATGTCAGGCTCCACACTGGGCATGGGGCCTGCTCAAGATTCTCTCTCTCTCTCTCTCTCTCTCTCTGCCCCTCTCCCTTACTCTCTCTCTCTCAATTAAAAAAAAAACAAAAACTTTTCTCAATAATGCAAGTTAAAGAAAGAAACTAAAACTGAAGAGGATATTTTCCTCAAAACAAACTGCGATGTTTTAGTCTGAAAGTTTTAGACTGAAAGAGCAAAGCCCAGAAGCGAGCACATGGGTTTTTGAGCCGATGGGGGAAGAATGCGTAACTCCAAATGGCTACCCATTTGGAAAAGGAAAGAAAGCTGTAGTTCCTTCTGACACTGTGTGCAAAAATTAAGTTTGTCTGGATCACAAAGCTATTTTTTAAACCACAGTAACATTAAAAGGAAATTTAGGAGACATTTGTTGTAATATTATAAAGAGGGTGGCCTTCTTTAGAAAGCTACATATTTGCAAAGTCATGAAGAAAAAGATTTGCTTATATAAAAATGTAAAACAACACTTTTATAAGTATGAAAAACAACAGTCTGGGAGAAACTATGATTTCCAGTATACAACAGACAATGGGAACATATTCAGGATATTTAGAGTACCTATGAATAAATAATTACTTGTGGTGAGAGACTGCATTTACAGACAGAAAGGTTAGACCCTAAATAAAAATAGAACTCTGTAGCAAACAGTCCAGGAAGTCACTTACCCTGGTAGCACTTGGTGCAAAACAGCCAAGACTTGATTATTTATTAACTGACAGCTCTCTAATTTAAAAAAAATTTTTTTAATGTTTATTCATTTTTGAGAGACAGAGACAGAGCAGGAGAGGGGCAGAGAGAGAGGGAGACACAGAATCTGAAGCAGGTCCCAGGCTCTGAGCTGTCAGCACAGAGCCCAAAGTGGGGCTCAAACCCATGAACCGAGATATCATGCCGTGAGCCCAACTCGGATGCTTAACCGACTGAGCCATCTAGGTGCACTTAAGCTTCCCTAGTTTTAACCCTGCTCACACCCTTGGACCAATAGGAAAAAGCCAAATATGTACCCCCAAGCAATCATATAAGATGTCCTACTTCTGATTAGCCCACCTGCAGCTTCCCCATGCCAACAACCTCCAATCAGGACTTATCCAATGCCTTCCCTCTTCCCCTGCAAGGATTTCCCTCTTCTTTCCCTGCCTTTGGGTCTCTGCTGAACGCAAGTGATGGCGGCTGGCTCCCTTGCTGTCGCATATTCTGAATACATAGTCTCTGCTTGTTCTCATTTGGGGCGGGGGAGGGTCTTCATTTATTTCCACAATGGGAACTCACCCTATTCATTAAGTTTCTACCTATATGAATTTAGAGAAAAAAACATTATAAAGGCATATTCTTTATTATACACTGATTGAGGATGGGGGGAGGTGGTCTCAGAGATCAAGGGGTTTTCACTTTTTTCTTACACATATCTGTATGATTTCAAGAAGGCCCAGTCCTGCGTTTGGGTGGCTCAGGTGGTTAAGCCTGTGACTCTTGGATTTCACCTTAGGTCATGATCTCAAGGTTCGTGAGATCAAACCCCACACTGGGCTCCATGCTGAGCAAGGAGCCTGCAAGAGATTCTCTTTCTCCCCCTCTCTCTGCCTCTCCCCAACTCATGCACTTGCTCACTCACTCTCTCTAAAAAATTAATTAATTAATTAATTAATTAAAAAATAAAGAAGTTCCAGACCTTTCTGTTGTGTTCTGGTGATAACAAAGCTACGGTTCTATTGTCCCTCCAGTGGATCCTATCAGGAGTAGAATAAAAGTAAACCTGACCCAAAACTACAGTTTAGGTCACGTGGCAAGGTCCCAGAGCTTATCTCTCTCTGCGGCCCAGGGGCACAGCAAGTCCACAGGACAGCATTTAAAGGGCTCAGCACACGCACTTTGCCATTTCACAACTCTCTAAAGCAAGCAATGAATTCTGATACTCAGTGGCTCAGTGGGTTAAGCGACTGACTTCAGCTTCAGTCATGATCTCACAGTCCGTGGGTTCAAGCCCCGCATCGGGCTCTGTGTTGCCAGCTCAGAGCCTGGAGCCCGCTTTGGATTCTGTGTCTCCCTCTCTCTCTCTCTGCCCCTCCCCCACTCATGCTCTGTCTCTCTCTGTCTCTCAAAACTGAATAAACCTAAAAACAAACAAACAAACAAAAACAACCAACGCAGGAAGGGCTGATCACAATAGAGCCAGGGAGACCTGTATTTAACCTGTTTGACGTTTTTGTTGGGGTGGGTGAGGTTGGGTTTGAGATGTTTTCAGAATTTGCCAGAAAGGGAGCAGCCAGAATCAAGTGAACTAAAAACATCTGGACAGGAGAGTCCTGAATGACTTTCCCCCAAAATACAGTGACAAAGGACAGGAAGCAGAGTCAGGCCCACAGGAGAGAGGCGCATCCTGTCTGGGAAGCCTGATGCTTCTGAAACCATTTCATTTGGGGAACACAGCTCCTAAAGGGCACACTGAGCACACGGCCAGTGTGGTGGTTTCGTTAGCAGAGTCTTCAAGTCATTGGTATCCGCTAGCGTTTCCAGAGGTCTCCGGCAGCCGCGGCGACTTTTGTTTACCGATAAAAAAAGAAATGCCAAAACAGGGATGCAGCGTTGGTCCGCATTTGAAATATTCAGTCCTGGCCGTGTACCTTTGTGACTACCTGAATAACTCGAGGCGGAGCTAACGTTTGTGAGTGAAGCCTAGGCCCCACACAGAAGAGAGAACCAAAGGTTGGTTCTTAAAGATGAAGGTCCATCCAACGAAGATGGGCAGTACGTGTGATCAGAAGTTATTTCTTTCTCACATTTTGCTCTTAGTAAGGTGTATTTTCTTACTTTTAAGGATGAATTAACCTTCATTGACTGATCAACATTGACATTTTGGTCTGATTTGTGTTTATTTCCTTTTACAGTGTCTATACATTCTTCTGTCCATTACCCACCATGATATCAGCTGATAGGCTGCCATTTTCCAAATACCGTCCCTGCCCCAGTGTCACTTTCCTAAGCAACCCAAGGCAATTGGAATATTCTGTCTTACTAGCCCTCCAAACTTATACTTTAAAAAAAAATTATTCAAGGGGCACCTGGGTGGCTCAGTCGGTGAAGCGTCGGACTTCGGCTCAGGTCACGATCTCGCGGTCCGTGAGTTCGAGCCCCGCGTCGGGCTCTGTGCTGACAGCTCAGAGCCTGGAGCCTGCTTCAGATTCTGTGCCTCTCTCTCTCTTTCTCTCTGCCCCTTCCCCCTCTTGTTATCTCTCTCTCTCAAAAATAATAAATAAATGGTATTTTTTTTAATATTTAAATATCAGCTAAAATCGAAGTCGTCTCAGCCTCTATTCCAGCCTAATGTCTTCAAGCAGATTTTTCTCCATCCAGATCATTTATTCTGAGAAGCAAAAATGTTAGAGAACATATTCTAATTCCAAAAACATTATCACAGATGTCAGTGACAAAGTTACTAGGAAATAACTATAAATTCTTGGAAGGCAAACTTGAAGCAATTTGTCTCCTGTAGAATCTTGATGAGTTGCAGTTTGTAATTTATGAAGATGTTTTCCAGCACCAGGACATTGTAGTTTAGTGAATAATAACCCAGTAACAAAAAATATTGAAAAACAGATTACAAAATAGTGCAGAAAAGTACTTTTAGGACCTTTACAAGTAAAGGTGACTTGGAGATGTTATGGAAACATTCCATGAGGCCCAGACAGATTGGTTCTTCTCTTCTTAATGTACTTCCAAAAATACAAATGTTTAACAAATCAATTACAACAATTTAGAAGTCTAGGCTCCTGATTTCTATATATACCTAAAGACTACAGCTGAAAGGCAAAGTTTCCTTGGGGTTACTTCTAACTGAAAGTGTATGGATGGAGTTTAGGATATGTTTTCTTGTTGTTGTTTGTTTGTTTGTTGTTTACCTAAAAGATGTTTCTGACTTCCATTAATCCACATTAGTTAGTAGTCAAAGAACAACTTCTCTGAGATAAACATTAGCACCAATTGTAAAATATGTTCCTCCTTCTTTCCCCCAGACAAGACCCAAATTTACTGCTGTGATAATTCTATGTCAGGGGCTTTTCCATATCTTGTGTTTCCTGGAGAGGACAAGGCCTTCTCCCTGAGAGCAGATCTGAGGACTGTGGGATCATATTACTTATCAATTGTGTTTATATCATCCACCTAAATATTCTCCAAATAGAGGAGAAATGTTAACTCCTGAGCATCAAAGTAATCATCATTTTAAGTCTTTTATGAAACAATAAGTTCCTTTAGACTCTAAATCCCTATTTCCTCTCAAACAACGTAACAAGTTGATATCATGGAAAGAGGAGTGTTATACCCCCAAATTTCATTTGTTGAAAGTCTAACCCCTGATAGCTCAGAATGTGGCTGTATCTGGAAGTGAGGTCTTTAAAGAGGTGATTATGTTAGAGGTCCCTGGGTGGCTCAGTCAGTTAAGTGTCCAACTCTTGGTTTCAGTTCAGGTATGATCTCATGATTCGTCAGTTTGAGCCACACATCGGGCTCTGCACTGACAGCATAGAGCCAGCTTGGGATTCTCTCTCTCCCTCTCTCTCTGCCCCTCCCCACTCTCTCTTGCACACACCCATGTGCACATGCACTCTCAATCTCACTCTCAATCTCTCTCCCAAAATAAATAAATAAACATTTTTAAAAACAAAAATAAAGAGGTGATTAGGTTAATCTGAGGCTATCAGCATGGGCCCTAATCCAATACAACCAACGTCCTTAGAAGAAGATATTAGGACAAGGACATGCTATCCAGGAAAGCCTGTGTGAACACATAGGAGAAGACAGCCACTTGCAAACCAAAGAGAGAGGCTTCGGAAGAAAACACCCTCGCTGACATCTTGACCTCGAACTTCCAACCTCTAGAATTAGAAGAAAACAAATTTCTGCTGTTTAAGCCACCCAGTCAGTGGTACTTTGTTACAGCAGCCCTGGGTGACTCATACAGAGGCCAAGCCCTAGATGCATGGCCCACAAGTGCGCTTTCCTTGGGAAGTGACTTAAACCCTCAAGCTATCAGGATATGTATCCCCAAAGTGGACATAGTGCTTTCATCAAAACCTCCTAACAGTTTTATGGTTTTAAATTCTGTCTCTACGTGGCTAAGTCATCATGTCTATGTCCTGCCTTTTCCCTAATTCTATACCTGCTGCCATCTGCCCTCTCACATCTCCACCAGTGAGTCTAACGGGCATCTCAGATTTCAAATCGCCAAAGCAGAACTCCTGGTATTCTCCACAAAAACAGAATTCTCCATAGTGGAAATTCTAACATTCTGCTTGTTCAGGTCAAAATCTTAAGAGTCATGCCTCACTGCTCGTTTTCTGATGCCCCACATAAAATTCATCACCAAACCCTATCATCTCTACCTTCAAAACACATCCAGGTTCATGAATTGAGAGAAAGATCAATGGAATTGACTAGAAAGTCCAGGAATTGATCTACTTTCAAACAAAAACACCAAGAACAAAATCAAAAGACAAGTGTCAAACTGCAAGATAATGTTTGCAACATAGATCTCAGAAAAAAAAAAAAGGCTATCATCTCTAATATACAATAAATGTTTTAAATGTTGATTTATTTTTAGAGAGAGAGGCAGGGATAGGGGCAGAGAGAGAGGGAGAGACAGAATTCCAAGCAGGCTCCATGCTGTCACCATAGAGCCTGACATGGGGCTCGAACTCACGAACCATGAGATCGTAACATGAGCAGAAATCAAGAGCTGGACGCTTATTGACTGAGCCACCGAGGCCCCCCTACGGTAAGTTTTTTTAATTGACAGAAAATATTCTATAGAAAAATCAGCAAGAGATATGAACAGATGATTCACAAAGTGGATCTAAAAATGTCTGTTAAAACCATATGAAAAGATGTTCCATTTAGCAATAAGTGGAGTACAAATTAAAGCTACACTGAGATACTATTTCTCATTCAACAGACTGGCAAAAATTCAAGAGCTTGACGATACAGTCTCTTGGTAAGGCCTTGGGGAAACAGGCACTCTCATACATTGCTGCTGGGAACATAAAATGATATCACCCCAATGGAGGACAAGTAACAAAATTACAAATGGATTTGCTGTTGACCCAGCAGGTCTCACTTCTGGGGATGTATCCTGAAGATACACATTCATCAATACAAAATATGCACAGTTACTCATTTTCAGCATTACTTATAATTGTAAAACGCTGGTAACTTCCTAAATGTTCAAGTAGGAGATTAATCAGATAAACTATTGTGCTACACCCGGTGGGAGTCTATTCAACTGTGATTTCCAGGAGATATTAGCAAGTGGAAAAAAAGCAAAGTACAAAAGACCATATTTAAAATGCCAAAATTTTCATAACAAAGAAGAGAAAATAAGAAAATATGCACCTGTTTTCTTATCCTTACCCCCCCCCCCAAAAAATCAAACAAACAAAACACACAGGAATAATAAAAACCCAGAAAATAATGAAGCTGGTGGTCCATAAGGCAGGGACGGTAGAAGGGAGACAGGAGGGGGCAACATTTCTCGGAGTATATCAGTTTGCATGGTTTTGGGTTTCGAAAGCATCTTAATATCCTACCTAGTTGAAAATGGAATTAAATCAATATGGACAGAAAAATAAAATTGACAATGGAAGCAAATTGAAACAAATGAATCTAACTGTTGGGCAAATGAATACACAGAAGGAAGGAAGGAAGGAGGAAGGGAGGGAGGAGGAAGAGAAGGAGGTTAAGGCCTTATCTCTGTGGCCTCATCACATACTACTCACTCAGCTCCAGATACTGGGACCGTCCTGCTGTTCCTTAAACATGCCAAGCAGCTCCCACATGTGGGTTTACACACGTTTACATTTCTTCTCATTTACTTTAGGATTCTGGTCACAGGTCACCCTAATTGAGCGAGCTTGCCTGCCTACCACACTCCTTTTTCCTCTTTCGACATACTGTTGTTTTCTCTAGCACTTTCTGAAAGATACTTATATACCTATGTAAAATGTAGGTGGTGTGTGTGCGTGTGTGAGTGTGCATGGGTGCGTGCGCGTGTGTGTGTGTGTGTGTGTGTAAAAACCGGGCACATAGGTAGTGCTCAATGACTATTTGGCGAAAGAATGGATGGTATTGTTGGGCCACGTGAATGAGCGCAGATCTGAAGGCCCAGACGCTGAACAAATGTTCTCATTCTTCACACACCATTCTTTGCTTTGGGGATTTCCATTTTAAAGCCTAGAACCTAAAAACCAGTCAAGAAATTCAGCTAAAATAGCAGGAGGAGATGTGTTCTGCCTCTAGCTCTTTGTGACTAATCAACTCAGCTTCAAGGGCCCCGAGGAGCTATTTTTCTCTCTACTATAGCAATTCCATTTAAAATGGTAATCCCAGGTCTCATTTTGTATTTTCTCCCGTACAAGGATGTGAAGGTCACCCATTTAGAAAACTCTTCAGTTGATGTGAAATGCATTTAGAAGCAGCAACTAAGGCAATATAAAAGTGAAGATGAATTGAAGTTATTTATATTCAGTAAAAATGTGCCGGAGGAGTAAGGTAAGAAAAATGTGGTCTCTCCGGCAGAAATGCCTTATACATGGTTACAAAATACCCATGGGCCACCAACCACCAAACTACAGTTACAAACCTCACTTCTTTCCAGAAGCAGCTGGGGCAGGCAGCAGGCAGGATAATGAGGATGTGCCTGGGGCACTTCCAAATCAGAGGCATCAAAGAGGTTGAGAAAAACCTTGAAATGATTATAGATATGATGGCACTGAAGTACTCACCTTTGGAAAAATAAGAAGTCAACTGGTTTGTTATGCTTATTTCCCAGTTTAGTCTTATTTTCCATTTGAATTCGAGAATAAAAAAGCATCTTAATCTTTTCTGGGCTTCAGGTTCTCAAGATGGTCATTCCACGCTTTTCTAGACACCCATTCAGGTCTCCTGCAAAAGTAAACTCCATCTTTCATTGGTCTAAACCTTACCTTTCCCTTTCCCAGTCGTGTCTTCTCCTCTGACCCAATAGAACACTGACAATCTTGGTATTTTTCCAGAATAAAAATACTCAGACCTTGTAACTTCTTTTGGGGAGGGAGACAGGGGTTGCTGGTCACAAAGAAAAAACATAGTAACATTTGATTCCCTTAGATACATGCATTTACCTTGTGTGGACATTCTGGATGGAATCCTCATGCTAAAAATGGAACCACAGGTGTTTATAAGCAGTACAACAGATTCCAAAGGAAACCATATCAACAATGTGGGCGCGGAAAAACCACCGCTGCAGTTTTTTAAAAAATAATTATCTTTATTGATAGTCTGGGTCACTCAATATCATTCTTTCAGAAGTCATTATAAATCAAACAAAAATAAGTTTAACAAAAACATTTCAACCATAATCTTCATGATTCAAGGATTTAACTTTTAATCTTTTTATAATACAATGTGTTCCAATAATTCATTTCACTTGCTCAGGATCATGTGTTTTTGTTTTGTTTTGTTTTGTTTTGTTTTGTTGTTTCTAACTCAAAATAGGTTTTTGTATCATTTCGTAACACAGTGGTTTTCATACTGCTGGTCATGAAATCCATTTAGTGGGTCATAACAAGTAGTTTCTTAAAGAAACAGAATAAAATAGAAATATCACAGTACAGCTACAAGAATGGAAATTAGTTTTCATTAAATTTTGTTTCAAAACTATGTAAATGAGTATGTATACTATGTATATCTTTGGATACACTGTAAAATGTACCTCTTACTGTGGATTGCAACAACAAAAAAAAGTGTTTTGTTTTGTTTATGGAAGGCATGAATTTAATATTTGCACTTAAAATTTTTTTTTAATATTTATTTATTTTTGAGAGTCAGAGACAGAGCGCGAGCAGGGGAGGGGCAGAGAGACAGGGAGACACAGAATCCGAAGCAGGTTCCAGGCTCTGAGCCGTCAGCACAGAGCCCGACACGGGGCTCGAACTCACAGACTGTGAGATCATGACCTGAGCCAAAATCGGATGCTCAACTGATGAAGCCACCCAGGAGCCCCTGATATTTGCACTTTCATAAGCAATTAGCAAATACCCATGATAACAAGTAAAATCTAATTCTTAGGTGCCCCTGGGTGGCTCAGTCAGTTAAGTGTCCGACTTCAGCTCAGATCATGATCTCGTGGTTCATGAGGTCAAGCCCTGCATAGGGTTCTGTGTTGACAGCTCAGAGCCTGGAGCCTGCTTCGGATTCTGTGTCTCCCTCTTTCTCTGCCCCTCCCCTGCTGACGCTCTCTGTCTCTCTCTCTCTTTCAAAAATAAGTAAATATTTTTTAAAAATCCAATTCTTAGATTAACTAAAAATGAAATAAGACTATCTGTGTGAACTAATTTATAGACAGACATTTAAAAATATTGATGTTTTTCAAGAAAAATGGGTACTTTACTACAAGGAAAACACATTCCTGACTTCTTGAAAATCATATCCCTGAGTCACTTTATAAGCTGAAGGGTTAAAAAAAAATCTTACTTACCTTAAATAAACTTTCAGATTAGTATTTATGATAACTGGCTTGGTTGGCATTTTGATGACTAATTTGAAATTTTTTTTTTTGTTAAAACGAAATGCAGACAGATTTATTGAGATTTAAAAATCCTAACAGAGGCCTTTCCAGGCTTATTTCCTTACGACAAAAGCTGTGATAACACTCAGTGGGGAGAAAGACATCTTTGGCAACTTGATGAGTGATTTCAAAGATGGGCCCTTAATAGAAGCTCTTCTGGTCTTTACCCTTACTCTGGAACCTTCGGCAGCTCCCCGTGTTATGATTCCACAGAGAATCCGGCTGGGGAAGGAGTGCACTTCCAATGCCCTATGGAAGTCCATATCAGCAGAATAAAACTTCAGCATAGGGGCTGCTCTGGAACTGAATGAAAAACCTAGAAGTTACACCTATAGATTTACCTTTGGGAGACTGTGGGGCAGTGATGGCTGAAGGTGTTTCTTGACACCCCCCTCCCCCCGCTTCTGAAATAACCTTGAGTGTATGGGGTCATCTCCTGTGCCAATCTGGGGTATAGTTCTCTGACTGTGAACATTCAGCCTATTTTGCCCTTTGTGGACCACTCTAACCTTCATTGCTGTTTGCCAGAATCTTGGGAATTCTTTTGTCCCTATCTTGCTTCAAGGAACCCTTTCATTGAATGCCCCCCCCCCTTTTCTGAATACAAAATCAACATCAAATGTGGTACCTGAGTGAAACCTGAACAGATGACTGAAGTACCTGCATCTTGATTTAATGCTTTTGGAAAAAATCTTGGTGTAAAAATTAATCTAGCCCATCAATAAGAATATTTGAAACTCATTGGCCAGCCTCTAGAAGTCCTGACAGGTCGTTTTCAAAATGGCACAGACTATAAATGGGAAATGGAAAATGGAAAATGTTTTTGCTGGGAAGGAATCCAAAAAAGTAAAGCACTCCTAAAATTTATTTCACAGCATCTAGATATTCCTGCCCTCATTCTCTTTTACAAACAGCGGTATAGGTTTAAGAGCGAAGCTCCTAAGCCCAGATTCTATAAATAAACCTTCAGCAGAGAGACCCCCTGTGAGACAAGATGGTATAAATATTAAAATTGTAACAGTGGCTGCAGCTTAAACTTCTTCTCCTCAGTTATGAGAAGAGTGCCTGATAACTCTAAGGCATCCTGCTGCCCTCGTGTTCAAAAGTAAGCCCAGCGAGAAAAGAAAAGACAGTATTTGTTTATTGTGGTGTACAGAATGGGATACATAATGGCCCCTCAAAGGTGTCTGCGTTCTAACCTCCAGAACCCGGAACGTATAACCTTACGTAGCAAAATAGACTGAGCCGATGTGATTACGTTAAGGACCTTGATATGGGCAGGTTATCCTTACTACCTGGTTGTGCCCAGAAATCACAAGGGTCCTCACCAAAGAGGCACCAGAGGAGTCAGAGTCAGAGAGAGAAGCTGTAAGCAAGAGTCAGAGAGGAAATAAGATGTTCTGCCTCTTGCTGTGAAGGTGGAGGAAGGAGCCGTGAGCAAGGAAAGCAGGCAGCAGAGAAGGAGCTGAAAAAGGCAAGGAAAGGGATTCTCCCCTTCAAGCTTCCAGCAGGAAACAGCCTGATCAAAACCTTGAGGCTGGCCCAATGACAATGTTCTGACTTCCTGAAGAGTAGAGAATAACCCTGTGTTGTTTTAGTCACTGGGCTTGTGGTAATTGATTACAGCAGCAATAAGAAACTAATGCGTTTACCAAGCTCCTAAAAGAATGAATGAAAATAAAGAGGGGAAACCGCTTCTATCACTTTTACTTTGGGTGAATATATTCGATTCTTAAAACAGTTACAGGGTTCCCACCCCCATCCCCACTTTTCCAAACCAAAAAGGCCTTAGCCTGGGCCATTTTTGCCAGTTGCTACTCACTTAAGAGCAGAAAATGGAGGATGAAAAATGCCCTCACTCACCCAAATAATCTGAAAAATCCCATGATGGAAAAATGTTTTCACATAACATCTCAGGCAAAGTAGATGATTTCAGAGAAGTAAAAATTTTAGAGAGGTAAGAATACATTCCAAACTGGATAAGTACAGGAACTATACTTACCAGAACATATATAAACTGAAGTTTTATATGTAAGTCAGGCTTCCTTGAATAGTATCCTAATTTTCAGAATTCCTCAGACTTACTTTGCTTACCTTGGTCTGCATAGAAGTTTCTAAAACAAGAAGGAAGGGACTCATTGAGCTTTTCTTCCTTATACATGCATTATATTGCTAGGGGTTTTTTTTTCCCCCATACTTAATACATATTTTGCTGTTTACTTTGGAATGAATCAGGTAATTCAGCTGAAATACAAATCAACCACATTTCCACAAGTAAGGTGATTTCGCTATTTTAAATCAAAACCTGTCAAATATTTTCTCCATCATTAAAACTTCGAGAACAATTTTGTGCTGTCAGGAACATATACTCTCCAAACTCTTTTTCTCCCTTCTTATGTTAGAATTTATCCCTAAATGAAGGACTCTTCCTTAGTATCTTACTCACTTATATTAGTGATGCTTCAAACTAGGTTGGGTAAAATATAAATGCACATCGTTTTGATCATCTACTAATGTTAGGCTTTCGTATCACACACACACACACACACACACACACACACAAAAGTTTAAGGAGAAAAGGACATTGAGAGAATGTCAGACTCTCTAGTTTGAAGCAGCTATCTCTTCAGTTTCCATGAAAGTACTTACAAAACATAAAGAGAAATCACGAAAAGTCAAATTTGCCTATGATTTGAGATATGAAAGTCCAAAGGGTAGAATTCAAGAGTTTGCAGGAAAACCTAGGTCAGTGTTTCATCTTATCAGTGTTGTAAGCTTCTCTCTCTCTCTTTATTTTATTTTATTTTTTTACCAGGGACAGTTGGCCCCAGTGTAAAATACAGCCTGAGGTACAGAAAGTTCACACAAGAAAGTATTCACCCTAAAAACTTGCAAATAAAAAAGGGCCATGCAGCAAGCTGGCAGCAAAATGAGAAACAACCTCTCAGAGAAAGGTCAGGAGATGATGTGGAGTGAAAAATCTCCAGGGAACTGTCACTTTCTGAAAATGAAAATGACAAAAGTGACAAATTTCAGAGAGTCTGAGGAGAGCAAAGGACAGAGGTTGAAAAACAGAGAACAGAACCACCTGCCATCTTCTTTTGAGAGACCATTCAAGGTCATTTCCTCAGAATCCCTTAGGAGTTCACTGGTAAAGAAAGAAAAAGGGGAAACCCTTACCCTGATCATTGTTAATAGGGAAGAGGTGCCTCCCTGACCAAGGTGAATCTAAGAAGACAGATCTGGGTTCCCTGAGCTGGCATCTATGGCCCCAGCCTTATTACCCAAGCTCACTAAGGCCTTTTTTTTTTTAATATTAAAAATAAAAATGGGGGCGGCTGGATGGCTCAGTCAGTTAAGCATCCAACTCTCGATTTCATTTCTGGTCATGTCATGATCGTACAGTTTGTGAGTTCAAGCCCCGTATTGGGGTCTGTGTTGATAGCTTGTAGCCTCCTTGGAATTCTCTCTCCCCCTCTCTCTTTCTGCCCCTCCCCCCTCTCTAATAAATAAACTTAAAAAAGTAAAAATAAAAATGTATGTATGTGTCATACCAATCTTCTTCATAGTGATCTCCTGAGCAATAATGACCAAGCTTAAATCTATACCTTCAGCATGCGCGCGCGCGCGCGCACACACACGCACACACACACACAGGCACGCACTCACAAACTCACAGTAAAGAGTTCTTAAGTCACTCCCCAGATGGCGACAACTAGCCGTGTCTAGCAGGGAACCATTTGTCTCCTCTTTCTTTCCCATCCTGTAGTCTCTTTCCATGTCCCCCTCCCCTCAGGGAGCTTTAAAGGTATTGTGGGAAGCACCCAAAACATTTTACTTGCCCTGCTGATGATATTCAGCAATTTAAAAGGTTCCCAAGCCTTACCCTTTGTTGTGTTTTTAAGCATTTTGAGTAACAATGCAGCAACTCTAGTCAGAGAGCCCCTGACTTGGGGCCAAATAGAAGCTGAACGGAGAACAGCCCTGAAGGTTTTCAAATAAATATGCAAGCCCATCTTCCAACCAGTCACTCCAGCCTCAAAGAGATAAAGACTTGAAAAAGCCTCTCTTTAGAAAATAAAATATGTAATTATTTGTCCAACCATGAACATTCTTTGCTTTTTATTTCATTATCTCCAAATTTGGGATGGAGATTAAAATATACAGATATCCATCATTTAACTATTTTAAGGTAAGTTTATATCTTTGGGGTTTTAATCATTTCTTTTAAAAGTTATTTTTAACGATGTTCATTTTTGGAGAAAGCACTAAAATACAATGTCATTCTGCAACAGCGGTTTTGCATCAAATGCTTTTTACTTTAAGTTGTGAAAACAACATCGATTATACTGCCAAATGCTGCTTAAAAAAATGCTCTGCACCATAAAAGGATTTGGAGCCTTGTTTATTATCATCTAAATTGTACATTGTACACTTGTCGGCAACATATTGTATGCTAAAAAGCCTTTCCTATCTAAAACAATAGATGTTATAGTAAGACAATTCACAAGTTTTTGGAAAAGCATGATTTGGTGGATTCCTAATCTAAAACAAATCTTTTTGTTCCCCCAAGACAAATGCTGATTGTGTGCCTGCCTCAATTGTTTCACCCCTTTGGTAATCCTGGTCACTCAGAACAGCACTGAAAGAGATCAGAGGCAATGACAGAGATGTTGAAAGTGTCTGAATGCCATCCCCACAGAGCTGCCCTTCTGAGGCACGATGACTGGTTTTTGTGTGCATCACTCAGAGGTACTTCTGTGTTCCTCCTGGGAAATATCAAAGAAATTTCAGAAAGACAAACCTATTACCATTGATCGGAATCCAAGAGTCTGTCCTGGTCCGAGCTAACATAATTTGTCTGATTTCAAAGTTTATGTCACTTTGGAATCTAAATATGAGGTCCCAGTTCCCATGGTGGTGACCATGTTTCTTCAACCAAGTAAGACAAGGGGGAGTCAAAGTATTTCTGTGGTCCTAGTACAGGTTCAAAGTGTTGAAAACATGGGTAGTGATCTCATGAATTCCTAACATAACCGCAAAAAATGAAGATTGGAGTCTGTGCATTGTGATACGTAAAAATACAGGGTGATAATGGATAAAAACTGATGTAGAATTCACTCAGCTGGCTTTTGTGACAGAGGAATAACCTGGTTTAGCCAATGTCTCCTATACTCTTATATACAGTACTTGATGGAAGATGATAATGCTGGATTTGATATCTGCCAATGTCTAGTTTCTTACAACCGACAGAATATTCTAGGCTGAACTTAACACATTGAGTAGTTTAAAAAAAAGAAGGATTTGAGTTATACCACTATCGTAAAACCCTTTTGCATTGGATTTATTACTGTCAGAAAATATAAGCTTTATACCTTTTATATTACTCACAAAAATGTCCCCTCCTTACCTGATCTTACAGATCTTATCGCTTCCTATCCAGAGGTGGGAATCTATGTCTCTTTCCCTTGAAACTGGGTGGGCCTCTCACCAATCAAATGTGGAAGACGTTATGCCACATGACCTCAGGGGCTAGGTCAGAAAATACAATGCAGTGTCTTCCAGTCTCTCTTAGAAGAGTCATTCCTGGAACCCCAAGCCTCTATGTCAGTAAGAAGTACTGGGAAGCCATGCTGTGAGGAAGGCCAAATTTGGCCAAAGAGCCCTCACGGTGGGGCCCCGATTCTGCATGAAAAGAGAGTGGTGCCTGGCCAACCCCCCCTCTCTGACCACACTCACACAAGAAACCTGAGGCAGAGCCTACTCCCTCCCACCTCTGCCAGTCAAGCCATTTATGAATTCCTGACCCATAGAAACCAGGAGCAATAATAAATTATTTGTGTTGTGTGAAGCTACTATGTTTTGGGATAATAGGTTACACAGTTTTAGATAACAGAAAGAAGATTATCTTCTCCCTTTCTTAAGAGACCTGTTCAATAAGGGTCTTGCAATAGATCTATATAGCATAGTAATGAGATTCTGCCTCCATTTCTCTGCATCCCATTTAGAACCAAAGAACTCATTCCCCAAGGTGAGAGGAATATTGTCTGCTGTGGGCTCATAGCTGTGTCCTCTTCCAGGAATTGTCCTCAGCCAAAGGACAGCCCACATCCAATACTGGTTGGCTCAGGATATGAAGCTCTGGCCTCCTTGCATTAATTCTGGCCACACAGAAGGGTCGTCACAGCTCCAGAGTTCCTTGTGGGTAGGTTAAGATTTTGGTTGCAACTGTATCCATCCAACTTCTTCCCTGGCTCAGTCTTGCTTCCCTCACTACCTTACAGGTATTATGCCTGAACGTCTGCCTCAATAAACTACTACACATGAATCTCCATTTCAAAGACAGTCTCCAGATAACCTGAACCAAGACTGGACTTAGTCAAGGGTTAATTACCACGGAAAAGGAAGGTGAAGTCAGGCTCTAAAGTACTGTAATTCCCTGGTTTTCTCAGTAGACCACAATAATAATTAAAGATTCATTGATTCTCACAATGACATGAACAAAATTTCTAATCAACTGACTCTTACCTGTACTCTAAAATGGTTTCCCTGCCAGTCTTTAAGGGATCTTGTACTCACGCTGATCCTTGCTGGGCATGATGTAATTTGCTTGCCAAAAACCTATTCTGGTTTGGGAAGCTTTCACTCTATGATGTGTCTGTAGAATGTTAAAAATGAAGCCATTAGCAATGAAACACTTGAAACAAGACCACAGCCGTTCCTAAGTCGTGGTCTTGGATACATGGAAGAATTTAGATAGAATTCTGCTATGACTGTTTAAGAAAGAAGACTTTTTACAGAAAAGCTTATGAGATTTGAAGGTGCTTATGAGATTTGTTCCATTTTTCCTGAAAGCAAATATTTCACGTTTTATTTGTTGTTTCATCTCTTATTTTATCCAGGTGTCTTTTTTCCAGAAATGATTCATCATTTCACAAAGACTGTGAAGAGAAAGATGGAATTCAGAGATCACTGCTAGAATCTGATGGTATGGAGACAGCTCAATGATTCAAACCACAGGACTTTCTTATTTTTCAAACCAGGTTCTAGTTTCCACTTCAGGCATTTATAACTAATTCATGAAGACAAGCTTCGGGCTTATTTTCTTACTTGTCTATCCTGTGTTTGCAGGCTCTTCCATAGCTTTACATGAGCCTGGCTTCCAGCAGGGACTACTGATTTCTCTAGTTTTTCAAAGTTTTCTTGAAGCCATTATATCACCACTAAAAACAAGTGGCCATTGAATGGGAACACCAATTTTTTGGCTTCCCAACAATCTGCACAGTGTAATATGGAATTGTCTGTCCTACGTTACTAACTAGGGAACCAAAATAAGGTGCCATTCTTTTTAATATTCAAATTAAGTTTCCCTAACCCCGAATCCACCTGTGGGGGAAAGGATTTCTTCCATTCCTGTGGTCTTTCTTTCCCAAGACTCAGAGGCATTTGATGAGTCCAATGGGCCAGTTTTGATGACCAACTCTTCCAGGAGAGAAAATAGAATACCCTCCTTGGTCAGAGTCTTAGTCTGATCAGGCTGTTGTAAGAAAAAATACCATAGACTGTATGGCTTAAAACACAAACACTTATTTAGGTGGATGGGTGACTCAGTTGGTTGACTGTCTGACTCTTGATTTTGGCCCAGGGTCATGGGATTGAGCCCCGCATCGGTGTCTGTGCTGAGCATGGAGTCTGCCTGAGATTCTCTTTCTCTCTCCCTGTGCCCCTGCTTGCATGTACTTTCTCTCCCTCCCTCTCTCTCTTTCTCTCTCAAATACATACATACAAACACACATACATACATAGGTACACTTGTTTCTCATAGGCTGAGAATTCCAAGCTCAAGGCCCGGTGGATTTGGTGTCTGGTGAGGGCTCTCTTCCTGGTTCATAGAAGGCTGTCTTCTTGCTGTGTCCTTACATGGTGGATATATCAAGGGAACTTTCAGAGGTCTCTATTATAAGGGAATGAATCACCGCTCAAAGGCCCCCACCTCCAACTATTATTACAATGGCAGTTAGGATTTCAAGATATGAATTTTGGGGGAATACAAACAATCAGTCAAGTAGTTGGCTCTCTTTAGCTGTAGTGATTTTATTGCCACTGTGCCAATGCAGTCTTTGTCTGCTGGAGAAATCATAGCACATCTGCCAATGCTGACCTGATAGGAGTTTCTCCCCATTCACGGAAGAGCAGCATTCGTGTCTCATTTCGCTGAGATTGCTCTCAGACCTATAGCTTTATAGAGACACAGTTCCCCACTCCACACACAAACTCTGTGACTATCCCAAGGTCACTCAAGATCGTAAAGCAGCTGGGGCAGAGGTGTCCAATCTTCCAATACATGTTCTTCCCAGGATTGCATCCTCCACCCAAACGGCACTTACTACTATGGCTTAATTAGGAAACACTCCTTGGAAAATGAGTGCCCAGTTCTGCTTTACTACACGCATGGTGATAGGCCAGGATCTACCGAATCCGGAGGCGCTGACGACAGTCCAGGCTTCGTAAAGCCAAGGGAAGGTCGACAACCACATTAGATCTCTCCATCCTCCTACTCCAGGGCCCACCGACTTCCTGACCTACCAGGATTCATGGCCTGCCATCAACAATATAGACCCACTATCCCAACACACACAGACTTGATTCCCCATAACGCATCAACCAGGAGTAAGTAGCAGGAGTCTTAAAATAACATTATTACACAGTTCTCTGATTCAGCTCCACTAGGTCTGTGGGAACTCGAGTACCTCTCCCCTCAAAATGTAGCATGACACCTGTGGGAATTCTCAGGGGTTCCTACACATGTTTGGTGAAACACTTCTTTGAATATTCAGGTTTTGCTTCTCTCAACAATCACAGCTCTTTCTGGCTGTTCACCACGAAACTTTCTCTTGTTGTGGCTGATCCAAAGCCCTAGTTCCAACTGCAACCCGTCGTCAGTCAGCAACATCAATGCCTGCAACACCAGCGTGCCACACTGCCTCCCACCTGGCCAGGTCCTAGCATATGACAAAGCCACTGGTGGTTCCCAGCAAAGCCACATCAAAGCTGGTGCTGTGCCCACTGAGGGAGCTACGCTCCATCAACGCCAGCTCTGGAGGCCTCTGTTGCGGGTTCCTCATCCCCAAGAGCTCATTAGCTTTTTCCCTGTCTGACTTCAGTGCTTCTCCCTTGGACACAGGGAGAAGCCACCTAAAAGCTTCCTGATGACGAGGAGGCGGAATGATCCGGGGCCACCCCTCAGTTATGATATTTCCATTTTGCCCTTGCTTCATCACCAAATATCCTTTTGATTTTCCTTTAGGACCTACACTTTCCCACACAGATGAGTAACGCCGTGTTTGCTGTGTGAACAGAGAGACCCTCTAAAAGAGAAGATGTCTATTTTATAATAGCCTTCTCCACAGGCCCAGGGATTTAGAGCACTGTAGAGTTCTTTGAGGAAAAAATGTCAACTTTCTTAAATCCATGAGGGGAAAACTGTCAGCTCTATTCCTAAGGAGTCAATTAATTAAAGTTAAGTCCCCTCAAACACCACCAAATGCCAGCTCCAGATTAAAGGGTGTGCGCATGCATTACGCTTTGACCTCTTGTCACTGGTCGAGTACCTGGGAGATTTGTGGAAAGTAGCTTGTGTGCTGATCCAACAGAAATGGGTGTTAGCTCACAAGGAAGGAAGATAATGAGTTCAAGGACAATCTCAAGCATTTTAAGTTTGGGACTTCTCGTCTTTTTCCCCAGCCCCCTCTGCTCCTCTTTGCAAAGCTTTCACCTTTTTGCTTTCCCCACCCACACGTGTATTTCTTGAATCACTCCAGTACCGTCTTCTCATGGGGTTGTGACAGGGTTGAAGGACTACTTTGAAGTCTGTCTGGTTTCAGGTTTGAATAGGCACCTCTCTGAGGCAACCCTACCTCCCCTCTGGATGTTGCAAAGATGTAGGAAGATCCTGACACAAGGCTCCCAGCTCGGAGGCTTACAGAAGAGGCAGCTGTCATCAACTGTAAGTAAGAGCTAAATTCCCACACTGGGAAAAAGGTGGTTTTGCCGTCTGTGGAGCACCAGCCTCGTGGGGGTACTTAATGTGGTCCTTCCAATCCTAACCCTGTGCCATCAGGGTGACACCAGTGGGAAAGTTCAGGATCTGAGATTTCTTCTCTACTTTTCATCTTCCACATACTTCTGTTAAAAGGTAATCTCCAGTCTAAGCAGTTGCCACTCCTTTCTACCATTAGAGATTAGTTTACTAGACTACTTCCCCAAATAAGTAGAGGAAACAGGGCACAGAGCAGGAAAGTTCAAGAATGCTGGGTATTAAGAATGAAAAGAGACACACAGCTAAGTGAAGGAGAAAGAAGCAAATAAATGGAATATCCACAGTGTACCACAACAAGCCAGTTAAGTAGGTATTAATCCCCCTAGAGTAGGTACTCATTATTTTGGGATTTTTAAGCATGAGAAAACTGAAGTTCAGACAGGTTAATAATTTGAGGCACCACTGACTATGAACTAGAGATTCCAAATCAAGATAGCCCAATCCTTCTGTATGGTACCTCCCTGGAGTCTAACTCATCACTTGAACCACTTTCCCAGGGAAGCCCCAGCTGGTAGAGTCCCCACCCCTCCTTACCCTGGGGATGGATGGTTGCAGAGATATCTCTTTGGAGGCCTGATTTCTCTGCTTCTTCAGCTGCTGGTTGAGAGTCTAGTTGGAGATGTCTTAAAGCAGATGCCCTGTAATAACCATTAAAGATAACTAGCATACTAATACTATTGTTTAGAGAGATTCTGCTGCACCACTCTGCTAAGCAATTTACAGACCCTGTCTCAGAGAGAATGCAAGTTAGTCAAATACCATCACCGGTCATTGGCAGTCGACCTTTTCCTTGGAACCCCAAAGCCACACAGTTTCAATGTGTGTTCAGGTCATGGAACGAGCTTGTTAACTGATCTAGAAACCAATTTCCTTTTATTTTTCTCTGCCGATTAAACTCCCTCACCTGCTGTTTCCCGATCCTGAAATAAAATTTTAGGGATGTCTCTGGTTTCCAATAATGCTTACATAATAAAAGTTCTCTGGTTACCTTCACACATTATTAAGTCCAGTCCAGCTGAAAATTACAGAGGTCAGTCTGTTCTAGTAGAATAACAACAAAACTCCATCTCATTCAGAGTTAAAGCCTCTCCTTATCCCTCCATCCGGGTCTGTTCTACCCTGGAATTCTGCCATGAGGAAGGAGAGGGGCAAATGTTGGGCCTCTTCTCTCTTGTCCTCCCATCTCTCCCCCGCCGTTTCTGTTTCTAATTGCTCCGTGACCAGGCCCAAGGGTAGAGGAGAGAGAGAAGGTACAGATATAAATTGGTGTCAGTGCCCTTTAGGCAGGGGGCATATCTGAGGTTGGCTTCTTTCTGGTGGGTATGTCAACAGGTTCCTAGGAAAATCTAGCTGGAGCCTTTGGCCATGGTGCCTTTTTCCTGGCCACCTATCACCCCATTGACCTCTGGGCTTCAGAGGTCTATACCTCCTTAGGGTCCTTTTACTCATCCGGACTATCCTTGTGGGCAGGCTGGCTCTCTCATGTGAGGCCCAGAACTGATCCAGAGGAACCATCACTTCTGCCCTTCCAGCTCCTTCCCTCTCCAGGAGGCACACCCTCCAGTTCCTCTGCCACATCCAGGCTGACCTAGCCAGAGAGTCAAGCCTGGGGACGGGCTGTGCGAGACACAAAGACCACTATTTGCGTGCTCCCTCGAAGCTCCCTTCGCTTGGCTTACGGGGTAAAGCCCTCCCCTTTTCCATAGCAAAACTTGGGGTGAGGGAGGGAGGGAGAAGAGAAATACAGCAGCACTTTGAACTGCCTGCAAAGAAAATGTCTGAATTCTTGGTCTATTTCACAGAGCGTCTGCCATCTCCTTAACAAATGGGATCTAACGTATTTAGCACCTCATCTTTTATTCTGTGGTTGGAGGCTCCACTGGGACAGCACAGACCCATCTTTGGGTCATACAAGACTTCATCTTGTATGGCAGAAGGGGAGGGTTGTATTCTGTGCTCAAAAGATTCTCAAAGAAACCACAAAGACGAGGCTGGGCAAAGCTCCACAATAGAGAAGACATCAGTACATGCAGCTAGGAGTATATACAACTGCAGGACAGACAGAGGGACAAGGAGAGGCAAAAATGAGAGCAGATCCATAGACCTAAGAAATAATAGGAGATAAAGATTTCCCTACCAACATAGGGGCGCCTGGGTCACTCAGTTGGTTAAGCATCCGACTTGGGCTAAGTCATGATCTCGCAGTTTGTGAGTTCAAGCCCCGCGTCAGGTTCTGTGCTAACAGGTCAGAGCCTGGAGTCTGCTTCAGATTCTGTATCTGCCTCTCTCTCTTTCTCTTCCCCTCCCCTGCTCATGCTCTGTCTCTCTCTCTCTCTCTCAAAAGTGAATAAACTTAAAAAAAAATTTCCCTTCCAATGCAAGAGAGACACAGACTTTTTCAAAAGTGAGACCATACCCAGCCATCTTTAACTGTCATAACACTAACACAGGGACCTGGACCATGCACCTGATATGGTCCTCCTTTGGGTGAGATGAGAATAGCGACTGAAGGAATATTAAGGCTGAGAAGTAATCATTTCAGCCCTCAAATAACCCCCAGGAGTTTCTGAAAAGTTTTACAGAAAACTACAACCATATGAAAAGCAAGTTGCCCCAGACCTGGTGTGAGTCTTTTCATCTTATAAATCAGTGTGTCCAAGCCTGTGCTTCTAAGTGGCAGAAAACATCAACAAAGGAACCAACTACTTTGAAGTCAGAGGTTTTTTCAGGCATCGAGCAGAGTTTAGAGTCAGCTTATTTACTAGCAGTAATCAGCTTTCTACTTTCCAGAGATCTTCTTTGCCTGGAGTTAATCTGTAGATAATCTGGATTAAAGAGTTCCAGCCTATTAATAATATGGACCACCTCCACCTGTTTCTGTGACAGGTACAAGATTATGGAAACATAGTTAGTCACTACCTTTTGCCCTCCTCAGCTTTCTTTTCTTTTCTTTTTTTAATATGAAATTTATTGTCAAATTCATTTCCATACAACATCCAGTGCTCATCCCAACAGGTGCCCTCCTTAATGTCCATCATGCACTTTCCCCTCTCCCCCACCCCCCATCAACCCTCAGTTTATTCTCAGTATTTAAGAGTCTCTTATGTTTTGCCTCCTTCCCTCTCTGTAACTTTTCTCTCCCCCCTTCTCCTCCCCGCTGGTCTTCTGTTGAGTTTCTCAGGATCCACATAGGAGTGAAAACATATGGTATCTGTCTTTCTCTGTATGGCTTATTTCACTTAGCATAACACTCTCTAGTTCCATCCACATTGCTACAAATGGCCAGATTTCATTCTTTCTTATTGCCAAGTGGTATTCCATTGTATATATAAACCACATCTTCTTTATCCATTTGTCAGTTGATGGACATTTAGGCTCTTTCCATAATTTGGCTATTGTTGAGAGTGCTGCTATAAACGTTGGGGTACAAGTGCCCCTATGCATCAGCATTCCTGTATCCCTTGGGTAAATTCCTAGCAGTGCTACTGCTGGGTCATAGGGTAGATCTATTTTTAATTTTTTGAGGAACCTTCACACTGTTTTCCAGAGCGGCTGCACCAGTTTGCATTCCCACCAACAGTGCAAGAGGGTTCCCCTTTCTCCACATCCTCTCCAGCATCTATAGTCTCCTGATTTGTTCATTTTAGCCACTCTGACTGGCGTGAAGTGGTATCTCAGTGTGGTTTTGATTTGTATTTCCCTGATGACCTCCTCAACTTTCTAAGGAAGAATCTTTGAACTGCTCAGCTTTGAACTCTAAGGGCAATAGGTAAAGTGAAGAAAAGTGCTTAGAGACACTTCATATTCACATAAATTCAAAGAGGGAAGGGAAGGGAAGGGAAGGGAAGAGAAGGGAAGGGAAGGGAAGGGAAGGGAAGGGAAGGGAAGGGAAGGGAAGAGAAGGGAAGGGAGGGAGGAAGGAAGGATAAAAAGACAAAGAAAGGCAGAAAGAAAGAAAGAAAGAAAGAAAGAAAGAAAGAAAGAAAAAGAAAGAAAGACACAAGTTCTCTGAAAAGGAAAATTTCCAGAAACATCAGGGAGAGGAGGAAGCAAGTGTAAGTATCTAGAGCACCGGAGAGAAAGCCAGCATGTCCTGGAGATTTGTAGACTGTTGGGAGAGCTTTGAAGGAGCTACTCCTGGGCAGGGTGGGGCCTCACAGAGTGGACCAGGTAAAGAGGTTTCCAGGCATTTCAGTCTTGCATTATGTGATGCAACCCTCCTTCAGATACCTTCACTATAGACATTATGTTTCAAGACTTGTGGAAAGCGGAAGTGTCTCTTTTATACATGCTATTGACTTGGGCTAGACCTTAGACCAGGGGTTGATGGACACAATTTGGGTGGCATGAGAAAGGGTCACATTAATGAGATGATGGCAGTTGACCTGCCCTTGAGAATGAAATGTCATGGAAATGGCCCAAACCTGGCAAGAGCCTTTGACCCTAACTCACATGTGCTTATGAGCAAGACAGATGAGCACCCACATGACCTCCCCCACATGTCCACTCCTGCTCCTCTCCCCTCAGTGCATCCTTTCAGTGATGGCTGAGCCCTGCCATGTCTGCTGGAACCTACATCACCTCACTCAGGCCCCCCCACGTTGTTTCCAGGAAATAGTCCCAAAATATACAACCATTTCTGACTGTGCTTGATTTATTTTCTTCCATGGATTTTTCTGTATTTTCCAAATGTACTGTGATAAACAAATAATATACATGGTTATAGTCCTTTGATAGGCACACATAATATTTTTTTTTTAAAGCAAGCAGATCATCTTCTTAATTGTAATAGTGATTCAACAGTCAGTCAATTATAGTTGCTTATAGAATCCATGTCTATGGACATTTCCAAAGAATAACATCAATGACTCTGACTTAGGTAATTTGGAAGTTAGCCCTCTTGGAAGGATGGAACTCAAATCAATCATCCTTAATTGGCTCTTCTCTGTAATAAGGAAATTCTACTTCCTCCCTTAGCTTCCTCCCTGCCAATCCATTTTTATGCTTTAGCCTGAAAGATCAATGTCAGATGACACACACTTGGGCCGTCTTCAGAAATATACAGTGTTAACAGCTGAATTTAAGCCACATGGTTCTGCAAGATTTTTAAGGTCTTCCGTACACCAGCTACTTCACCTCTCAGATCCCACCAGCTACAGCTGACACCCTCCATGTTCCAGCCCCAGTCCTAGGTGCATCCGGGCTACCTCTGCTCCTGCTGGAGTGAGACCCCCACTCCCATCATCTCCCCACTGCCCACATCCACTAGACCCTTTAAGGTCCAGATCAGGTGTCCCATCCTCCCATGCACCCTCTCCTGTCAGCCTTCATCCATGCCATGTCAATAGCTTCCATCTTTAAATTTCTTTGAGTTTATCACTTGTACTATCTGCAGGGTTTTTTTCTGTCTCTGATTCTCTACTTAGTTGTTCTGCACAATTTAACTCTTTGGTATATTATAGTATATCATTACAATCCTACTTACGATGCCACCGTGGCAATGAGAGAATGATGCAGGCCCTCCCATGAGCGGGCTTTAGACTGCACCTTCTGGCAAGGAAGCTCACCGAGTTCAGTTGTCAGTCCATCTGATCCCCAGAGATCCATTTACTTCAGATTCATATTTTAATTGACTTAGAAGGGCTCTTTTACTACCATCATAAAAAATAACCAAGAAAGTTACCTTAAGAGGCAATAGTTTCACATTACAGGCTATAGAACCAATCGTATTGCTAAGCATGTAAATGACACATTTAAATTGTACAACAAAATGGATCAAAAATTTGTTCTTTGGGATATTTACAGACATCAGACATACCTGCAAAGAATACACAGCAGTCAAATACAATCAGTAAATACTGGGTCGAATGAGCAGATGTCTTTCGTGTAGACTTTCTTAAAGTTTCATAACATTGGCACTGGGGATCTCCCTGAGCGGGTTAGTGTACGTATGTGGGTATTTCCGCAACCGAGATGACCAGAGGCCCATTTTCCTATGGCGTGAGTTCTGGGGTGCGTGTTCCATGGCACTCATTCTGGCTGATGTTGATGTGGTTCACACGTTCCCTTCCAAAGCCTCCTCGGCAGGATCTTGCTTGAACCTTCAGCGAGGGGCCTCTAAGGGAAATGTTTATTTTCTGTTCCTCACTTCCTCTGTGCTCTGTTCCTCTTCTGGTCATGGGAAGGCCCTTTGCTCCTGTTCTGCGCATGTCACATGTTTAGTGCTGAGCCACATCCCAGAGTGCGAATAGTTCTTAGCCTCTTTCTGCATTTGTTCAGTTGGAATTGCAGTTCAGAGAGGCAGCCCCATGTGCTGACTGACAGTGTGGACTCTGGAGTCCCACGGCCTGGCTTTCAGTGATCACTGCCCCGGCTGTATAAACCGGGGGCATTTCTTCAACTCTCAGTGCCTCACATATAACGTGGCAACAATTACAGAATACACTTCATGAGATTTTGTGGGGAATTAAGACAGAATCTGACCTCTAGTGCATGCTGTTGGTGTGAATCAGTGTTAATCCTCAAGAATTCTGTTTCTCCGACCATAGCTTCTTGCTGTTACTATTGGCTATTGCGAGGATCCATGCAAATCCTAAGACATCAGGAAGCCTAGCTCATGATTTTTGAAAACTACTTGCTGTACTTGCCGGAGAAAAATTTTCTTTCTGTTCTTGGGTGGGAAAAAGAGAATAATAGCAAGAAACAAGTACCTGTTCTTAAGGAGAAGAGAACAGTTTCTGGGCTAAGTGTGACCTCAAGGAGTTCTTTTCTATTACTCTGCTCTGGGGGTCAGCAACCTTCTGTCAATAGCCAGACAATAAACATTTTAGGTTCCGCAAGATGAAAGGTCTGTGTGGCAACCGGTCAACTCTGCTATTATAGTGTGAAAGCAGCCATCAGCCATACGTAACTGAATGGGCATGGCTATCTTCCAGGAAAATGTTATTTACAAAATCAGAAAGCTGGCTGGATTTCACCCATTGGTCTTGTTTTGTGACCTCTGCTATGTTATAAACCTTGGATTTCCCAGCCATGGGATTTGAATAGGAGTTCTGGGGTGTCTCCGTCTACCAAATGTGAGTAAGGCATCTGACCGCTCTGGAAACCAGTAGAAGTGAGAGAAGCCAGTCCAAGGGAAAGACCAACAAATGTTGGAAATAACTGCAGGGAACGGATGCACAGTCCCGGCCACGTTGTAAACTTTTGGATCAACTCTGTCGAAGCCTGACCTACCTTGGGAGTCTTGGTTATATAAACCCATAAATTCCCATTATTGTTCAAGCCACACTGAGGCGCGTTTTCTTGTCATGTGGAAACCAAAATCTTCTACTGAGACAACATGCGTATAGCTCAATGAAGTACACCAATGAACAATTTATGGTGGATGCTCTTGGTGTTCAATTTGCGTTTTATCTCCAGTTAAAACTTTTGCTGACTGACTCAGAAAAGAAATTTAATGATGAAACCCCCATCCCCAGATGAATTCAGAGTCATTCATTTAAACATTTCTAAGCGCTTTCGTCATTTCTAAAGTGCTTGAGGACATTATCCTTCAAGTATCTGTTATTTCTAGTTTATTTATAAAGCTCTCTTGTATTTTGGTTTTATTGCTTCTGGCTCTTCTGTTATTTTACATAATAAAAACAAGCAAAGTCACCCATCAATCTACAACCCCTCAGAGGTCTGACTCTAGTTGAAAAGGACTCTGGATAAAATCAGGAGAGGCTTTTGCAATGCCTTCATAAATCAACTTTTGCTTGTAAGCTTTCTTTAATGCCTCAGTCAGCCCTAAACATAAAGTTCCCTGATGCTGTGGCTACCATTTCTGTCTTGTCTAAAGTAAAGGTGGTACTCAGGCAGAGGGGTCCGGAAGTGTTTTCCGAGTCCACTAGAGATTCTGCATCTTGAACACAAGAAATGGTCAAGGACTTACTGATGGCATTTATGCCACAGGTAGGCACCTTCCCTATGAGGTCTCTGAGTATATGGCAGAAACTCCACACCAGACATCACCCATCCTCGCTCATTCACACCCTCAGACATTCTCTGTGCTCATGGAGCCTCACTGACTTGCAGACCAATCTCCAGAGGGCTGAGAATGACCCAGTCTTCGCCTTGTACATCAGTTCCACACCGGCCAAATGACAGCACTCATGAGACCCAAGGTCCCACCTGGACATTAGGGATGAGTCAGTGATTTTGTTCATATGATGAGTCAGTTTTCTGTGTTGCTGTAACAAATTACAGTAAACTTCGTAGCCTAAAACAACACAAATTTCATATCTTACAGTTCTGTAAGCAGAATTCTGATGTGAGTCTCACTGGACTAAACTCAAGATGTCAGCTAGGCCTTCTGGAGGCTTTAGGAAAGAGTTTCCTCATCTTTTCTGGCTTCCAGAAGCTGCCCGTGGTCCTTGGCTCATGGCTCCTTTTCACCTCCAAAACCAGCAAACAGGGACTGAGTCATATCAAGTTGCTCCAATTTATTTTCTGCCTCCCCCTTCCACCCAGCTAATCCAGGATAATCTCCCCATCTCAAGGTCAGATGATTAGCCATTTTATTTCTACCTGCAGTCTTAATTCCCCTTTGTCATGGAGCCTATCATATTCATAGGTGTCAGGGATTAGAACGCAGACATCTTTGGGGCCATTATTCTGCTTACCACAGGGGGATAGACAAGGAAAAAACAAATAAAATATACTTAATGATAGATGATGACAAAAACAATAGAGAAAAGCAATAAAGGAGCAGGAATCAGGTATGCTAGACAGGTGTATTCTTTTACACAGGTTGATCCAAAAGGTCTCATGATTTGACTCTCATGAGTAAAAATCTCTGAGAGATAAGGGAAGTATCCAGGAAGGTATCTTTGGGGAAAGCCTTCCTGCAAAGGGGACAGTGAGCATCAAGTGAGGGCAGGCTGAGAGTGTCCAGGGTCAGAAGAAGGAGAGGGTAGCTGAAACTGTCTGAGGTACAGAGGGAAAGAGAGAAGAAGATGGACAGAGTGTGGGAATGGGGGGCATCACATCACACTTTGCAGGCTAATGAAAATGACTTTGGATTTGGTTTAGCATAAAATGGAGAGGTGGGGGTTTTTTCTTCAGTTTTTGTTTATTTATTTATTTATTTATTTATTATTTATTTATTATTTTAGAGAGAGAGAGAACACACATGTGAGCAGGTAAAGGACAGAGAGGGGGGAGAGAGAGAGAATCTCAGGCAGGTTCCATGCTCAGTGCAGAGCCCAACACAGAGCTCGATCCCATGACCAACATCGTGACCTTAGCCGAAATCAAGAGTTGGATGCTTAACCGACTGAGCCACCCAGGCACCTCATCTTCAGTATTTTTAGAAAAATTTTATTTTTAAATAATTGTCGATTTCCAGAAGAATTACAGTTATCATCCAGAAAGACCCCATATACTTTTTACCCAGCTTCCGATCATATTAACATCTTATATTACCCTGGCATTTATCAAAACTAAGTAATTTCAAGTTGGTACAAAGCTATTAACTAAACAGGTTACCGAGTACAGGTTTGGGAGAAGATTCCCACAGAGGTGAGTGCTCTTCTTTTCATGTATCACGGGGCACACGATATCACCATGGTTAAGTACTGGTGGCGTTAACTCCTATCACTTGATTAAAGATGTGTCTGCCAGGATTCTCCACTGTGAAGTTCTTTTCTCCTTTCCCTACGCTGTTCAATGGAAGTGAATCCTACGTTCAGCCCACACTCGAGGGAATTAAGTTCCAGCTCCTGTAGTAAAGAGTTATCAAAGAATTTGTGAATATATGATAAAACTGCCACAGTAATTAATGAGTATTTCGCAGCAGATACGTTGAGGCTATGGATGTATCCTGCTTCTCCTTAAAGCTTTACCTGCTAATATTAGCATCTATCAGTGGATCTTGACTATAACAAGTAGTGTTCTTATGCTCATTTTCTATTTCCTTCATCCTTACTATGTTGACTATTTGGAATTCTTCTGTATGGAAGATTTAACCCTTCTCCCCTATTTATTCAGTTACTGATATCAGGATACACTCGTGTATAATCATTTTGTTCTTTGGATTATAATCCAATACTGTCATTATTCTCTTGTTTCTCCAACTTTTCTGGCTTTGGACATTGAGAACTCTTTCAGATTAGTTCCTGTGTCCATTTGACATGCTTCCATTTCCTTTTTTGTTTTAAGCATATTCTTATGTTTTGGTACTACAAGATATAGTTGTGTTTTCTTGGTACTACAAGATTCCTTGGAGGGGTGACATGGTGGCTCAACCAGGCAAGTGCCTGACTCTTGATTTCGGCTCAGGTCACAGTCACATGGTTTGTGAGATCAAGCGCTGAGTCAGGCTCCATGCTGACAGCATGAGGCTGCTTAGGATTCTCTCTCTGCCAACCACCCCCATCCTGCTTGTGCTCTCTCTCTGTCTCAAAATAAATCAATAAAATTTAAAAAAAAATTCTTGATACTCCGGGCTCATCTTGTATTTTCTCTAGACCAGCCCTAGAATTACCCACTGCTCTTAGCAACCCTGGTTCCTCTAACTGGGACATGGAGTTAAAAACCCAAGATCTGGGTGCAGGTGTGTCATTGGATTTGGGGAGAAGAGATACACATTCTGACTTATGTTTTCCAATAATGAGTCTTCTTACGGCTGGGTTGAAAATAGCTACATGGGGGTGATTATTGCAATAATCCAGACTCCCTGACTTTTTTTTTTTTTTTAATTTTTTTTTTTTTAATTTTTTTTTTTTTTACGTTTATTTATTTTTGGGACAGAGAGAGACAGAGCATGAACGGGGGAGGGGCAGAGAGAGAGGGAGACACAGAATCGGAAACAGGCTCCAGGCTCTGAGCCATCAGCCCAGAGCCCGACGCGGGGCTCGAACTCACGGACCGCGAGATCATGACCTGGCTGAAGTCGGACGCTTAACCGACTGCGCCACCCAGGCGCCCCAGACTCCCTGACTTTAATCTAGGAAAGTTGTATAGTGAATAATCCCATCACTGTGAAGTACCTCAGAGCCTTTTCCATGAGCCAGCACACAAACCACAGCTATCCTTTATTTGTCAAACTCTGACACTGAGCCCCACTGTGTCTCAGGCATTATGCTCTCTGCTGATGGTGCAGATATGAAAAACAGTACTCCCTCTCCCTGGGACTTTCGCAGACTGCTACAACAGGCACAGCACAGTGTGATACGGAGGGGAGTAAAAAATTGTAAAAGGTAAAGTGTTGGGATAAAAGAGAGAATAACTTTTTATCGGAAGGCCAAGAAAGCAGAATGCAAGGTTGAGAAGGTAGTACTGAAGTCGTATTGACATGGTTGGAATCTGGCTTTTACCATGTATTAGCTGATGACTCTGAATCTTCGAGCCTCAATTCCCTTACCCGGAGGAAATGACATCACCTACTCGTAGGGACCCTGCCACACCCACCACAGAGTTTCGTCCTCATCCTGTACTTCACGGTTCTCCTATAGCTGCGGGGAGAGGGGACCATATGTCAGATTGTGGCCAATACAATGCGGAGGAAGTGATGGAATCCCACTCAGAGACCTGGCCCCTAAAGCCCCCCTATGATCTCTCACTTACTCCCTCCCTTCTATGCAAAAGACTTCAGGATAGTGGAGGTGCATTGCAACCCTCTGCTCACTGCTTCAAGGACGGCACTCACGAGAGCTGTGCAGTCACGAGCATAGCTCCAGACACTGCACGAGAGCAAGAAACACCCTGGCTGCAATTCTGGGACTACATACTGCAGCGGTTAGCCTATCCTGATTAGTATACCACGTCAAAGTTTGCTGGAACACTAAGGGAGATCAAAAGCCTGTGATAAGCCCTCAGTAACTGATAGCCTTTGTTATCTTAGCCATGATGTGTAGGAGAAACACTGAAGAGTGGGGACTTGAAAGTATTTACTAGGTGCATGGAAGGTGAGAGGAGCTTAGAGCTTTGAGATGAGGGTACAAAAATGCCAAGTAAAAAAAAAAGGAAAAGGGGGAGAAGTAGTGTCAAAAAGGGAGGAGGGGGGGAAATGACATGAGACAAAAGGAAGCAAGAGCCGTCCATGTCACTGGAGAAGCAGCTGCCCTAGACATGTGTCCTTCCCCGCACCCCGCCCCCCCATGTCCAGCTTGTGACACGCACAGTGGCGTGGCCAGGCTCGCCGTGCCTGAGACAGCTGCCCAGAGCCTCGCTGATACTCCTCCCTCAGCTGTTCCAGATCCAGACAAAGCAACTGGAGGCCTGGCTTTTTCATTTGTTTGAACCTGCTGGCAAGATCCTTCCTGGACCCGCTTGTTTTTACTATTTGAAATGTGTTTCTTTTATCACCTTCCGGTCACAGGAATAGTCTTAATGGAGTGTAGGATCCAAATTGGGGGCAGAAATTCTCCACTCAGGAGACGCCAACTAAACAAAGGACAGAGGTGTTCTTTGTCTCTCTGGCCTGTCAGGGAACAAAGGACAAACGCGTAGAATAGGGTTAGAAAAGCTGCAAAGGATACTTTTCTTTAACAACCCCTGTGAGCAACACAGACGTTTCCCTGGGCTTTGGGGCTCACCATGTAGCCAATACAACTGCTTTCAACCATGTACAAGAATGTTTGAGAAGAGTCTTCATGCTTTTGAAAGGTACTATTGGGGTGCCTAGGGGATTCAGTTGGTTGAGCATCTCTTAATTTCATCTTGGGTCGTGGTCCCAGGGTCGTGGGATTAAGCCCTACAATAAGGCTCCATGCTGAGCATATAGTCTGTTGAGGATTCTCTGTCTTGATCTCCTCTCTCCCCTGCTCGCACTCTAGATAGATAGATAGGTAGATAAATGGTACTACCTATTTAGGTTTTTGCTAAACTTAGTAGAGTTCACTTAAGCAAAAAGTCATTGTCCTGGGGCCCCCATAAATGTTGTTGAGCTCTGAGGATGGTTAGGTTATGGCTTCTGCTTAGGCAATGAATAGGAACCATGTCCACAGCCAGAAAATTGACACCTGGCCGATCAGACCAAATCCGCCTCATTTATTATAGAAATCTTATCCCCCAGAAAACCACATGTTAGGAAAAATCTAGGAGTCAGTGTTTCCAGGCAAAAGGACCACCCAGGGCTGAAAAACAGGAAATAGCTAAAACAAAGAAAACCAGATCCAAATAAAATTTGGAGGCATGTGAAAGTTATGAACTCTTTAAAGTGAGATGTTTAAGTCCCGGCCTCAAAAATTCTGTGTCCATGTCTTCCCTTCCCACCTCCTCGTCTTGGGGGTTTTCCAGGTTTCCTGTCTACCCGTAAGCATTTGGGAGCAATGCTTCCTGCTTAAAGAGTCACTCTAAGCAAGCCCTGACTACAATACAGGCTTCCAAAAGAGCCCCGTGTGTGTAAATTAAAGCACATTAGCCCATCACGCCCTTTTCCTGGAAAGGAAATCACATCTCCTTATGTGTATCTGTAAATCAAAACCTACTTGTCTATGGCTTTCTCTTCAGCATGCCAAAACAAAAGCCGGTGCAGGGTTGGCCTGGAGGAGGGCTGAGCACACAAAGAGATCCATTCAAGCCTTTGGACTTCAAGAGAATCATATGGTCCAACCAAGGTCAACAAGATGATTGCAGCCTGATATCAAAGATTAGTTTTTAAAGGGACAATACACAACTGCTGCTAAATTCTCTTTTCCTTTACAACGAATGCTCAGAAAAGAAACAAGCAGAGGAAGAAACATCTAATCTGATTTGTGGTCCTATCTCTGAGATACGCAATTATATAGTGAGTTGAATCTGGAGTCTAATACAGAAAGAAAGAAAGAAAGAAAGAAAGAAAGAAAGAAAGAAAGAAAGAAAGAAAGAAAGACTCCTTACATTATGGGATTTTACTAATAGGACATACTGTGGAAAATTCCCTGACATGTTTCATCAATACTTAAACACACAAACTTCCTCCAGATCTCAGCTGCCATAGTCTTTTGGGGGAAAATTATCTTCCTTTCTCTCTTTAGCTTCCTTTCTTCCTTCCTCCTTCTTCTCCCTCTTCTCCCACCTACCCGCTCTTTTCTTTTTCATCCTTTTTTAGGAAAGAAAGGGAAACAGAAATATACTAACATTTATTGAGCTCCTGCTTTGAGATGAGAGTTTTCCATGTGTTATTCAACAACTATAAGGATTCCTTCCCTTGGCTCAGTCTGACCTGCCATGCTTCCAGTGAACTCACTTTTAGTAGAAATCAAAAAGTAACTAATGCAATTTATGACGTGCCAACAGATGTCAGAGTCCTCTGAATGACTAATATGCCCAACCGCATCTAAAAAGCTACACCACCTACTAATGTGCAGAGAATACTTTTTCTGTTTTTCATACAAAAATGCACGCACACACACACGAACAGATGTTCTTTCTTTTCATTCTGTACTTCATACACTAAGTTTTATTGGTGGCGGGTTCTCTATCTCCCCCTCCCCCTTCTAGGACTTGATTAGCCTCTGGGAATGGGGAGTATCTTGAACACTGTTGAGAAAAGCAGCTTCTCTGCCCTTCTAAATTCCATTCTCTCACCTTCCCCATCTTATTCTTGCCCTCACCCACTGTCCCACTCCGCTACCCCAGGCTTGACATCTGAAGACCTTCCTGCCCCATCTTCCACCGGGCAGGAGTGCGGTTCCCAGGAAGGGAACCTGGTCCGAGAAATCAAGGAAGAGGCGTGTGATTACTCAGTACTTTTCCAGAGAAATATCTATTATTTCTTCAGATTAAACATTTATGGAATAAGACAGTTACTCAAATGGAAACAGGTTGTGTTTATTTAAAGGATTATGTGGAATCTTGATATATTAATACACAGCGTCCCTTATATGGACCCCACTTTCTCCTCGACACCCCCGCCGTCATCACTTGGCCTGCGTCCCCTGCACACCTTCCCAGGCAGCCCGGGTCCTTTCAACAGACAGGATCTGATGTGGCTTCACAGACTGGCTATTCCAAAGGGAAGGGCGCCGTCTGCTTTTTTGCCAGAAACCTCATTCCTTCTTCTCCATAGTAGTCAATTCCTTCCTTCGTTGCTTCATCATACTTTATCCCATGATAATATGACTTCATCCAAATAAACTTTATAGGGAAGAAAATCTAACTCTTAACCAGAATGGCTTCTCAGACGCATTTAGGGAAGTTAGCTTTCTCCCCAGGAGCGTCACACCCTCGGTTGGGCAGGTGCTCTCCCTTGGTCTTCTAACAATAACAGCTCGCACCTGTTGCGCTGTTTCTCCCCTGATCTTCTCCAGACTATCAGAAAGGGAGTCTTGTAGCGTCATCTTATCATGAGGAAAGTGAAGCACAGAAAGTTTAAGCAGCCCACGGCCCATAACTGTCTGAGTGAAAAGCGACATCTTTTCTCCAACCACACTTTCACTCGTGCAAAGGGCCTCGGGAAGCCTGGCCCACGACCTTGAATGCCGCCGCCCACGCATCACCCACGTGCTCAGGAAGCCTCGTTTACAGGTGCAGATGATGGTAGCAATTACCCCGCTGCTTACGGGGAACCTGGTCGGGCTGGTTTTTCGTGGGCTAAGTCGTTTCGCAGACGAGGTTGAGGCGCGAGGTGACGTCGCTGAGGCATGGTTGGTGCGAGTAAGTAAAAGGTGCTGTCCTTCTGTAGCAGGGTTCTCCCACAGAGGGACGGGACACGGAGGCTTTTCTGTCCAGGAAGCTACTTTATTCATCATGCTGGCATGGGGTCAAGGGCGGGGGGGAGGGGTCGTACCTTAAAAACTGAGCCCTGAGCACAGCGGGGTGTAGCCTTTTATGCAATTTCTACTTCTTTGTCTCCCATATATGGTGACGTATAGTCTGATTGGACACATTCCAAGGTGCAGACTGGGGTCAGAGCTACACGGACGTGTATAGGAGTTGATTGGACCCCATCACTTTCCTTTGTTCGGAGGAGGTCTCCACCACATTCCGTAGGGAGGGGCTCAACCCCACTTAAGCAAGAAAGTTTCTTCTGTGTCCCCGGATTTCTTATGGTAGGGATAGGAATCTCTAAGTGGAAGATAAAGCATGCTAAATTTTCTACTTGTGTTTGGTCACAGAGTCTTTTGCGTGGCTAGAAGCAGGGGGCTGCGTATTTGCCAGACCCCTGACAAGTTATATTCATGGTGTATCTCACTTAAACAGTTTTTGTAGGGTATGCCTGTGAATTCGTTTATCAGGATTTTTTTTTGGGGGGGGGGGGGTGTTTTTAATTGTAGAAAGAGCTGGTACAGCCGGGAGCATGCCTGAGGGTGCCAGCAGGGCTGAGTCAGGCGGAGGTGGTGGTGTACTTGGGTAAGTGATCTCACTCCTTGCAGCCTCAGGTTTCCCGTCTATAAAATGGGTGCGATAAAATCTCCCATGTGGTGTTGTGAAAATCAGAGCGGAGGGTGGTACTTGGTACAGAGTATGTACGTGGTCAGTGCTGGCTGTTATTTATTATCCTCTTCGTTCTTAAAATGAGCATGATGACTGGGGACAGTTTTTGAAAATCCATCTAGTCTCATTTCTTTCTCTATAAAGTAGGAATCATACTTTACCTTTCTAAGAGGGTTGAGTTGATACCCAACCTAGCTCTGGGATGCCTGGGAGGCTCAGGTGGCTAAGCGTCCGACTTCGGCTCAGGTCACGATCTTTCGGCTTGTGGGTTCAAGCCCCATGTCAGGCTTTGTGTTCACAGCTCGGAGTCTGGAGCCTCCTTCAGATTCTGTGTCTCCTTCTCTCTCTGACCCTTCCCTTTTCTCTCCCAGTCTCTCAAAAACAAATAAACGTTAAAAAAAAATGTTTTTTAAGCCTAGCTCAGTGTCAGGCACTGAGTGGTTTCTCAGCATGTGATGTTACCCTGTCCTCCAGCCACCCCCGCCCTGATACTGTGAGGCCCCTTCAACTCGTTTGCTTCCGTCCTGGAAAAGAAATGAGGATTCAAAGGGCAAGAAAATCTCCTACTTCTTAATCCCTCTTTTGCCTTCTACTTGGGCTAATTTCTTTCTCCTGGGTTCACTTAGCCCATCAATCAAGCCTCACACACTCTATTGAGAAGCCAGTGGTTTCGTTTCCATTTTTAGAGGATAAAGCACAAAGCACTCTGTGATTAAAGATGCCGCCTGACAAGGCTTCTGTATGCACAGAAGCTGCCGTGAAGCCCCTAACGCAGGGCTCCCACAGCCCGTTCTCTCTCACCAGGGGGCACTTACACCTGACCTGATAATGGATGTGCCCAGGCTAGGCCAGGTCCCTGCAATTCTTTTCAGTACAGAGGACCTGTCAGCACTCAACAGAATCAAATAGTTTTGTAGTAAATGCTCACTTCCTTCCCCCTCCTAAAAAATGCAAGACTCCGGGGGCGCCTGGGTGGCGCAGTCGGTTAAGCGTCCGACTTCAGCCAGGTCACGATCTCGCGGTCCGTGAGTTCGAGCCCCGCGTCAGGCTCTGGGCTGATGGCTCAGAGCCTGGAGCCTGTTTCCGATTCTGTGTCTCCCTCTCTCTCTGCCCCTCCCCCGTTCATGCTCTGTCTCTCTCTGTCCCAAAAATAAATAAACTTTAATAAAAAAAAAAAAATGCAAGACTCCGTGTTAGGGAAAACATCACAGATAAAACAATGAGCCAATTTTGCTTGAATGAACTGAAGCAGTCTTGACACAAGGGTCAGCCTCCTGAGGCAAAGCCGGGAAAAGGAAACTAGACCGTTAGCAGCTTGCTTGGGCCACTGTATTTCTGTGCAGTCACTCACAGAGTAACATAAATGAAATGTCGGGGCAGTTTTGCTAAATCTCCGTGGAAGAACCCGTCATCTTGGTTTCCTGGAGACATCTGTGCTGTAATGCGTAAAGTGGGGAATTTCATTTTGCCGTGTTGCTATCCAGGAGAGACATTGTCGTCACACCAGCCCTTTGGTTGCAGAATTTGTAGTAAAGCCATGTGCAAAGTTGATGGTTTTCACTCATTATCTAGCACAGAAGAGGCAGGTAAGTGGTAGCATAGACTGTGTAGGCATGCAAGTCTGTGAAAAACATACCTTCTTCATATCTCCCATCCGTATTATTAGATTGCTGAATTAAAAGAAAAATCTGCAAACACTGTAACCTCAGTAGCAGAAATGAAGCGAGTAAGGATGGGGTAGTGGGAGAGCTACCTCATTACAAGCCTTTTTTTATGTGACATATTGTATTTGAAGAAAGCTTGGCATGGGAACGCTTAGACATTCTACATGCAGCTGGTGCCCTCTAGTGACGGGGAGTAATCTCCAGCCATTGTAGCCTCTCCTTTTGAAGCTTGAAGAAATCCACTCTTCCTAATTTATCCTACCCCAGATTTACAGGGAGGGAAGAGAAAATGAAGAAGCTCTAAGGCAAGAAGGTGCTTTGGAGTGCCTTTGTAATTCAGAAGGCAAATCCCAGCGGGCATCCTTGGGTTTACAAGATAAGGGTCCCCAGATGAAGACGCTGTTCTGCCTGGTATCGCTGGGAGACTTCCTAGCTGGAAACAGGTTTTCGAGGTCGTCTCTGATCATTGAAATAAGCTCTAAAAATCACACAGTTGCTCTTGGCACCGAGAAATGGTAGAATAAGGGGACATAACTCAAACATTGCACTATCTGTAGCCAGAACAGAGCACGGACCTCCTGTGGGCTGAAATACCTTCAAGCCAGCAGAAGACCAGAGCTAATATCCACCTAAGTATCCCTACATAGCTATTTGCTGTCCAGTCTTTGTTCCCATACAAATGGCTCTTAGGCCTGGAGGATCATCTGTATCGCTGGTACCCACCTGTCTCCAGGGCAGAGCCCACATTCCTCCTGAGTTGACATCTTCCGTCCCCCATTCATCTGTCCTGAACACTGTGCCTCACTTCAGGTCATTTCCCATTGTGAATTCTTTTATGTCTCCCAAGTTGGGTATCTTCTCCCCACCCACTGACTTTTTTTACACAGCTACTAACTGGTTTGTCTCAAAAATGTATTATCTGGTGAACTTAGGAGAAAGTACAACAAAATGAAATGACCCCCCCCTTACTTCTTCAGTTGCTTCTCACCTTTCCCCTCCTCATCTTGCTGTGCTCACACAGGCTTTGCCCTCGGTGCAGAACTCTACAGACCACTGGCCATCCTTTGTGTCCTGCACATGTCCTCTCCAGGAAGCATCCCAGTATCCCAATGTCTCCTACCCATGATCTCACACCATCTGCTTGGACAGCAGCACTGCTCACAGGAATCTTACTGTCACTTGCTTATGCATTTATCTCTACTTTGACCTCCTCCAGAGCAAAATTCTACATTTTAATTTAAATACTGATTTCCTTATTATATAAAATACAGTGCGCAAAATCTGCATAAAAATGTGCTAAAACTAAAGCAATACGATTGAACGTGCTTTTTTTTTTTAATTTAATGTTTATTTTTGAGAGAGAGAGACAGAGACACAGGGTGAGCAGGGGAAGGGCAGGGAGAGGAGACACAGAATCAGACTCCAAGCTCTGTACTGTCAGCACAGAGAGTAATGCGGGGCTCAGACCCACAAATTGCAAGATGATGACCTGAGCTGAAGTGAGACACTTAACTGACTGAGCCATCCAGGTGCCCCACTTTTTTATTTTGTTTTGTTTTGGGGATAAAAAGGACATAGAACATTTTATTGGTTTCCGGGGTATAACATCATAATGCAATGTTTATTGTGTAAGGATCCCTACAATAACTGTTGCTAACACCTGTCACTAATGGAGTTAAAAAAGCTTTCCCCTGGTGATGAGAACTTTTAAGACGCATTGGCAACTTTGAAATACGCAATACACGGTGACAGTCATGATGTTACACATGGTATCCCCATTACTTTATAACTGGAAGTTTGTACCTTTTGACCATCTTCAGCCCTTTCACCCTCCCGCCCCACCCCCACCTCCTGCGTCTGGCAACCACCCATCTGTTGTTTTGTCTTTAGCTGGGTATATATGTATATAAACCTATTGTATATATGTTGTATAAGATACTACACAATTTTGAACATGAGCATCGTTTTATCCATATCTCACCAGTCAAAATAGGAGTATGACATTCCACACACCAGACAGAACAGGATTTGAGTCTTGCTGTCACTTAATAGCTGTGTGCCCTTAGGTAAATACTTGAACTTTTTGAACCTCAGTTCCACGTAGAATGGAGATGACAGTACTTCCCTGACAGGTGAAGACTGAATTACTTCATGTACGTAAAGTGCCTAGGCTTAATTGGAACTGGGTGCTCGCTGAATGGAGATGAATCCATCCATTTGATACGCAGTATATGTATGTATATAATTGAGTAGATTTGATCTTTCTGCAGCAACAGTGGAAACTCAGAAAATCTAGTTGTCTCTCTGATCTCCTGCTGAATACATATTTTCCACCATGATTCTGAGCACATTTTCACTAGGATTTGGCATAGACTGATTTTTTTTTTAAAGTAATAGACGCTTATTCAAATGGCAATTATTGCTTCATGGAAATATTTGTCTACCGTTCCTTAGTTCCATACCAAGAAGCAGGGGGAAAGTCTATTTTTACTACTAGGCTATTGAATCATTTCTTTCCCTTTCACCGTCTATGTATCCAGTGGGGCCAAGTCAGCTGAAAAAATAATAAAATCATATACTCAGACTTCTATTTCATCATCTTGTCTCAGAAACCCCTGCTGGCAACACATATGTCATTTACCCCAAGGTGGGGCGTTCTAAAGGAGACCGGCTGCATCCCCCTAATTTACTGCCTTGCTGTTCATAGCATCATATGCATAAAACATCACCTGGGTGGTTGGCTGTCTCAGTGTCTTGAGGCTGAAGCAAGGCACAGGGGGTCCGGGAAGGAGACATGAGTCGCCAAGTCCCTGCTGACAAGAATACTTGACTACACCCTTTTAAAGCATTTAACACAAGCAAAGAAGCAGGGGAAAAAGACCCAGCTTGCCAACAAACCATTACGCAAATCTAAAAATGTGGTATTAAGTTTTGCTCCATAAGTGTTCTTTCCGTGACAAGCCCTGTTAATTAAGCTTCAAAACTATTTCAGTTTTTGTTACAGAAGAGACTTAGGAATCTCGTTAGCTGTGTTTGTTGGAAACATTTGCATTTTCATGTTAAATAAAGTAGTGATAAGGAGTAAAGCTAGTTGGACAGTGTTAGGCCATTGCACTAGGTCCTGATGTTCTTCGGAGTGTTGGAATTTACCGTGTATACCACCTTCTGCAATGGCGGGAGAGAACTCATCTTTATGTTAGTTTTGGAAAGCATGGGTGAAACAGCCCAACAATAGGAAAACAAAAGAATAATAGGTAATCTTAGTGACAGACAGCTAAAATGAATTGATCTCAGTATCTACACATTATGTATACCATCCCATGCAATTTCTGCAGTAACCAGATTGGGAGTTGAGGAGGTACAAACATAGATCTTAGTGCCGCACCACACCTGTCATAGAGCTCTATTCATTTTAAAGCTCTCGGGGAATTGACATGAAGATTTGTGTAATCTTTTACATTCCAGTAATTCACAACTGGTATTCCACACACTGGATCCCAAACCTCTGTCATATTTTCGTTGGTCAGGGTTCTAAGAATTGGGCCATTTTCTATAAAAATCCAGACATTTAGCTGGTCTTGAAAAAACTGGATGACCTCACCAAGGCTCACAATTTCACATGACAGCAATCAGCTGAAACTGAGAGCACCTGTCTCGCATGGGTGGGCTGTGGCTTCTCCAGGGTATCCCCTCCATCGTTCTCACCTGCACTGCCTCCCTGACCCTGACCCCTGCAGGCACTTGACTTTGCCTCTGATGCTCTTTTATATACCGTGGTCATTCGTTTCTGTATTCGCTTGCTCAGGCGGCCATAACAAAATGTCACAGCCTGGATGACTTAAACGGTAGAGATTTATTTTTCACAATTCTTGAGGCTAGAAGTGCTGACAGCAAGATGTTGGCAGGATTGGTTTCTTCTGAGGCCTCTCTCCTTGGCTTGCAGATGGCTGTCTTCTCCCTGTGTCTTCACATGGTCTTCCCTTTGTGTTTCTGTGTCCAAATCTCTTATAAAGAAACTAGTCATATTGGATTAGGACTCAGCCTAATGGCCTCATTTCAATTGCCTTAAACTGTTATTCCAAATACAGTTGTATTTTGGACTGCGACAATTAAAAGGGGAGAGTCACAATTCAGTCCGTAACAATTTCTTACAGATTAGAAGCCAAGCATCAAGTCCATTCCATTCTGTTCCAACACATACTTCGGTAGCAATTAGTTTCTACAAAATGGGTAAATGGGTAGATTGTGTAATCTGGAAGTCTGAATAGTTCATGTAGCACCCCTAAATTTCAAAATCACAAACACATGTGAGAACAGGCATCTCGGAACATTACCCCAGTTTCTAGTTCATCCCATGTTGTTTTCATTGGCTTAGACCCTTGTCAGGCTTGAAAGTGCTCATTGCATAGTTCTCCCCCATCATTCTATTTTTTGTCCTCTTTCCATAACTTAGCATCCTCAGCCCTTTATTGATATCCTCCCTTTCCATGAAGCTAACTTCACTATTTTTTTTTTTCAACGTTTATTTATTTTTGGGACAGAGAGAGACAGAGCATGAACGGGGGAGGGGCAGAGAGAGAGGGAGACACAGAATTGGAAACAGGCTCCAGGCTCTGAGCCATCCGCCCAGAGCCTGACACGGGGCTCGAACTCCCAGACCGCGAGATCGTGACCTGGCTGAAGTCGGACGCTTAACCGACTGCGCCACCCAGGCGCCCCTTCACTATTTTTTTAAACTGAGATATAGTTGATGTATTAGTTTCAGGTATACAACATAACCCGATAGTTTTATATAAGTGATCACCACAGTAGTCTAGTTAACATCCATCACCCTACATAGTTAAAACACTTTTTCTTGTGATGAGATGTTTTAAGATCTACTGTCTTAGCAACTTTCACCTGTACGTCTACAATATTATTAACTACAGTCACCATATTATATACTCCATCCCCATGACTAAGTCATAAGTTTTATAATTGGAAGTTGTAAATTTTGACCCCTTTCACTCATTTCGTCCAACCCCAATCCCTCAGCTCTGGGAACCACCAATATGTACTCTATTAGGTTTGGTTTTGGGGGTGGGTTTTTTTTCTTTCTTTTAGATTCCACATGTAAGTGATATTGTACAGTATTTGTCTTTCGCAGTCTGTCTTAGCATACTGCCCTCTGTCCATCCATAGTGCAAATGGCAAGATTTATTTCTTTTTCATGGCTGAATAATATTCCATTGTATATATATACTACAAATTCTTTACCCATTCATCCATAAGTAGACAGTTAAGTTGCTTCCATGTGTTGGCTATCATAAATAATGATGCAGTGAACATGAGGGTGCATATACCTTCTTGAGTTAGTATTTTCATTCCCTTTGGATAAATGCCAAAAGTGAAATTGCTAGCTAATTTGAAATTGCTAGATAAGTTGTTAATTCTTTTTATTGAAACTCTACACTGTTTTGTGTAATGGTTGCACCAGTTTGTATTCCCACCGAAAGTGCACAGGGTTTCCCTTTTCTACACCACCTCACCAACACTTGTTATATCTCTTTTTTCCAGTTTTATTGAGATAGAATTAACATAAAGTACTGTTTATTGTTACACCATAAGTTTATTAAACTTATTACACCATAAGTTTAAGGTGTACATCGTGATTTCAGCTGCATATATCATTAAATAATTACCACAATAAGTTCAGCTAACATCCATCGTCTAACATAGATAATATATATCTATATAGATATATAGATCTATATAGATCTATAGATATCTATATCTATATACCTATATATATACCTATATATAGATATAGATATCTATAGATCTATATAGATCTATAGATATATAGATATATAGATCTATATATATTTTTTTTTCCTTGTGATGCAAACTCTTAGGATTTACTCACTGAATTTCCATATATACCATACAGCAATGTTAACTATAACAATCACATTATAGATTACGCCCCCAGTGCTTACTTATCTTAGAACTGGAAGTTTGTACATTTTGATGTCCTTCATTCAATCTTCCCTGCCTCTAGTAACCACAAATCTGATCTCCCCTTTTCTATGAAGAGTTTGGTTTGTTTGCATGTATGTTTGTTTGTTTTTATTCCATACATGAGTGTGATCATACAGTAATTGTCTTTCTCTGTCTGGCTTACTTCACTTAGTATATGCCTGCAAGTTCCCTTTATGTTATCACAAATGGCAGGATTTCCTCTTATTTAAGGTTGAACTATATTCCATTGTGTATGTATGTACATAGGTGTATAATACACACACCAGATTTTCTTTATACATTCATCCTTCAAATGCCAGTTAGGTTATTTCCATGTCTTGGCTATTATAAATAATGCTATTAACATGAAAATACAGATGTCTTTTTATCATAGTGTTTTAATTTTCTGCAGATATATTCCCAGAAGTAGAATTGATGGATCATATAGTAGTTCTGTTTTTAATTTTTTAGACGAACCTCCATACTGTTTTCGATAGTGGATGCACCAATTTACAGTCCCACCAATAGGGTATGGAGGTTCTCTTCTCCCCACATTGTCCCCACTATATGCTATCTCTGGTTTGTTTAATATTAGTCATTCTGACATGCATGAGGTGATACCTCATTTTTGTTTTGATTTGTATTTCCCTAAGGATTAGTGATGTTAAGCATCTTTCCATGTACCTGTTGGCCACTCATATATCTTCCTTGGAACAATGTTGACTAAGGACTTTTGCCCATTTTTCAGTTGGATTGTTTGCATTTTTTTGCTATTGAGTCATCTGAGTTCTTCATATATTTGCATTTTTACTCTTTATCCTACATATGGTTTACAAGTTTTTTTCCCCATGCTGTAGATTTTCTTTTTTTCTTTCTTTCTTTCTTTTCTTTTTTTTTTTTTTTTGCTATACAGAAGCTTTTCAGTTTGACATAGTCCCACTTTTTAATTTTTCATTTGGTTGATTTCACTTTAGTTGTTATACCAAAAAATCTCATTTGCAAGGCCCATGTCAAGATGCTTTTTTCTTAGGTTTTCTTCTAGAAGATTTATGGTTTCCAGTCTTATATTTAGATCTATAATACATTTCAAGTTAATTTTTGGAGTTGTGTGAGATAGGGGTCTAGTTTTATTCTTTTACATGTGACTATCTAGTTTGTGCAGCACCACTTAATGACAGTACTGTCTTTCCTCCATTGAGTATTCTTGGTTCTCTTATCCAATATTAGTTAACTGTAATGTGTAGGTTTACTTCTGGACTCTTGATTCCATTCCACTGACTTATACATCTGTTTTTAGGCCAGTACCATGCTGCTTGGATGATGGTAGCTTGATAGTATAGCTTAAAATCAAAAAGTGTGATGCCTCCTGCTTTATTCTTCTTTCTCAGTCCTGCTTAACTATTAGGGGTCTTTTATGGTTCCATATAATTTTAGGATTGTTAAGATTCTTTAGAGGTTCCACTGGAATTTTGATAGAGATTGCTTTGAATCTATAGATGGCTTTGAGTAATATGAACATTGTTGCAATATTACTTTTTCCGATGCGTGAACACGGGACAGCTTTCCAGTTACTTGTCTTTGATTTCTTTCATCAGTGTCTTGTAGTTTTCTGAGAGAGGATCTTTTACCTACTTGGTTAAATTTATTTTTTAAGTATTTTGTTTAGGATGCTATTGTAAATGGGATCATTTTCTTTATTTATTTTTCAGATAATTTACTGATAGTGCACAGAAATGCTACTGAGTTTTGTATGTGAATTTTGTATCTTGTAATTTTACTGAATTTAAATGATGAGATCTAAGAGTTTTTAGGTGCAGTCTTTACACTTTTCTGTGTATAGAATCCTGTCATCTACAAATAGAGAAAATTTTATTTCCTTCTTTCCAATTCTAAGACTTGGATTTCTTTCCTGGTTTTTTTTTTTTTTTTTTTTTTTTCCCCTGATAGGTCTGGCTAAGACTTCAATTTGTATGTTGAACAGGAATAGTGTGAGGAGACACCCTTGTCTTCCTCCTGATCTTAGAAAAAAAACTTTATGTCTTTTGTCATTGAATATGGTATTACCTGTGGGCTTATCATATATGATCTCTGTTACCTTGTGCTACATTGCTTCTGTTCCTGATTTGTGAAAACCTTTTGTCGTGAATGAATGATGAATTTTGTCAAATGCTCTTTCTGCTTCCATTGACATGACCATATGATATTTAGCTTTCATTTTATTAATGTGATAACTTCACATTGATTGATTTGTGTATGTTGAACTACCCTGGCATCCCAGGAGTATATCTCATTTGATCTTTGTGAATGATTGTTTTAATGTGCTTCTGAATTATGTTTGCTAGTATTTTGTTGAGAATTTTTGCATCTGTATTCATCAGGGATATTGGTTTGTAGTTTTCTTTTCTGTTAATGTCCTCATCTGGCTTTGGTGTCAAGGTAATGCTGACCTCAAAATTACTTTGGAAATGTTCCCTCCTCTAAGATATTTTGGAAGAGTTTAAAAAGGATTGGCATTCTTTGTTTAAATGTTTGGTAAAATTCATCAGTGAAGCTGTCTGGTCCTGGGCTTAACTTTGTTGGAAGGTTTTTCCATTACTCATACAATCCCCTTGCTACTAATTGGTCTATTAAGATTTTTTGTTTCTTCCTGCTGCAGTCTTGGTAGATTGTATGTTTCTAAGAATTTTACCTTTTCTTGTGGATTATGCAATTTGTTGACATATGCTTTCTCATAGTAGCCACTTGAGATCTTTTGTATTTCTGTGGTATCAGTTGTAGTGTCTCCTTTTTCATTTATAATTGTGTCCATTTGGGTTCTCTTTTCTCTCCGGTTAGTTTTCTTTGGTTAGCTAAAGACCTTCAGTTTTGTTTATCTTCCAAAGAAGCAGCTCTTAGTTGTGTTGATCTCTTCTATTATTTTCCTGTCCTCTATTTCACTGTTTCTTCTCTAATCATTATTATGTCCTTCCCTATACTAACTGTAAGCTAACTCTCTTCTTTTTCTAGTTCCTCAGAGTGTAAAGTTTTGTTGTTTGTTTGAGATCTTTTTTCTTAAAGTTGGCATTTATTACATAAACCATTAGAACAGCTTTGACTATATCCCACAAGTTTTGATATGTTGTGTTTCCATTTTTGTCTGTTGCAAGAAATTAAAGTTTTCCTCCTGTTTTTGACTTCTAGTTTCATACCTTTGTGGTCAGAGAAGATACTTGGTACAATTTTGTTCCTCAATTTGCTGAGGCTTGTTTTGTGGCCCATGTAAGGTCTCACTTAGAAAATGTTTCATGGCCATTTACTAGGAATGTGTATTCTGTTGTTACTGGATAAAATGTTCTATATATGTTTGTTAGATCCATTTGGCCTATAGTATTGTTCAAATCCAGTGTGTCCTTATTGATTCTCTGTCTGTTTGACCCATCCATTGTTGAGAATGGAGTATTAAAGTCCCCAATTATTATTGCATTGCTATTTATTTATCCTTTTAGCTCTTAGTTTTGCTTTATGTATTTAGGTGCTTCAATGTTGAGTGCATAAATATTTACATTAGTTATATCTTATATAACAAGATGTTTATATACACACACATATACATGTTGGTGGAGATATATATGTAATTATAACAAGATGTTTTATACATATATAGGCATATATATGTTGATGGATCAACTCCTTTTATTAATATATAATGCCCTCCTATGTCTCTTTTACCTCTTTTGAAATCCATTTTGTCTAAGTACAGCCATACCTGCTTTGGGGGGCAGGGTGGGCAGTTACATCAGCTTGAAGAAACTTTTTTGTCCATTCACTCACAGCTTATGCGTCTTAAAGGCAAAAATGAGTCTCAGGTAGGCAGCATATCATTGAGTCTTATCTTTTTATTCATTCAGCCATGAATATTTTTTCATTGGAAAATTTAATCTTTTTATTTTGGGGTAATTATTGATACATAGGACTTTTGCTATTTTGTTCATTATTTTCTGAGTGTTATGTAGATCCATTTACACTGTTTGCTGAGGTGAAAGTGACAACCACTATACTACGGGAACTGGCCCATTTTCATTGTTTTGTATCCTACTGTTTTTTGTGTGATTTCATGTCTTTTGGTATCAGTATTCTTTGACTTCTCAATCATGTTTGTGTGTGTGTGTGTGTGTGTGTGTGTGTGTGTGTGTGTGTAATCACTACAGAGCTTTTCCTTATGGTTACCTGGTTACCATGAAGTTTACATAAAATATCTTAAAATTATAACATCTCATTTTTAACTAACAACAACTTTGATAGCATTTCTAAACTTTATACTTTTACTTCTCCTTTCCCTCACATTCCAGGTTATTGATGTTACTCTTTCCATATTTTTATATTGTGCAGCTCATAACAAATTGTAGTTAGGTTTTGTTTTTACTGCTTATTTTTAACTTCTAAACTAGAGTTGTAAGTGAATAATGCAGTATCATTACCATATTCCAGCATCTAATTTTGACTGTGTATTTACCCTTACCAGTGAGATTTTCAATACTTGTTTTACATTTTAGGATGTTAACTAGTGTCCTTTTACTTACACTCAAAGAACTGCCTGCATCATTCCTTAGAGGGCAGATCTAGTAGCGATGAATTCCCTTAGTATGTGTTTGCTCAGGAAAGTCTTCATCTCTCCTTCATGTCTTCATCTCTCCTTCATTTTTCAAGGATTGCTTTACCAGGTGTAGACTTCTTGTTTGACAGGCTTTTTTTTTTTTTTTGAGACAGGGCACAAATGAGTGAGGGGCAGAGAGAGAGAGAGAATCCCACAAGGGGCACAGAGAGAGAGAGAGAGAGAGAGAGAGAGAGAGAGAGAGAGAGAGAGAGAGAGAAAGAGGAGAGAGAGAAGTGGGGCTTTCCTGAAGCGAGGTTCATGTTTTTTACCCAAGATGGGGCTCATGTTCACTAGAAACAGGCCTCAGGCTCACCTGTTGTGGGGCTGGAGCTCACCCAAAGCATGGCTCAAGCTCATGAACCATGAGTTCATGACCTGAGCCACAGTCAGAAGCTCAACCGACTGAGCCACTCAGATGCCCCCGACAGGTTTCTGTTTGAATATTTGGAACATATCATGACATTCTCTCCTGGTCTGAAATATTTTTCTTAGAAATCTAATAATCTTATGGGAGTTACCTGGTATGTAATGTCTTGCTTTTCTTCTGATGCTTTCAAAAATTATTTCTTTGTCTTAGAACGTTTAGTTATATTGTGTCCTAGTGTAACCCTATTCATTTCAATCTCTTTGGGGTCCTTTGGCCTCATGGATTGGATGTCCATCTCTTGCCTGAGTTTTGGGAAGTTTCCACCCATTATAGTATGAACATACTCTAAAATTTATTTTATTTTTTTAGTAATCTCTACACCCAATATTGGGCTCAAACTCAGAACCCTGAAATCGAGAGTCACCTGTTCTACCAACTAAGCCAGCCAGTGCCTCGTTATATATACTTTAAATATATTTGCTGTCCCAATCTCTTTCTCTTTTTCCTTCTGGAATTGACATAATCACAATATTGTTTCTTTTTATGGTGCCCTATTATTTCTATAGATTTTCTTCTATCTTTTTCATTCATTTCATTCTTGTTATTGTTGTTCCACTGACTGGATAATGCCAGATTTCTTGTCTTGAAGGTAACTGATTGTTTCTTCTAAATGGTTGAGTCTGTTTTGAAGTTCTTTATTGACTGCTTCAGTGCAATCATTGTATTTTTCAGCTCTAGAATTTGTTTGGTTTTAGGTTTTTTGATGGTTATGATTTCTTCATTGAGCTTCTCATTTTGTTCATGCATTGTTTTCCTATTTTCGTTTAGTTCTTTGTGTGTTGTTATAGTTCACTAAAATACTTAAAGAGAATTATTAAGAATTATATGTTGGATGGTTTATAGTTCTCCATTTCTTTAGGATAAATTATTGGAGCTTTATTAGTTTCCTTTGATGGTGTCATGTTTACCACATTTTTTATGATGCTACATTTTTTTACCCTAGTATCTGCACATTTGAGTAAGTGGCCTCCTTTGTTAGACTTTACAGGTTTGTTTGGCAGAGACCATTTTCCATCAGTCAGCTCAGATCAGATGTGTGGATGTGTCTGCTGGTCATGTCTTTGGGCAGGTAGGGCTTGCTATCAAGGTCAACGCTTTGAATCAGGAGAGGACATGATGCAAGCTGAAAGGAGTTGGGTAGGACTGCTGGTTTGCTTTCCTGCCTAAGTGAAGTTCTAGGAGGAACTATGAATTTTCTGAGTTTTTCTGGTCAGACTTACTATACAGTCAGACTGGGTACTATTTGCAGCAGTCGATGGAGTTATGAATCAGCTTCTCTGTTTTAGGGAGGGTAGCACGACTGGGCCCAGGGCCCACCCAATGTACTATTTGTTGATACTAATCAAAAAAGACTGCGTATTAAAGTCGCTGGGCAGACAGGACCAACAATTGTGCTCTGTCGATTGGGGAAGCCGTTAGTTTTTCTGCATGGGTGCAGTAGAAGAACCAGCTCGGAGGCAGGTAAGACTCTTTGTTGTCTTGATGGTGGCTGATAGAGGCTTCAAGTTCTCTGGCTTACTAAGGCGAGGGGCTTATTCTGTAGACTATCAGCTCTGGTTGCCAGACTTTGCTCAAATATTTCTGGATATATAGCTTTACATTTGTTCCTGTAGGGTTCTGGTGTGGTGGGGCTGAGATCTTCACTCATCAGTGGCTGGGGCAATGACTGTGCTCACCTTAGACGGGCATGAGAAGACCAGGAGGCAGGCCTGGAAAATTTGCAGATCCAAAATAGACAGACCTGCACCCCCAAGAATTCCCTGCTCTGAGTGTACCATGGGCTTGATTCTGGTGATGAGCAAAACTAAACTACTGGTTAGGACTACTTGGGTGCTTCAGTCTCCATCCTTAGTTTTAGAATTCTCTCAATAGTGTCTTGTCCAAGAATAGTTGTTAATTGTTTGTTTTGTGAATGGGAGTGAAATAAGCAATGTTCAATGTCACCATCTTGGTCATTCTTTCTTTTCTTTCTGATAATAGCCATTCTTTTTTTTTTTTTTTTCTTAAGTTTACTTTTAAGAGAGAGTACAAGCATGAGTGGGGGAGGGGCAGAGGAAGAGAGAGAATCCCAAGCAGGCTCCACGCTGCTAGCACAGAGCCTGATGCTGGGCTCGAACCCATGAACTGTGAGATCATGACCTGAGCCAAGACCAAGGGTCAGACGCTCAACTAACTGAGCCACCCAGGTGCATTGATAATAACTATTCTAAAAGGTATGAAGTGATACATCATTTTGGTTTTGATTTACTTCTTTCTCCCTGATCATGAGCGATGTTGAACACCTTTACATGTTCCTTGGATATCTGTATGTGTTCTTTGGAAAAACAGCTCTTTATATCCTCTGCCTTATTTTAATGAGATTGTTTGGTTTTTGCTATTGAGTTGTATGAATTCTTCATGTATTTTGGATAGTAAATCTTTTATCAGATAAATGGTTTGCAAACATTCTCTCCCATGCCACAGGTTGCCTTATCAATGTTGGTTTTCTTTGCTATGCAGAAGCTTTTTAGTTTGATATAGTCTCACTTGTTAACTTTGGATTTTGTTATCTTGCTTTTGGTGTCAAATCCAAACATAATTGGCAAGATCAAAGTTAAGCAACTTGCTGCCAGTTTTCTTCTAGGAGTTTTATGGTTTCAGGTCTTGAAATATTTCATCCATCCTGAGTTAGTTTGCATATGGCCTAAGAGAGTGGTTCAGTTTTATTCTTTTCCATGTGGCAGTCCAGTTTTCCCAACACCATTTATTGAGGAAGCTGTCATTTCTTCATTGTATATTCTTGCCTCCTTTACCCTAAATTAATCAACCATGTACATGTGGGTTTGTTTCTGGGCTCTCTATTCTGTCAAATGGATCTTCATGATATTTTTAGGCCTTTTACAATACTTTTTTGATCACTATAGCTGTAATACATTTTGAAATAAGGAAACATGATACTTTAGCTTTGATCTTCTTCCTCAAGATTGCTTTGACTGGGGACTTACGTGGTTCCTTAGAAGTTTTAGAATGGTTTATGCTAATTTTATGAGTGCCATTGGAGTTTGGATAGAGATTACATTCAGTCTGTAGTTTTCTTTGGGTACTATGTATGTTTTAACAATATTGATTATTCAGTCCATGAGCATGAGCTGTCTTTCCATTATTTTTGTCTTCTTTAATTTACAATATTCATTACTATATCAATACCTTACAGTTCCTACCCCCCACCCTGCTTAGTTAAATTTGTTGCTAAGGTATTTCATTCTTTTTGATGCAGTTGTAGGTGAGATTATTTTCTTAGTCTGATAGTTTATTATTATGTAAAAAAAATAAAACAGATTTTTGTGGGTTGATTTTTTGAATCCTGCAACTTTATTAAATTTGTCAATTAGTTCTAACAGGTTTTGGTAAAGTCTTCAGGGTTTTCTATATAGATTATCATGCCATATGCAAATAATGATAGTTTTAATTCTTCCTTTTTGATTTTGATGCATTTTGTTTCTTGTCTAATTGCTCTGCCTAGGATTTCTAATAGCATGTTGAATAAAAGTGTTAAGAGTGGGTATCTTGTTTTTTCCTGTTCTTAGAGGAAAACCTGTCAGCTTTTCACCATTAATATGATGTTAACTGTGAATGTGTCATATGTGGAGTTTATTAGGTGGAGGTACTTTACCTCTATACCCACTTGTTGAGTGTTTTTATCATACATGCATATTGAACTTGGTCCAGTTCTTTTTCTGCATCTCTTAAAATGATCATATAATTTTATATTTCATTGTGTTAACATGGTATATCAAACTGATTTGTGAACAGTGAACTGTCTTGCCTTTCTGGAATAAATTTCACTTTATTATCATGTATGATCTTTTTAATGTACTGTTAAATTCAATATGCGTATATTTTGTTCTCTTTTTAAGTCTTTTTATGTTTTGTAGTAATCTCTACACCCAACATGGGGCTTAAACTCATGAACCTGAGATCAAGAGTTACATGCTTTTCCAAGTGAGCCAGCCAGGTGCTCCAGAAGACTTTTGCATTTTTGCATTTATATTCACTAGGGATATTGACCTGTAATTTTATTTTCTTGTGGTATTCTTGTCTGGTTTTGTTATCAAGGTAATGCTGGTCTCATCGAATGAGTTTGGAAGTGGTCCCTCCTCTTGAATTTTTTGGAATAGTTTGAGAAGACTTGGTATTAATTTTCCTTAAATGTTTGATAGAATTCACCAATCAAACTAATCTCATGGCCTTTGGATTCTTGGAAGACTGTTGATCACTGATGAAATCTCCTTACTCTGTTCAGATTTCCTATTTCTTCATGATTCATTCTTTGTAGGTTGTATATTATTAGAATTAATCTGTTTCTCCAACATTTTTCATTTTTTGTTCTGTAATTGTTCCTAGTAGTCTCATATGATCCTTTGTATTTCTCTAGTATTGGTTGTAACCTATCCTCTTTCATTTCTTTTTTTATTTAAAAAAAATTGTATTGTTTATTTTTGAGAGAGAGACAGAGTGCAAGAGGGAGACCCAGAACTCAAAGCAGGCTCCAGGCTTTGAGCTGTCAACACAGAGCCTGACATGGGGCTCAAACTCACAGACTGCGAGATCATGACCTGAGCTGAAGTTGGATGCTTAACTGACTGAGCCACCCATGTGCCCCTCTCCTCTTTCATTTCTGATTTATTTGATTCTTCTATTTTTCTTGATGAATCTACGTAAAGGTTTGTCAGTCTTTTCAAAAAACAGCTCTTCGTTTCATCTTCTCTATTGTCTTTTTTGTCCCTATTTTATTAGTTTCTGCTCTGGTCTTTGTTATAACCTTGCTTCTACTAACTTCAGACTTCTATATTCTTTCCCCCCACCCCCAGTTTGATGAGGTATAGAGTTGCTTTTTGTTTTTATTTTTTTATATCTTCTTTTACCCATGGGTTGCATAGTACCATGTTGTTTAATCTCCACATATTTGTGAAGTTTCCAGTTTTTTCTTATAAGTAAAATTTTAAACTGTTAGACCAGAAAAACTGCTTGTTATGATTTCAGCCTTAAATGTAATAAGAGTTTTTTGTTGCTCAATATATGATGTATCCTGGAGAATGTTTCATGTGCACTTTAGAAAAGTGTGTATTCTGCTTTTAGATCGAATGTTTTATAAATATCTATTAATTCATCTCAATGTGTAAGTCCAATGTTTCCTTATTGGTTTTTGTTCTGGATAATCTACCATTGATGAAAATAAAGTATCAAAGTTCCCTACTGTTACTGTGTTATTGTTTGTCTCTTTTGGTCTTGTTAATGTTTGCCTATCTGTTTAATTGCTCCTTACTGATTTGGGGTGCATAAGCCTTACAAGTGTTATACCCTCTTATTTGATCGCTGTATCGCTGTATGATGACTTTGTCTCTTAATGTGGTCTTTGATTTAAAGTAAATTTTCCCTGATAAAAAAACAGTTATCTCTGTTTTCTTTTGCTTTGCTTTCTGTTTGTATGGAATATCTTTTTCTATCCCTTCACTTCCAGTCTGTGTATGTTCTTAAAGCTGAGGTAGTCCCTGACAGGCAGCACGTAGTTAGGTCTTTTTTTTTTCCCCTTTAAATTCATTCAGCCACTCTGTCTTTTAATTGGAGAATTGAGTCCATTTACTTTTAAAGTAATTATTGATAGGGGCACCTGGGTGGCTCAGTTGATTGAGTGTCCAACTTCAGCTCATGTCATGATCTCACAGTTTGTGAGTTCGAGCCCCGTGTCAGGCTCTGTGCTGACAGCTCAGGGCCCGGAGCCTGCTTTGGATTCTGTGTCTCCCTCTCTCTGCTCTTCCCCTGCTCACATGCTGTCTCTCTCTCAAAAATAAAAAAGATTAAAAAAATTTTTTTAAGTAATTATTGATGGGTATGGACTTACTGTAACTTTGTTCATGTTTTCTGACAGTCTTTTAATACTTTTGTTCTCTATTCTCGATCTGTGCTTTTGTTGTTTGATGATTTTTCCACACTGATGTGATTAGAATTCTTTTGGTTTACCTATTGTGTATCTACTATAGGCTTTTGGGATTTTTTGTTGAAGTATAATTAAATACAATCATATATTTTAGGCGTACAACATACTGATTTGACAATGCTATAAGTTACTTAATGTTCACCATGATAAGCATAGTCCCCATCTTATCACCATACAACATGATCGTAATATTATCTATATTCTGTGTGCAGTATTTTTATCTGACTTAGGAATGTCAAAACTGGAAGTTTATAACTTACAGTCAATGAGCACGGAATATCGTTCTATTTATTAGTGTCATCTTAAATTAACTTCATCAGTGTCTTATCGTTTTCAGAGGATAGGTCTTTTACCTCCTTGGCTAAATTTATTCCTAGGCATTTTGTGGTATTTGATGCAATTGTAAATAGACTTGTTTTCTTAAATTCCCTTTCTCCTACTCTCTTCCAGTCTGTGAAAACACAACAGATTTCTGTGTCTTAATTGAATATCCTGCAACTTCACTGAACTGATTTCTCAATTCTCATAGTTTTTTTTTGTTTGTTTGTTTGGTGTAGTCTTGAGGGTTTTCAATGTATAGTATTATGTTACATGCAAATAGAGAGTTTTACTTCTTCCTTAATAATTTGGGTGCCTTTATTTTTCCTTGTCTGATTGCTATAGCCAGGACTTCCAGTATTGTATTGAGTAAAAGTGGTCAGAGTGGAAATTCTTGTCTTTTTCCTGATTTTAGGGAAAAAAAAGTTCTATTTGTCACCATAGAGCATAATGTTAGCTGTGAATTTGTCATATATGGCCTTTATTATGTTGAGGTATGTTCCCTCTGAACCCACTTTGTGGGAGCATTTGGTGGCTCAGTCAGCTAAGCAGCCAACTCTTGATTTCAGCTCAGGTCATGATCTCACATTCAGTCACTCTGTGTCTTTTGATTGGATCATTTAGTCCATTTACATTTAAAGTAATTATTGATCTGTACTTATGGCCATTCTGTTACTTGTTCTCTGGTTGTTTCTGTAGTTTGTCTCTGTTTGTTTGCTTCTCCACTTGCTTTCTTCCCTTGTGGTGTTTGATGGCTTTCATTGGTGTTAAGCATGGCTTTCTTTCTCTTAATTTTTTGGGTATATATTACAGATATTTGATTTGTAGTTACTATTGGGTTTATTAATAACATCATTGTGTATAACAATCTATCTTAATTTGAGGGTCGCAGAAAGTTCAAACACATTCTAAAAGCACTACTTTTTTATTCCCTCTGTGAATATGGTACATGATATCATATTTTCCTTTTTTTAATTTTGCTTATCCTTTGGCTAATTTTTGTAGACATAATCTATTCTACTACTTTTGTATTTTAACCTCCATACTGGTTTTACAAATGATCTACTATTTTACAAAACATTTGCTTTTACCAGTAAATTTTTTTGCTCTTCCAATTTTCTCCTAGTTGTAGCCTTTGCATTGAAAGAATTCCCTTTAACACTTTTTGTAAGGCTGGTTATTGTGGATAAACTCTTTATCTCCTTTCTTTGATCAAGGAAATTCTTTATTTCTCATTCTATTCTGAATGATAAACTTGCTAGGCAGAGTATTCTGGGTTGTAGGTTATTTCCTTTCATGATGTATTTTTTGGAATAGATCATACTATTCCCTTCTGGGTTGCAAAGTCTCTGCTGACAGATCAGCCCTAGCTTTATGGGGCTTGTTGTTTGTATATACGTAACTATTTTCCCTTGCTGATTTTAAAGTTCTGTGATTTTTGCCATCTTAATTACTATGTGTATTCATGTGTACCTCCTTGTATTCATCTTGCTAGGGGTTCTCTGTGATTTCTAGCCCGGGATGTCTGTTTACTTAACCAGATTAGGGAAGTTTTCACCTATTAATTTTTCAGATCAATTTTCCGTCCCCTCCCCTTCCTCCTTTCTCCCTCTGGAATCCCTGTATGCCAATATTATTATACTTGATGATGTTTCTGAGTTCCTTTAACCTATTGTCATTTTTTATTCTTTTTTTTTCTTTTTGCTCTTCAGCTTGGTTGCTTTCCATTACCCTGTCTTCCAGATTGCTCATCTCTTCTTCTGAATTCTCTAATATGTTGATACCTTCTAGTATATTTTCAATTTTAGGAGCTGAATTCTTCAGCTCTGATGCAGGTTTTTGCTTTGTGGTAAACTTAAATCTTATATAAAACAACTTCTATTAGCCTATTTTAAATTGATAATAACTTAAGTTTGAATGCATTCTAATGCTCTACATTCTTATTCTTTCCCTGCTTCCATGTTTTATGTTTCTGATGTCACAATTAATATTGTTTTATCTTGTGTATCCGTTAACTTAGTGTAGTTATAGTTACTTTTACTAAATTTATTTTCTAAGCTTATGCTAACTTTATAAGTCATTAGCATACAACCTTCATGCCACTAGATTATTTTAAATTTTAATATAAATATTTATCTTTAATAATGAGATTTATAATAGGTTTTCCTGTTACTAATTATCATTCTTTTATTTCACCTTAAAGAAGTTCCTTTAACATTTCTTATAAAGCTGGACTAGTGGTGATAAACCTTTTAAGCCTTACCTTATCTGTAAAATTCTTTCTCTTTCCTTAAATGCTGAAGGACAACTTTGCCAGGTAGAGTATTTTTGGTCACCTGTTTTTTGTTTTGTTTTGTTTTGTTTTGTTTTGTTTTTAATTTCATTTCAGCCTTTTGAATATATTCCATTTCATTATGGCCTGCAAATCTGCTTAAAAATCTGCACATAGTCTATGTGAATTCGTTGTATGTAACAAGTTGTTTTTCTCTTGCGGGTTTTAAGATTATTTCTTGGTCTTTAACTTTCAACACTTGAATTATAATGTGTCTTGCTGTGGGGTCTCCTGGGGATCCTCTTGTTTGGGACTTGGTGGACTTCCTGGCTTTGAATATCTGTGCCTTTCCAGGTCAGGGAAATTTTCAGCCATGATTTTCTTCAATTAAGTTTTCTTCCTTTTCTCTGTGTCTTTTCCTTCTGAGTTCTCTGTAATGTGAATGGTGGTCTTCTTATGATATCCCCTAAGTCCGTTAAGCCATGTTTACTCTTTTCATTCTTTTTACTTTATGCTGCTGTGATTGAGTTCCACTGCCTTAGCCTGAGTTCATTGATCCTTTCTTCTTCATTCAGACTTCTTTGAACCTCTCGGTGTTTTTCAGTTGGCTTATTACATTCTTTATCTTTTGGACTTTTATTTTGATACTTTATTACATTCTCTTTTGGTTGAAATTCTTACTCTTTTCATCCATTCTTCTCCTTAGTTAAGTGGGAATATTTATGACCATTATTTTGAACTCTTTATCAGGTAAGTCACGTAACTTTGTGTCATTAAGGTCTTTCTCTGAAGTTTTGTCTGGTCCTTTCATTTGGAACACACTCCTCTGTTTCTTCATTTTCCTTGATTATCTGTCTTGGCTTCTTTGCATTGTTTAAAGCAGCCACCTCTCCCATTCCTGAAGGAATGGCGTTAACATTCAACCTTGTCCTAGTTCTTGGTTGTCTACCAAACCTTTGCAATTTTCCAAGCAACTAATTTCTTTCTAGTGGCTTTAGTAGTTGAGGGTGTAAGAGCTGTCACTGTTCCAAAGAGGCAGATCTCAGCACCTAAATGTAGGCTGAGTGGAAGCCAGACCCTTAGGCAGCAGTATGTTTGTATTTATTTATTTATTTATTTATTTATTTATTTATTTAATGGTTTTTTGTTTTTTTGTTTTTTTGTTTTTTTTTTTTTTTGGACAGAGAGAGACAGAGCATGAACGGGGGAGGGGCAGAGAGAGAGGGAGACACAGAATCGGAAACAGGCTCCAGGCTCTGAGCCATCAGCCCAGAGCCCGACGCGGGGCTCGAACTCACGGACCGCGAGATCGTGACCTGGCTGAAGTCGGACGCTTAACCGACTGCGCCACCCAGGCGCCCCTTAATGTTTATTTTTAAAAGAGGGAGAGGGAGTACAAGCAGGGGAGGGGCAGAGAGAGAGAGAGAGAGAGGGAGATGGATGATCCAAAGCAGGCTCTGTGCTGACAGCAGAGAGCTTGATGCTGGGCTTGAACCCACTAGCCGTAAGATCATGACCTGAACTGAAGTTGGACAGTCAACCACCTGAGCCACCTAGAAGCCTCCAGCAGTTTTTAAAGTATGCAAAAATACTTCTTTCAGGAGAAGACTGGGAGGTTGATGTTTCTGCTTGTGTCCTCTCTGCTGAGCCCTGGAATGACCCACAATTAAGAACTGCTGCTTGGGGCACCTGGGTGGCTCAGTCGGTTAAGCGTCTGACTTTGGCTCAGGTCAGGATCTCACGGTTCATAAGTTTGAGCTCTGCCCCTGGCTCTGGACTGACAGCTCAGAGCCTAGAGCCTGGTTCGGATTCTGTGTCTCCCTCTCTTCTCTGCCCCTCCTCGTCCCACCCTCTGTCTCTCTCTCTCTCTCTCTCTTTCTCTCTCTCTCTCTCTCAAAAATAAACATTAAAAAAAAAAAGGACTGCTTCTTGGTTTACTACCATCCCATTGAACCTGTCAGCGCGAACCCTGCTGGCCACTAGAACCAGACTATCAAGGGATGTCCTGTGGGCAACAGACATAATGGCCTAATTGCCAGATATGTACATAAGGTCTTTTTTTGGAGACTTGAACAGCCCAGGGTGGGGCAAAAGAAGAGCATGAAGTCAGCACCTCTGGCCTCTCTAGTGTCTGGAAATGACTGTTGTCAGCCTCCCGATGTACGTTTAAGTACAAACCTGCCCCTCAGGCTGCAGCCATGAGAATAAGCTCAGGGGACTCTTTCACAGACAGACTGTGGGGACAGGTGTCATTCTGCTGTCTCTGTGCTTGCCCTGCAAGGGAGGTAGGTTGTTAAAAATTGTCCATTTGTAACAGTCCCATGGGGCCTGCTGGTGCAGATCCCTCTGGCCACCAGAGCCAGGCAATTAACAAGTGTTTACCTTGGCGGCAGCCACAGAGATCGGGGCACCAGATGACTGGTTCCCCCCCCCCCCCCCCCCCCGCCAGGAGATTCCAGTGACCCAGAGCGAAGCAGAGGAGAGTCACAGAGATGGTGCTCACAGGCCTCTGTCCGCAGACAGTGTCTTAGTAGGTTCCTAGTTGGGAGCCAGACCAGAAGCCTGCTTCTCAGGCCAAAGCACCAAGGCAGGCACACAGGTCTCGTTCATACAAAGACTGGAGATGTTACAGTCTGATTATTCAGTACTTATCCAGATGTTACACACAGATATTTTTCTGCATGTAGCCATAGTTTCAGTGCATATGTAGGAGGAGGTGAGTTTAGGAATCTCCTTCGTCACCATATTCAACCACAACCTCATTTTTTTTTCCACTCTGGTAAGAGTTGTCTTGTTGTCCTAATGCGAATGTAGCACGTTTTTTTTTGTTTGTTTGTTTGTTTAGTTGGTTTTGTTTTGTTTTTAATTGTGTGATATTCTAGTTGAGGTTGTCATCAAATTTCTTACTACTCTGGTTTCCAAGAGGGATGAGTTCTGAATAATCAGACCCTAACACCATCCGTTCACGTAACTTCTATTTCTTACACGCAATTATACAGAAAGCAAAGGTTTTCGGGAATACATTTATCCAATCACAATAGAAGTGTCTGTGTGGTGAAAACCATCCTTGAAAAATCAGCCCTGAAGGACTGATAGAGGAGAGCAACGTGGACGTGTCATATTATGCCCAGCGTAGCACATGCCGCAGTGCTGGGTGGATGATTGGTTGGCTAGCACTTAGGGTTTCCATTACATGAAACATTCCCGTTTTCCAACATCACAGCCATCATCATGGTGGGCAGATGTTCAGAGTAAATGGACTTAAAGGAGTTGACTATGAATATCACTTGATGTATTTCCCAAAATGGTCTTGTGCCTGTGGTATCAGCACTTGTGTATTACTCATAAAAAATGTGAGGCTCGAAGAGATGAAGAATTTGCTTGAAATTACCCAGGTCCTGAGGGCTGAGCCCGTGTTTCAAATCCAGAGTTTCTAACTTGGAGCTCTCCCATTCTGCAATAGTTGTTTTCAGTTCTTCACTCCTCAGGAGTTCAGTCTGCAGCTTTCAGTAGTCTGGTCGTTTCAAGTTGAACACTTCTGATGGACAGTCATCTTTAAATCATTTTAAACTCCTTCTTTCATCATTAAGTGACTGACAGTCCTTTCAAAGTCAGACTTGCATTTGATATTTTAAAAAAGTTTTCATACTGAAAAGAAAGAGCACAACATAGGCATTAAAAAATCATCCTGCATGGTACAGAAAAAAAAAAAAAAAAAAAACTGGCCTGTGGGGTCATACACACTTGAGCTCCTTTAGTCACAAGATATTTACCCATTTTTGTATTAAATTTATTAATATTTATAATCGTGTCAAGCCCTTAAGTATAATGGTAGATAGGACCTCCATGGTGCTGATGTTCCATGGGCCATCCATCGAGTGGAATAACCTTTTTAAAAAATGTGTGAAATGATACTAACACTCACTTTGCAGGGATGCACTGAGAATTTGGAACTAGGCATTAAAAGTGAGCCGTATGTGGGGCGCCTTTGTGGCTCAGTCACTTGTGTCCAACTCTGGATTTCACCTCAGGTCATGATCTCACAGTCCGTGACTTGGAGCCCTGCGTCAGGCTGAACTGCTAGTGTGGAGCCTGCTTGGGATTCTCTCTCTCCCTCTCTCCCTGCCCTTCCCCTGTTCGAGCTCTTTCTGTCTCTCTCAAAGAACCGTGAAAATTTTTTTTTAAAAAAAGAGGCCCCACTCATAGAAACCATCTGGCTATTAGTACCTATTATTGAATTGATAGGGAATAATGCTAATTACAAAGCCTCCTAAGAGGCAAGTAGATTTTAGGATGATGGGCAGGTACTGCGTTGTGGTCAGGAAGTTAAATCTGTACTCTGATGAGTGGCTGCTTCTGAGCAAAAGCCACCACCACAAACCGCAATAATCTAGGTCTCTCCTACCCCTCTGACATGCGATAACCTCACTGGTGTGCAGGGTGTGTGGAGGTGTAATTTGAATACTCCGATAGACTCCTCTATAGTTCTACTTGTTCTGATATATTTCAGATGAACTTGCTTGGAATTGAACGGTTTTCTGCAAAGGACTTTGGATTTGAAAATTCTATTAAATGATAAATCTTTGCATTTCGCTGACCATATGCTTAGAGACACAATAGCTTTTATTTAAATGACAAGGTGAGTTTTACTTTTAGCAACAGCAACCGAGATTTTTAGATACAACCCTCCCAGAAAGAGCAAATGAAAAGCCAGACAACATATCGTATAAAAAAAAAAAAAACAAAAACAAAAAAACATTTAGTTGAAATCAGGAAGCTGCGAAAGAAGTGAAAATTTGTGGAACCAACGTCCAGGAGTGAAGGGAGAACAAATTTTCCATGTATGTAGAAAGAGGCATAAGCCTGGCACCAATTTAATCACTGGGAATATTGTGAAATATGAAAGCAGTGGCTGAGGTAAGAAATGGAACACAGCTTTTGTCAGATTCACAGGACTAGGGAGAGAGAAACGGAGTGTGAGACCTGCCACGGGTTTCAGGTACATTCCAGGAGTAAGACTGAACCAAAAATAGAGCATTCCACTCCTCAGAAGGATTAAAAGCACCTTAAATTACTTTAATGTCTTGTTGGGTTAAGTTGATATGCTGCTAACCTGGTTCCTTAGCAAAAGCAAAACTAGATCCTCTCTGAAGAAAAATACAGAGTCTCAAATTACCATGGCAGTTCTCATACACAATGTTTAGCCCTCAATCAAAAATGAGCAGCTGTTACAAGAAGACAGGTTTTTACCAGAAACTAAGAGAAAAGAATCAGTAATAGAAACTGACCCACAGGAGGTTCAGAAGATAACGCTACCAGGTGGGATCTTTAAAATAACCAAAATTAATATTTTGAAGGAACTAAAAGAAAAAATGGAGACTTTTATCCAAAAATGGAAATTATCAAAAATACAAAAATAGAAATTGTAGTGCTAAAGAAGAGAGTATCAAGAACTCAGTAGATGAGTTTAGTAGCAGAGTAGGCACAAGAGAGGAAGGAATTAGTAAACTGAATGCTAATTGGAAGAAAATGACCAGACTGAAGTTCAGAGTGAAAAGGACAGAATGGAGAACAGAGATCAGGAACACAGTGAAAATGTCTATTGTATGTGTAGCTATAGTTCCAGAATAGAGGTCTACAGAATTTGGAAGAAACGGATTCTCAGCACATCATGGTACATCTGCTGAAATCCAAAGGCAAAGAGAAAATCTTGAAGGCAGTTCGAGTAAAAGCCTTTATCACCTGTCTTCAAAGAAACAACAGTAAGACTGACAACTGGCTTACAAATAGAAACAATAGAAGCCAGAGGATATAAGTATGTTATCCTTAAAAGTGTTGAAGGAAAAACATATGTGAAACCGGAATTCTATAACCAGGGAAAGCATCCTTCAAAAATTATGAAAAAAATTATGGAATAAATTTTTTTAGAAAAGAAGGACCCCAGAAGATGCACAACAAAGGACCTGTAGAAAGCAGTTTCTTCAGGGTAAAAAAGAAAATAATCCCAGAAGAAAGTTCAGAAACACAAAAAGGAATAAAGAGCAATAAAAAGAGTAAATCATAGGTAAATATAAATGAATGTTGATTTTATAAACAAAACCAATAATGTATACTGAGATTTAACATATGTAAAGGGGTGCCTGGGTGGCTTATTTGGTTAAGGCGTCTGACGTTGGCTGAGGTCCTGATCTCACAGTTCATGGGTTCAAGCCCCAAACTTTGTGCCGACAGCTCAAAGCCTGGAGCCTTCTTCAGATTCTGTGTTTCCCTCTTTCTCTGCCCCTCCCCTGCTTGTGTTTTGTCTCTCTCTCAAAAAGAAACATTAAAAAATTAATGAAATACATAGAATTTCTCTTTTTAAGGAAAGAGAAGCATATATGGTAGAAGGACTTTAATCCAGTTAAAGTGCCGTAAGGTCAGTAAATCTAAGGATGGTCTTTTACACACATGGTATCAGCAAAACTGTGTATTTCTATTGAGGGGAAAAACTTGTAACCTTTATGTCATGCCCTTTATACACATATAAAATGGTTCCAGAAGGTCTGTCAATCTCAAATACAAAAGCAACAACAGTGAAGAATGTATAAGTCAATGTAGAATGTCTTCAAGAACTTGGGGTAAAGATTTTCCTTTCTTTTTTTTTTTTTTAATAGGACACAAATGGCACTAACCATAAAGGAAGAGAGAACTAGCCCTCTCTGTTATAATCTAAACATTTGTTCAGTGACGCATACCACAGAGGGAGTGGAAAGACAAGTGTGTGGTATCTGTAACATGTATTACTCAGAGTATATAAAGAGTTTCTAAAAATCGTTTGAAAAATAGAAAAAACTTAATGGGAAAATAGGAGACTTAGTACTTCATAAAGGAAGATAACAAAATGGCAAATATATGAAAAGTGGCTCAAATTCATTTTTTTTTAAATTTTTTCTAATGTTTATTTATTCTTGAGACAGAGCGTGAACAGGGGAGGGGCAGAGAGAGGGAGACACAGAATCTGAAACAGGCTCCAGGCTCTGAGCTGTCAGCACAGAGCCCAACACGGGGCTCAAATCCACAAACTGTGAGATCATGACCTGAGCTGAAATCGAACGCTCAACTGACTGAGCCACCCAGGTGCCCCATAAATTCATTTTTTAAAATTTACTTAAGTAGGCTTCATACCCCATGTGGGGATTGAACTCATGACCGTGAGATTGAGAGTCACACCTTCTACCCAATGAGTCAGCTAAGTGCCCCTTAAGTTTATTTTTTTAATTTATTAATATTTATTTTCACTAATTTTTTAGAGTGTGTGAACAGGGCAGGGGCAGAGAGAGGGGGAGAGTGAGAGAGAGAGAGTCCCAAGTAGCGTCCACGTCCAGTGTGGAATTCAACGTGGGGACTCGATCTCACGACCCGGAGATGGTGACCTGAACAGAAATCAAGAACGGGTAACTTAGCTGACTGAGCCACCCAGGTGCCCCTCAGATTCAGAGAAAAGTAAATTGAAACCCTAATAAAAGGAAACATTTTAATGAATTGTAGCAAGAGTTGGCAAGGATACGGAATTATTAACTGTAGGAAAACAGAAGAAACGCGTACTTTAATGGTGGGAGCGCAAAGTGGTTTTTGATCACTCAGACCACATTGTGAGAATACCTACTGGAGTTAAGCATATGCGGATATTATGACCCAAAACTTCAACTCTTCTGTATATTTCTAGCAGCATTGCTCTACATGTGCATCACAATAACTGTACGAGATGTCTGTCCACAGCTGGATTACCCATTAGAGTTAAAAAAAAAAAAACATGAAAAACCCAAAAACCCAACACTGGAAACAGGCCCACCTGCCCAGTAACAGAAGAAAAAAATGCATAACTTACAGTATATTCAGACAACAGAGCACTACACAGAAAGGCAAGCGGACAAATAATGCTGTACCAACATCACAAATGATTGACACAGACACGGTGTTGAAGAAGAGACACCACAGAAGTATTTAAAGCCCAACCACAGGCAAAAGCCTTATGGGTGTTGGAGCGCGGAATAGGGGTTGGTCACCTTTGGGGAGGAGGTAGAGGACTGATTTCAAGGAGGTCTACGGGGTGATTTGAGGGGCTCGCTTATTTGTTGATCATAGCGGTGGTCGTGTGAGTGTGTCCACCTTATGGTAATTCATCAATTCATTTGTTATTTCTGTGCTTTTCCCTCTGTATATGTCGACATGGTGTGGCAAAATAAACAGGTACTCTGCTTTTTTGTCTTAAAGTGAAGAAATTCTTAATTTTCTTTTTTTTTTAATTTTACTTAACATTTATTTGTTTTTGAGAGACAGAGCATGAGTGGGGGAGGGACAGAGAGAGACACACACACAATCCGAAGCGGGTTTCAGGCTCTGAGCTGTCAGCCCAGAGCCTGACACGGGGCTCGAGCCCACAAACTGTGAGATCATGACCCGAGCCGAAGTCGGACACTCAACTGACCGAGCCACCCAGGCACCCCTGAATTTTCTTCTTTTGAAAGGCTGCAGAAGTGATTTCCACTTTGTACAGTTGAGAAAAAGTTTTTGCACCAGTTAAGTACACAAATCCTATAGATTTTTTTCAGAAAAACCTGAAGAAATTAGTATTGTAGCACTTAACATTGATGAGGATGTCAGATCAAGTATTTAGAGTTCTGTTAATTTATAGGGAGGTGTGTTCACTTAGATTCTGTATTGCTTTCATAAAACCTTTCTCCAATAGTAGTTGATTTTTGAAGCATCCTTCTAATATTTGTGTTTGTGCCTTGTGGACTTTCTGTTTTGATGTGTATCCTTTATGTACATTTGCATTTCTTCATAGGTGTAATTTTTCCTATCTGACCCGTCTGTTCATTATTTGAATATTAAATATAACTTGCCAGATTTGTTGCACTATTGGCTCAGAATGATACACTGGTTACTCCAATTAATAGTTGACTGTCAGAGGCTGCCTTTTTCAGATAAATATTGTCATAGTAACAAACTATTTTTGTAGAAAAATCAAGTACGTAAACACGTGAATGGTATTATTAGAGAATAACTGATATACAATGTAGTATTAGTTTCTGGTGTATCGTTTCTGGTGATTCAGTATTTATACACATGAAAAATAGTCACCACAATAAGTCTAATTCATCCATGTTGTTACAAATGGCAAGATTTCTTTCTTTTTTAAGTCTGAGAAATACTCCATTTATATATGTGTGTGTGTATATGTATGTGTATGTATATATGTGTGTGTGTGTATGTATATATATATATATATATATATCGCATCTTTATTAGTTGATGTGGACATTAGGTCGCTTATGTATCTTCGCTATCATAAATAATGCTGTCACGAACAAAGGAGTGCATGTCTTTTTAAATTAGTTTTCATTTTCTTCAGGTAAATACTTAGAAGGTGAATTGATGTGTTGTATAATATTTGTATTTTTTAATGTTTTTTTTATTTTGAGAGAGAGAGAGATGAGTGTGAGCGGGGAGGAGTAGAGAGAGAATGAGAGAGAGAGGGAGAGAGAGACAGAGAGAGATTCCCAAGCAGACTCCGTGCTGTCAGTGCAGAGCCCGATTAAGGGGCTCAAACCCACAAACTGTGAGATCATGACCTGAGCTGAAATTGAGAGTTGGACCGACTGAGCCACCCAGGCACCCTAGTATTTGTATTTTTAATATGTTTAAAAATCTCCATGTTTTCCCTACGGGCTGCACCCATTTACATTACCACCAATAATAGAGCATGAGGGTTCCCTTTTCTTGACATACTCAGCAACACTTATTTCTTGTCTTTTTGATCATAGTCATTCTGACTGGTGTAAGATGATAACTTACTGGGGTTTTGATTTGCATTTCCTTGACGGTGAGTGATGTTGAGTATCTTTTCATGATAGGTTTGTATCCTTTGGGAAAATATCTATTCAGGCCTTTGCCCATTTTGTAATTGTTCTTTGGCTATGGAGTTGTAGGAGTTCTTTATATACTTGGATGTTAAACCCTTACCAGTTTCGTCATTTGTGGTTATCTTCTCCCTTTCGTTGTGTGGCCTTCTTGTTTTGTTGATGGTTTCCTCTGCTGTGCAGAAAGCTTTTTAATTTCATGTCCCATTTGTTTGTTTTTGCTTTTGATGTCCTTGCTTAAGGAAATAGGCCTCCCAAAATATTGCAAAGACCAGTGTCAAAGAGCTTACTGCCTATGTTTTTTTTTTTCCTGTGAGTTTTACAGTTTCAGTTCTTATATTTAAGTCCTTCATCCATTCTGAGTTTATTTTTGCGTATGAGGTAAGAAAGTAGTACTCTATTATTCTTTGCATATAAGCTGTCCAGTTTTCCCAGCACCATTTTTTGATGAGATGGTCTCTACCTCTTTGGAGATTTTTGCCTCCTTGCTGTAGATGAATTGACTGTATAAGTGTGGTTTTATTTCTGGCCTGTCTCTTCTGTTCGATTGATCTGTGTATCTATTTTTTTGCCACTACCATACTGTTTTGAACTGTAACTTCGTAGTATAGTTTGAAATCCAGGAACAGGATACCGCCTACTGTGTTTTTCTTTCTGAAGACTGCTTTGGCCCTTTGGAGTCATTTGTGGTTCTATATAAATTTTAGAATTGTTTATTATAGTTCTGTTTTTGAAAATGTCATGGATATTGTGACAGGGATTGTATTGAATCTGTAGATTGTTTTGGGTGGTTTGGACATTTAAACAATATTCTTCCAATCTGTGAGTATGATAGATCTTTCACTTTGTTTTGTGTCATCCTCATTGTCTCTCATCAATGTGTTATAGTTTCAGAGTACAGATCTTTAACCTTCCTCCTACGTTTTGTTTTGTTTTCTTTTCTTTTTGATGCAGTTATAGATGGAATTGTTTTCTTTTTTTTTTTTTTTTTTTTTCAACGTTTATTTGTTTTTGGGACAGAGAGAGACAGAGCATGAACGGGGAAGGGGCAGAGAGAGAGGGAAACACAGAATCGGAAACAGGCTCCAGGCTCTGAGCCATCAGCCCAGAGCCCGACGCGGGGCTCGAACTCACGGACCGCGAGATCGTGACCTGGCTGAAGTCGGACGCTTAACCGACTGCGCCACCCAGGCGCCCCTGGAATTGTTTTCTTAATAACTCTTGTTGATCGTTGGCACATAGTTCACGTGTATAGAAATGCAACATATTTCTACATGTTAATTTGGTACCTTGAAACTTTACTGGACTCATTTCTGCCAGTAGTTTTTGGATGGTGGCTTGAGGGTTTTCTGTGTCTAGTATCATGTCATCTGTAAGTGGTGATGGTTTTGCTTCTTCCTTTTTAACTTGGAAGCCTTGGTTTCTTATCTGGTTGCTGTGACTAGAACTTTCAATAATACACTGAACAAAAGTGGCAAGAGTAGGTATTCCTAATTCTGGTCTTAAAAGGAAAGCTGTCAGCTTTTTATCATTGAGATGATGTTAGCTATAGGCTTAGCACATATGGACTTCAGTAAGTGGTGATATGTTCCCTCCATACCCATGATATTGAGAGGTTTTATCAAAAGTGGATGTTACATTTTGTAAAATCCTTTTTCTGTATTTATTGGGATGATCATAAAATGTCCTTCATTTTGTTAATGTGGTGTATCATGTTGATTTATAGATACTGAACCATCCTTGCATGCCTGGAAGAAATCCAACTTATTCATGGTGTATGATCCTTTTAATGTGTTATTGAATTTGGTTTGCTGATGTTTTGCTGAGGATTTTTGTATCTATAGTCATAAGGGATACTGGCCGATAATTTCTTTTGTAGTGTGTTTGTCTGATTTGGGTATCAGAGTAATGCTAGCCTTGTACAATAAGCTTGGGAGCATTACTTTCTCTTGCTTTTAGATAGAGATGGGATCTTGTAGTTTCTGGGTTGGTGAGACTCAAAAGAATCTAAAATTTTTTTTCTTGGATTTTAACAAAATGTTTTGAAGAACACACACTTGTTGAGTTATAATTATATGTATGGAATGGCAAAATTGCCATTTAATCTAAAGAGGTAGGCAGATTTTTAAAAATTCTTCTCTTTTCCCCCAAACCTATTAGGATTATGCTTTATTGTTTTGGAAGAGTATTGTTCTTAGTTTTTTCAAATGCCACTTTTACCCCCTTACCCCAACACTTCCTCATAAAGGTTTTTATTTTATAGCTGCAATTTATTTTTTTTTTTTATTTTTTTTTTTATTTTTTTTTTTAAATTTTTTTTTTTTCAACGTTTTATTTATTTTTGGGACAGAGAGAGACAGAGCATGAACGGGGGAGGGGCAGAGAGAGAGGGAGACACAGAATCGGAAACAGGCTCCAGGCTCTGAGCCATCAGCCCAGAGCCCGACGCGGGGCTCGAACTCACGGACCGCGAGATCGTGACCTGGCTGAAGTCGGACGCTTAACCGACTGCGCCACCCAGGCGCCCCTATAGCTGCAATTTATACAAAAATTAATAGACTTAATTTTCACCTCTAACCTATTCTTCATATTCTCTCCCATATTGTTTTCTATTGTATCCTCTTAATTCTTAATCTTGGATTCTACTTTACACATGTGGGCATATATGAAAAAGCCAACACAAAATTTAGTATCACCTTTCTGAATTACAATCAGTAATGGCAAGTGCCTTTCATTCCTTATATTTTCTAAGCCTAGAAAATTTTCCAAGTAGGTTTGTTTCTACAAGAATTACCAAATGAAATGTCTGAAGAAGTTACATTGTTTATTTGAGATCTTTGTTTCTTAGTGTAGGCATTAGTGCTATGAATTCCCTCTTAGAACTGCTTTGGCTGCATTCCGTAAGCTTTTGCATGTTGTGTTTCCATTTCATTGTCTGAAGATAATTTTTATTTTCCCCTTTAATTTCCCCTTTCTGCTGTTTCCTTCTTTATTCTCTGTCTGGATGATCTGTCCAGTGTTGAAACGTTGGTAGAAAAGCCCCAATTACTGTATTACTGTTGATTTGTCTTTAAGCGATTCATTTTTCCTTCATTTATTTAGGGGTTCTGATATCGAGTGCATAAATATTTACATGTGTTACATCTTCTCAGTGGATTGATCCATTTATCATTATATAATGTCATCTCTTATTATTGTAGTCATTCTTAAAGTCTATTTTGTCTGATAAAAGTAGAGCTTCCCTGCCTTTTTATTTGCTTGTTTTTGGTTACCATTTGCTTGGAATATCTTTTCTCATCCCTTTATTCTCAGTCTGTGTCCTTTTTAAGGCTATAGTGAGTCTCTTGTAGACAACATATCATTGGATCTTGTTGGTTTTTCTTTTTTTTTTTTTTTTTCCCCAGCAGAGCCATTCTTTGTGTTTTGGAGAACTTAATCCATTTAGGTTAAAGTAATTATTGATAGGTAAGGACTTACTATTGCCATTTTGTCGTTTGTTTTCTGGGTGTTTTGCAGATCCGTTGTTCATTGTTTCATATCCTCTCATTTTGTGTTTTGATATCTTTTGGTACAGATATCCTTTGAACTGTAATGTTTGTGTAATTCTTTAGGTTTTTCCTTTAAAGGTACCATGAGGCTCACATAAACTATCTGAAAATTGTAACACCCTATCTTAAACTGAAAACTTAACTTGAATAGCATTCTTAAACTTCATGCTTTCCCCACCCCCATTTTTGTTTACTGATATTATAGTTTGCATATCTTTAAATATTTGGTTTTTAGTAACAGGATAGTACAGATATGGTTATTTTTACTATGTTTTAAAACTTCAAGTATAAGTGCATTATCTACCACCCTTCCATGTTACAGAATCTAACTTTGATTATGTATTTACCATTACCTGTGAGTTTTATGCTATCTTCTTACATTTTTCTGATGTTAATTGGATTCTTTTTATTTCCACTCAAAGAACTCCCATTAACACTTCTGGTAGGGCAGGTGTAGTGGTGATGAACTCCCTCAGCTTTTATTGATTGGTAAAGTTTTCACCTCTCTATTGCTGACGACCAGCAGCTTGGCCGGGTGTGGAATTCTTGGTTGAGTTTTTTCTTGCAATATTTTGAATATATCATCCCATTCTCTCCTGGCCTGGAACATTTCTGCTGAGAGATCAATAGTCTTTTGGGAGCTCCCTTGCATGTAACTCTGCTCTTTTTTCTTGCCAGCTTCAAAATTACTTACCTTTGACTTTTCAGTTTAATGATAATGTGTCTCTTTGCAGCCCCTTTTGAACTCAACCTATTTTGGGTCCTTGGGGTCAGGTTTTGGGAAGTTTTCAGCCATTTTTTATTTAAATCTACTTTGTCACTTGCTGTTTTTCTTCTCCTTCTGGAATTCCCAAGGAATGAATATTGTTTCTTCTGATGGTGTCCTGTTGGTAGTAGGCTTCTTTCATTCGTTTTTTTTTTTTTTTTTTTTAATTTTTCCCCCTCTGCATAATTTCACCTGTTCTGTCTTTTAAGTCACTAATGATTTCTTCTGCATGATCAAATCTGTTTTTGAAGCTCTTTATTGAGTTCTTCACTTCAGTCATTATACTTTTCAGCCCTAGGAATTCTACTTGGGTTTTTGTTGTTGATGATTGCTCTTTATTAGTGGAACTTTTCAGTTTGTGCATGCATTGTTTTCAAATTTCATTGAGGTATCTGTGTATTCTTACAGTTCACTAAACATTTTTTAAAGGATTATTCTGAATTTTAGTCTGATATTTGAGAGCTCTCCATTTCTTTAGGGTCAGTTACTGGAGTTTTATGTTTTCTTTGGTGCTTCTTGCTCTCTTATTTTTAATGACCCTGAATTCTTGATGTTGGTATTTGCACATTTAAATAAGCAGTTCCTCTTCTCTACTTTACAGATTCGATTAGGCATAGACAGTTTTTCCCCAGGAAGCTCAATATGGTAGGAAGTATCTGCTAGGCGCATCCTTGGGCTGGTGAGGTTTGCTTTCAGGGTCTATTGTGGGTTGAGGCCACTGCCCAAGCTCTGGTCTGGGTTGGGAGGTGGGGTGTGGCTTTGAGAATGGTTGGACTGAACTCCTGGTTTGATTCCTTGCCCAAGTGAAGTGGTAGGATTCTCTGGTCAGGCATACTAGATGGTTGGGACTGGATACTAAGCAGCGTGGGGAATTAGCTTCCATGCCCTGGCAGGGCAGCAGGGCAGAACCCAGGACATGCATGGTTCATTGATTGGGCACCTGAATCGCGCAAGAGTACACAATGTATTTCCTGGCCAAACAAGGCCCCTGGTTTTGTTCTTTATAAATGGGTAAAGTCGTGAGCTATTGGATGGACTACATGTGCTCTGGCTAACTTCTCTGGGAAGGCAGGCTGAGGCTTTATTCAGCATTGAGTGAGGCTATGAATTAGTTTCTCTGTCAGAGCACATTGGGAGAACCAGCTCCAAGGTGGGTGGCAAGGCTCTTTATTTATAGTCTTGTCTTAAACCATTCTCTGCCTCAATTTCCCTACCTGACCAGGGTTACTAGCCTTGCTCCGCAGACTGTCAGCTCTGCCTTCCACATTCTCTGCTCAAGAATTGATAGGCTACTTAGCTTTGCAGGTGGTTGAGCCAGGCTTTCTGGCTTGGTGATGGTGGTGGGAGTTTTTATTTAATGGTGAGTGGGGTATGAATTAGCTCCTCTGACTGGGTCACCTGGCACTGACTTCATTTTGTGGATGATCATCTCTGCCTACCATACTCCTTGCACGAGCACTGCCAGGCTATGCAGCTTCTAGGGGTTTCTGCTAGCCTTTCTGGGTCAGATGGGGCTAATGAGAGTCACACTCAGCAGAGGGCTGGGCTCTGATTCAGTTCCCCTGCCTGGGTGGGTGCAGACCAGGATCCAGGGCTGGTGAGGCCGTTTATTATAGGACTGAAAGCAGGCTGACCCGCTCCCTGCTGAGTTCCCTCATCAGACTGTGCCACATCCTTGGTGCTGCAGATGAGCAAAACCACTTGTTGGGACCACTGCTTGGGGGCTGCAGGGAGGAAATGGGTTGGCCAAGGTGCCAGTGCTGGTTGTTGGAAGCCCCTGCTTACTTTTCCGTCATCATCAAATTCACTGTGCTCAAGTCCTGCAGATTCGCCCACAGTACCTAGGATTCAAGACTAGAGTAGGAGCTCCCAAGAAGTAACCCATAATGTTGGGGGAACTGGATGTCCAGCCTGGGTTCTGTTCCCCACGGAGGGACAAGAGGCTCAGGGAGGCTTTCTCGGTGTGGTGCTGTGCCGGCCTGGTGGTGCGGCAACAGAGTCCCATACGTCGCTGCTCCTCCTGCCCTTCCCACGCGGTCGGTCCTAGTCTCTATGGCGGAGGGGTACATCAACCTCGCTACCTTGTTCTGATCTTCTCAGTGGTATCTGTTCCATGAATACTTAATTGGTGTTCTGAGAGGAACGGGGAAGTCAGGAACAACCTATGCTGCTATCTTGGTGACCTCACCCTCTAAAATAACTTAGGACATTAAGAATGAGTCAGGAATGGTATCACAGCAGTGGTTCTCAAAGTGTGGCCCTTGGAGCAGGAGGACTCAAAATATTAAAATACATTTTGAAAGGTATGTGGTCAGTACCTTGCCTGAAGACTAGACAGTAAGGATATTTCTGGCTCTAATCCTAAAAATGATACTCAAATGTGAGCCTAGTTTCTGGATTGTTGCATTTGGGAGAATATTTAATTATCACAGATACATTCTCATACCCATTGGGGAGCCCCAAGTAGCACTTGAAACTAAAAGGAAAAAATATGGAGTATAAAGAGTGTTTCTTAAACATAATATTGTAAAACTAAAAGTACACCAGGGCAGAGTCTCAAGGTATGAAGTTGAATTCGACAAACATTTACAAGATTAGCTGTGGGCCCACTTAGTGAAGCAAATACACAGGATGCTTTGGAAGAGAAGGGTTTGGTAACACCCTCCATGTGACTCCCTTCTCTGTAACTCACTTGCTGGGATGATACTGATGGAACAGCCGATTCCGTTTCACTTCCATCACCTATAAAAATACGTGTCTACTGCACTACCTAACCAGCAGTATGCATTTATCACGTAACTGTCAGTTCCTGGTTTTCTCTCAGCTTTAAATTACTTCACATGCGTTCACATTAAAGAGAATTTCAAAGATACCCTTCATGTGTAAGTTTTTACACCTTGATATTGGCCTTTCGTCAATTTTGTTTCTCTTGACCAAACTTCTCCTCCAGTTAATTCTGAAACAGATTATAAATTTAACAGGACCTTTCCTAGGTTCCAAATGGGTGTTTTTCTGGTCTTCTGCAAACAATATTGTTTTCCTTTGGCAAACAAACAAAACACCCACATGAACATTTCGTTGTCTTTTGTAAAGTACACCCTTGCCTACCAAATCAAAAAACTCTGCCCTGAGATCACAGGCTCAGAATAGCATATAACACGGTTGTTTTGTTGTGTTTTTAAAAAAGGTGTTTGTGGAGGTTAAGGGTAAATTAACCCCCTAGTCAAGAGATCTCAGGAATGCAGGCCATTAACTTCTTGCCCATCGACTCTATCTCCAGAATGTCCTCTCCCCTTAATATTCTGAGTTCTCTGAACTTGAAATCAGCATTTCTAGTACATCTGAATGCTACCATTGAACTGGGAAGATGTGTTTTAAGTTGCTACCGTGTAAGAATTCTTGACAGCCAGTAGCTAGTTTACACGAAGGAATGTAGGTCCTCCTAATACAACGTTAATATGACTTAGCATTTAAAAAAAAAATCACTATACACCTTAGGGCAATAAATTGAGGTATTATTTATTTATGACATATTTACATACTTACAAAATTGTTTTTATCCAATATGTCATCCTGCATAGTATCTGAAGAATGAACATCATATTCTGGGAGTAAAAAATCCAAGTTTTTAAATAATTTATACATAACCCAACATCTCTTGGGTCACAAAATACCAATTTGGCTTCAGAGAACACATATACCGGTTTCGGGTTTTTTGTAGTTGAGGAACAAAGTAAATTCAACAACATATTAAAGTAATTTAGCTGACCCTGAGTATATCACGAATTTGCCTAATTTTTGAATACATGCATATAATACTTTCCTTAAACTTAGAATTGCACTACCATTTGGCTGTATATTCAGTCATCTCGATTTTCTACCTCATTAATCCTTGAGATAAAAAGGAACAGAGAATGGAGAAGTAGTAAAGAGACCAGGAGGGGAAAACTACAAAGACTACCTGAAACTTTCCAACTGCACAAGTCCATGTCAAAGCTCTGGGTCTGGGGTTACGTGACAAGCTTATTAAGAGGAGGGTCTTGAACTGAACCATCTGAGAACCTTCTGTCAACTGAGGTTACATGACTCTTCCTGCATTTTTCCGGTCGTCTTTGACACTACTTAATTAAAAGTGTACAAGCTGAGAGAATTCAGTTAAGTAATTACTTGAGCACTTCAGAAGAAAAACGTACTGTGGCCAGAAGTAAAGAGCCGTGTTAAAGTCTGGTTTTCCTGAGAAGCTTGAGGGACAAAAAAGCAAAGACCCCTGGGCTGACGGATGACGGATGACCTGAGTTATCTTATGCCAGCACAAGGAAACCCTGCCTGCCTGCCGCTGCCAGGGCGTGAACAAGATCACACGTTACTGTTCTCTCCCCGAGTACAACAAAGAAAGCTAACAATGAAAAAACAAGCCTGAGGTTGGGAATACAGCATGTGTGCAGGCAGTCACGCTCAGACGCCTTTCAATGGCCGAGAAAGGAATCCAGAGGCTGGAACCAGATCACATGTGCCCTTCCCGGATCCAGAGAACGGAAGGCTCAGCAAATTGGCAGGAGCGGGGAGATCACTTGGCTTCCTTCACCCAAGTGGCAGAAGAAGTGAATAACTGGAGCAATGTGGGAAAACTGTCATCTGAGGGAGGTCCGTTGTTGTGTCCTTAAAAACATAAAATATTTGCGACTTGCTAAAATAAAACAGACATTCCTTAGGATCTATAAAATTCGCTATAACAGGAGGGAAAGCGGCAGAAATATGGTAGGGGCACCCTTCATCCCTAACTGTGTTTTCTCCTCAGGCCAATGCCGCAATAAAATACTGTTAGCTAAGAGTACCTTTTTAAAAATAAAGGAGAAAAGTACATGGTAGAGAAAAGCTCTTTTTTATTAACAAGATGGAGGAAACATAGACTGTTCCACAAATAGCAATAAAAGAGGAGAGAAAAGTATTCAATCCCTATTATGCCACAGCAGCTGGTTACAAGTCTTTTCTCTCTCTCATTACTTTTAATGACAAACAAGTCTGAATTTCACCAAACCACAGTTGTGAAATTAATGCTTCTCATCCTCAGGTAAAAAATAGCATGGATCAATTAAGTACTCAACAATACAAAGAAACCAGTACATGTAATGACAGTGCAGGGTAAGAGCTTTGATACCCTTTATAAGATTGTGCTAATTCTGGTCCATCTAAAGTCTTGTATAGACGAGTAAATAAAAATTAAATTACACTTAGGTAAGAAACTGTCTTCAAAAAAGTTATATGAACTTGCATATATAGAGTCCAAAAGTATAAGACAAAACTATTTAAATTTTGATTTATAGAAATTCAAAAACGGTAAAATATATTATTTGGGGGAAAAAGAAGCTTTCACTAAATACAAACACAATGAAGTAGATAAACCAGAATGAGTATTAAATAGTTTCACTGAAAACTTCCATAAAGAGTAAAGGCAGAATGGCACCAGGTTAGAAAAGCAGTGTTTAAGGCAAACTAAATATTAAGTAACCTTAATTAAAGTAAGAGGCGTACAATCCCATAAATAACAAAGCAATTCCTCTGAACAATTTCTCTACAACGGCTGAGAAAACACGAGTAGAAAGAGAAATAATGGCCAACATCAGAGTTTACTTGGAAATACTGAATAGTATTACATGAAAATAACCCAAATGTTTCTGATGTAAAATACACTTGAATCATGTGCCGCTTAGTTGTCCCACAGCCACGGCAAACAAAACCCATCACGCCAACGTTTGAGAGTATAAATCTGTGAAATGCCAAAACTTACTTTGAAAAAAATCTTTCGTTTTTTAGACTATGTATGTGTGTACATGATAACACCAACAAAATTATCAATTTCATTATTTTGACCCATGTAAAAAATATGCACAGAAATGCAAACCATCTCCCTGCAAGAAGGTGTCTGAGGGTCAACTATGAGCACATGGCTCAGTGTCTGACCTGAGATCACCTGCACACACAAGAAGCATCAAAAACTAAGAAGGAAGAGATTAATCTTGAAATAGAAGAAACAATGACACGTTCTTTAATGAGTTAGGTCTTCTTAACGAAAAAAATCAAGTACATATCATTAAGTTAAATGTAGTAGGCACATGAATTTGCACCTTATAAATTTGGTATATCAAAGTATCTTATAAAAATATTTATAGATTTTCTTTTTTAAGAACTGTGGTACACGAAATGACACGATCAAAGAAAGGATCTGTTTCTTCTCATCTACTGGAATGACCCCGTGCCTTTCTAAAAAAGAACAACCGCAGGGCACAGGCAAACTATCAAGACGGCTGCATTCACTGAAGCTGTCCACTTAGGGGAGGTACAAGGTCTAAATACCGCCAGGCCCCAAGCGAAGGAGTCTCCGTGCCCAGGGCGAGCGTTCCCTCACACGGTCCTGGGGGGCAGGCGCTGTCTATACATGCCGGCAAGGGCTTTGGCCGCACTGTAGATCATCTGTCGCCGAGACAGGCCGGTGAACGTCCTGTGCCAGTCAGTCCGGGTGACATTTACTAAGCTCTTTTCCAGAACTTCACCCACCGTCACCAAAAGGCCTGACCACCTCAGATGGTAGTCTTGGGGAGTGAGACTTTGAGCCTATGGAAAAAGGAAATTTATCAGATTTATAATACATTTTAAAAATGAGTGGACCTAGCTCTGACGTTCCAAAGTCTCTCAGATTACTTTTGCTACAGATGAGGACAAACCCGGAGAAGCTATGCGAGCAGCTACAGGAAGTGACCAGGCTACAGAAGAACCTAGAACAATGCTACACACACCTCCTGTGTTTACTGTCCACAGTAAGCTCATTCTCTTGCTCACATGTCACGTCAGCCCTAATCGAATGACTCCCTCTAACAGAGCTCAGTGTCCAAGGGTTGAGGTCTCAGTGCCAGTCAGTGTGTTGTTCCAGGTTAACAAGCTGAGTGGTGAGAGAGCGCACCTTCCCGTCCTTTTCCACAGTCCCTCGCTCATCAGTGTGCTCTTCGGAACCTTTCCACCATGTGAAATTTTCATTTACACGTTTCACTTATAAAGTGTCTAGTCTGGGGCATGTCTGAGGATCTAACATTTTATCAGCAGGTCTGATTTTTGCTTTGTCAGTACACACATACCCTTCTCATCCCGATTTGCTAACAAGTTATCGCTGTGGTTATTTGTAGCAAATACATGTCAGTTCTGTAGAAATACTTTTTTCTTCTTCAATAGGTTTTGAACTGTGTGAGTTGATGAGCTGTTGCCTGAACCATCAGGCCGTTTCTGGCATAAACCTATCGTGGCTAGGCTAGAATATCGGTGATACCGGGACTTACAATAAAAAATATACTTATCTGTGACCACTGAACAATGCAGGGGTTAGGGACAGTGACCACCTGGTATAGTTGAAAACCCACATATAACTTGTGATTCCCCAAAAACTTCACTACTAAATAGCCTACTGTTGAGAAGAAGCCTTTGTAATAACAGAGTCAATTAAGACCTACTTTGTACATTATATATAGGCCATATGCTTACAATAAGGTAAGCTACAGAAAAAAATGTTAAGAAAATCATAGAGAAAATAAGTACTGTACTGTAGAAAGTCTGCGTGTAAGTGACCTGTGCAGTTCAAACCCATGGTGTTCACGGGTCAACTGTGCTTGGTCATCCCATCCCCTCCCAACTCAGGGGAGGGAGGGAGGCTGCAAGGTGACCAAGTAACCACGGGCCAGATGGACCAATCATGCTTATCGAATGAACTCCATAAAAACCCAGAAGGATGGGGCTGGGAGAGCTTCCAGACTGGCGAACATGTGGAGATCGAGGGAGAGGGGCGGGCTGGGAGAGGGCATGGAAGCGCTGCACCCTCTCCCAGTACCTTGTCCTCTGCATCTCATCCATCTGGCTTTTTCTGACTTGGCAAGCCATCTAGTGAGTCACCAGGCTTCCTGAGAAGGAAGGTGTTATGAGAACCAACGTGCGGCAGTGGGGCCAGAAGCAGAGGTGATAACCTGGACTTGGCCCTGGTGTGTGAGGTTGGGGAGGGGCTGTCTTGTAGGACTGAATCCTTACCCTATAGGATCTGACACTATCTCCAGGAAGATGGTGTCGGAATGGAGCTGCAATGTATGATACCAGCTGGTAGCCTAGAATTGCTGGGTGGTGTGGAAAAACCCCTCCCACACACTAGAAACGGGTAGGAGACCTAGTTAGTAGGTGTCAGAAGGGGTAGCTGGCTTGCACAGCCGTGGCTCATGGAAACACATAGCTTGCCAAGAACAAAGATGAAAAATGAGGGAGGAAGACCGTCTGGTTGCGGGGCGGCCACCACTTGCACGGAACAGCATCTGGGATGTACTCGGTTACTAAAAGGTCAAGTTACCAGTGAAAATTAGAGATGGATCCAACTCCTGGGAAGCTGATTTCTTGGAAACCCAAAGAAATGCAAACTATTAACAAAAAGGCACAAGAGTCCCTTGGTGGTTGTTCTCTACCACAGCTACACTCTAAAAGAAAATGGGGAGTCCAGCCTTGATGCTGGGCCCAACTCGACTTGTCTGGCTTCGCTTATGCCACTAGCCTCAAGGCCACCCTCTCCAAGGTACAAGTTATGCACGGACAACACAAAGAACCTCTCAGACCTCTGGTCACTAAGAAGGTGGTCAACGGAGAGGGAAGACCTATCCCTTGTCCCTCTTGCTGGAAACACAAAGACCTGTGCACACAAGCAGAGACAATGGCCAAGAGTGGAGAAGAGAGGTTTCAAGTCCCTCGAGCTGCACTACCAGGCCTACTGGTGAAGCCGTGATGAGAGCTACAATTAGAAAGTGAAAATGGAAGGGTTGATTGGGTTATGGAAGCTGAATTGTTTCAGCAAGTTTTATGTGAAGGTGTCTGTCTCCTTGACTTGGATTTTATGTGCAAATGGTGATCATGTCTGTTTGGGGAATAGGTGCCCTGCCTATTATTGTAAAACCATACCCTGTGGATGAGCTCCAAATAGAGTCTAGCGTTAGGGGGATAAAAGTACAGATCGAAGTACCAATGTGTAAGGAAACCGTTAGGTTTGAACAGGCTTTATGTGAAGTTTTTTTTTTTTTTTATCTGATTGCATTTTGGGCATGGACACTGTAATCACTGTGGAAAGCTTCCCCAGCCTAGTGAAGGGCTGTAAATTGACCCTTCAAGTATCATTTATTGGCCATGCTATACAGTAACCAGTAGGACTGGCTGAGCCCACACTGTGTGAGGCAGAAGCTGTGAGCTGGCAGTGACAAACTCTGTGCCAGTCCGATGTGGAGCTTAGACTGAGGCTTATGGCAGAAATCTGAGTGCCATCCAGCGACATTTCCTGGGACTCGGGAGTAGCATGTTTCCATCTGAGGGTACCTTGCTACCAGACTATTAGTTAAAGCTACCCGGTTCACTGAAGGACATAAAATGATTTTGAAATGTGAAATACGCATAACGTCTAGGATGATATTGCAGAATCCCTTAATAGGACGGCAGTGCCCAGGAAAATTTCCTAATATGGAAATGGTTTACATACAGGATCATGATGCCTAGGGAGACAGTCATGACCAGGGCCCCTCTTTTCCTCTAGGACTCACTTTGGAGCCATGGGAAAAGCTGTGAGAACCAACTGCCATGTAGACTGTGCCCTATGAACAACTCTCAACTGAAGAGCAAAGAGCTAGCTGCTTGGTCCGTCGATGGCAGTTCCACAGGTGAGGGGACAGTCTACCTGGAAGGCCATCACTTGGACAGAAGAAGGTAAAAATGAATCAGCTCCATGGGCTAAAATGCACACTATTTTCTCAGCATGATTGGGGGTTTTACCAGTGGTTTTTTTTTTTTTCCTGTTTCAGTTTTTACTGACTCAGGGCAGTGGCCAATGGTCTGACCATATGGTCGGGCAGGAAGGCACACTGGATATGTTACCTATTAAAAGGTTGCCCATGTGGGGCACAGCCCTGTGGAAATGAATCTGAGGGGTGCAATGAAGCAGGACAGGATCCCATCAGAACTTCTTCCAGGTTTGGAAGGTGAGTGGAATGGACAAACAGATACCCCTGCTTTAGATGGCTACCTGGGTCTACAAAATGAGTGGATAAATACAGAGGTAGGCTGAATCTAGACAGAGTCCTCTTGCATTCTCTGAGACAAAAAAATGCCAATATGAACTGTCTCCCAACCGGAGACAGAAAGCATGCAAATGGTTATGTAGCACGTTCCCTGCTGGGAAGACCATAAACACAGACGACAAAGGAGACTGATGGTGACAGCTCTGGGGGCTACAGATGGGCCTTGGCAGGAACAGACGTTGACTTTGAATGGAGCTTTCCTTACTAAGGGGTAGGTGCCAATGTTCAGACACCCTAACAGAACCTGAATAGAAGATACTGTACCAATTTGGATGGCTGAGCGTTCCTCCAGAGCAAGGAACACACCTGTCAGCCCGTGTCCAGCAATGGACACGATGGACAGAGATAACCTCCTTCGAGAACGAGTTTGGTCCAGAACAGAAATGGGCAACAGAAACACAGTTGTCTGAAAAGCTGCAGGTGTAGGCATTTAGGTGCCGGCTCACATGAGTGTGGCACTGAGCGTTGAGTGGGATGCAAGAGATGAAAAGCTCTCTTTTCCTGTGGACGTGGGGCAGGGGGCAGACGAGGATGATGGTCTCACGCTGCAATTCTGGCCAAGGGAGGGTGACCATGGTATAGTGACTTGTTCTTTCTTCCTTAGATCACTTCAACTTTTCATTCCCCTGTTCGATGTTGCAAACACAGACGTGGAAACAGGGATGACTCCTAAGCAAGAAACTCTAGGTATGGTTTCAAACTTGACATTACAAAGTTCCTAAGGGCCTACGGGGCAGGATGTGCCCTCACTCGCTGTGGCAAAACTGGGTGACAGGGAGTGTGGCTACACGTACCAGTGGTGGAGACAGCCCACCATAGGGATGCATCATGTTGTTGCACCTCGCTTTACCACGCTTTGCTGGTACTGCACTTTTTACAAATGGAAGGTGTGTGGCAACAGTAAGCAAGTGTATTTGTGCCACTTTTCCAACAGCGTTTGTCACTCTGTCTCCTAAGTACGTAATTCTCACAATGTTTCCCACTTTTTCATTATTTGTTAGTGATCTGTGATCGATAATTACAACTTGCTCGATGCCCAAATGAATTTTTTTAGCAGTCATGTATTTTTTAATTGAGGTATAAACGTCATGTTGTTTTTTTAAATATAATGCTAATTTGGGATAGAGGCAAATAAGACCGGAAGCAATGGGAGGAATAATTCCAGAAAAAAAATCACTAAGTAGAAAATTAAACTTGCCAGTTTTATGAGAGCTTTCTGAGAGAATAAATACTATTTTATCAACATGGGGAAAAAAAAATATAATGCTATTGTACGTTTAACAATATAGTGTAAACATAACCATCATCTGCACTGAGAAACCAAGAAACACATTTCAGATGCGTTACTGTGACACCAGCTTTATCTCAGGTCTGGAAGCAAATCTGCAAGATCTCTGTACCTCTGTAACCTCACCTTGTCTGAATACAAGCGGACTGAGTGGGGATGTACTTGCTAGACTACTGCGGCTGCCTCCAAAGCATGCCAGCAGACGCAAGGGAAAAAGTTTGAGTATGAAAAGGAAAACAGGGTAAATAGTAGCTATGGGTAAAGGAACGAATTAATGGGTTATACAATGAGGGAAACCAAACATTATGCTAACACCTCAAAAGGCCAGGGCAAGAGCTAACACTGGCTCTGAGCTCCATTATACCGCAGGCCTGGAAGGGTAAGGCCACCACACCCGGTTTAGGAAGCCGACAGAAGACTACAAACCTGAGTGGCCTCTCCCTGTGGACATTTTGACAGGATGTGATGACACACTAGATAGTTAATTATTACTGAATGGGACTCTAGTAATGTGCAAGTTGTCTTAAACCTTCGTGATGGTTTTGCTATAAGGAATTTGTGTTTGAAGACCAGGAGGTGGACATGTAATACTGTGGTTTATAGTAAGAAATACATATTGGATCTTGGACCCCAGTTTTTGGCACAGTGCTCCTACCATCCTTGTAATTTCTTAAGGACTGAGAACCACAAAGATATCTTTTGTTAATCAGGTTGAAAGCCCGAACCTATGGGCTTGGTAACATGCCTCCATAACATACTCGCCATAAAAACCCACAAGGATGGGGTTGGCAGAGCTTCTGAGTCAACATGACAAATCTGGAAAAGTGGAGGGTCTAGCCAGCATGGAACCTCTGTCCCCCTGCCCCATGCAGTTCTTCCATCTAGTCATTCTGGAGTTAGATCCTTTTATAATAAATCCATAATGGAGAAAAAGTGGGTTTCCTGAGTTCCAGGAACTTGTTAGAAAAGATGAACTAAAAAGGAAGATCAAGACAAAAGACAGGAATAATTAAGGGAACCAAAATGGTAGATAACGAAAAGTGGATATCGTTTTTCTGTTGTTAGTAGCACAGCACAATCATAAAAACAAAAGAGGAAATTAACGATTAAGGTTGCCAAGTATTATCTTTTCAAAGACAGCTGGAAAACGAGGAAGGTACTCAACCTGAAAGAAATTGGAAAGCAAAGAGAAAAAGCTGAAAGGGGAAAGAATTAAGAAGCAAAATCAAAAATGTATATCCAGTGAAAAATCTAACAAAAGCTTTTAGTGTTAAAACAGTATTTCAAGTTTCTGTGGAGTATAATGAAAAAGGAGAAAACCAACCTGTTGTACAAATTCCAAAGGCACTGGTGTGGCCTGGGTAAACGTTTCAAGGTGAATGCCATGGGCAGGATCTTCAACTATCAAACAGCCAATGTCAAACCACCTACAACGGGATGGATGAGGATTAAGTTGTTGATGTGCCATAAAAAAAAAAAAGTTACAGTGAATAGACAAAACTAACCCAAAAACTATTATCGTTCAAACAGGAAATGTTTTTCTAATCAATTTTCAAGAAAACAATCCATAAGAATAATATATAAAATTACCTATTAGCTTAATTCCAAGAGGAGGGAGGACACTTGGTAAAATATGAGAAATTTTACATTACCATCTCCATCGTTAATACGTAGCTGATTTGCAAAGTTAATAGCAAATTAAGCTCAGAGGAAATAAATCTTCTCATTTTTGATAATCAGTCTTTAAAAACACTTCAAGAAAACTTTCTTCTATTTAAAGTTACTCATAAATTATAAAAATACATTTTATAATTGCCTTAAGTCATCTGTAACACTACCAGCATTTTAGATAACTAGAATTATGCAACCACCAGATGCCATGAAATCATAAGCCTGAATAACAAGAGGATATATAGAGCAAAAAAAGTTCACTATTTTTAAAAATATGTAGATCTAATAAAGTGTGATGGAAGAGAAAATGAATTAGGTAACTTCTATTTACATAAAGAAACAGCTCAGTAAAATATAGAATAAGTTTTGCTGAGGATTAAAATGATCAGACATTACATTCTTAGTATTCATATCCTAAAATCTGGTTTCAAAATAACGACATTAAATCACACTATTTATTTGGCATACTCATCAGTAACTTGTGTATAACTGTAGTGACTGTTAGGCAAGCACTTGCTGAAAATGAGATTCACTGAAGGTAAAAGTCCCTTGGTGATGCTGGTGAAGACGCATTAGAAGAACTACAAGGTCCTCTTTGTTATCTAAAATTCCATCAGGCTCTTGAGCATGTCAACAGGGATGTGGCTAAAACTTCAACCAAGATCACGCCCTTGGAAACCTCCTGCATTTCTTTCAAGAGTGCTATTGGCCAGGGAAACTTTGGGTCCTCCTCCTCTCCCAAATACTATCCTTCAAGAACTCAAAAGGTACTCCCCACCCCACATTCATGGACAATCACTGAGGATCCCTCTTCAGGTAGCTGCTAAAATAACCAATCTCATGTGGCTGCCATTTTGACTAAAAAAGAGCTCAAGAATTGTGATTCCAAGATACTTGAATACCTTTTACCAGTAAAAATCTCAAAACAGAATGTGGGAACCGCCACTCTATTTTACAAAGACAGACCACCTACCACCACCAGTCAATTCACACACAAAAAAGACATTTTAATACTTTTAACACAAAACCTAAGATTTCTGAACTTGACAGGTTAATCTCTGAATAAGGATAGTCCATGCTTACACGGGCTTTTGTCCAGGCATGGTACAGACCATGTTAGTTTTCCTCACATAACATGAACTGATAGAAAATTCATCAGAGAAGTATGTCTGTACTGGCTCTACTCTTGGTTATTAGGTATCAACACATTTTTTCGACTGACTGGCTCTTCCTGGATGGGTATCTTCTTAATTGTAACCGTGGTTTTGACTTTATCTTCCCGGCATTTATTTCCTACAGGACCAGGACCACAGCAGAGAGAAAGCAGGAACTGTCAAGTGGTTTGATCCTAGGTTTGCTATTTGCTCTGTATGTTCTCCCTCTCGGCTCGTCTGCACTTTCCTATCACAGCCTTTCCGTCCCCTCCTCTTTAATCCACACTAGAAACCAACAGATTTCCTAATACTACAGTATCCCCTTGAACAATGTGGACATTTGGGTTGCCATGACCCCCTAGTGCAGTCAAAAATCTAACTTCTGACTCTCCAAACACATAGAAAAGCCTACTGTTGACCAAAAGCCTTACCAATGACAGTCTATTAAAACATGTTTTGCATGTTTTATAGGTATCATCTACCATATTCTTGCAATAAAGTGAGCTAGAAAAAAGTAAGAAAATCGTTAAGAGGGGCACCGGGGTGGCTCAGTTACGTGTCTGACTTTGGCTCAGGTCATGACATCACAGTGCACAAGTCTGAGCCTCATGCAGGGCTCTGTGCTGTCAGCACAAGCCTCATATTCCGATCCTCTGTCGCCCTCTCTATGCCCCTCCCCTGCTTGTGCTCTCTCTCTCAAAACTAAACACTTAAAAAATCATTAGGAAGAAAAAAAGGCATTTATAGTACTGCATTCTATCAGAGAAAAGCTGTGTAAGTGGATCTGTACAGTTCCAATCTATGCTTTTCACGAGTCAACTGTTTTTCTATCCCTAATCGTCCTAAACGCCACTGTATTGGTTAAAAGGTAATTGGTAGGAAAAATGCCACCGCTAGCTACAATGGGGCAGTTTATGGCAGACCGATGCTCCCAATGAAAAGGTGGATGAGGTATGTAAATCCTATATGTAACCAAATTAAAGAGCTGTAAAAGCCAGGAGGGCAAAATGGAGTAACGCTCTGGATGGGGAAAAGCTTTCAGAGTGAGGTGAAGACTTTCAGTTGGACCTAAAATACCACCTAACCTTAATTCAGCAACTCAACTAGAAGTGAAGGAAGCTCATTCATTAAGTCCACAGCATCTCCCAAGCAGTGGGGAAATTGTTAGACTTTTCTCTGGGGTGGGAGGTGCTCAGGACCTGTGACAATGCAGACAAGCTGGCATGCCACCTCAGTGAGCCCTGGCCCCTAGGACACACACACCAGCTCAAGCCATCTTGTGAAGGTGATGCCAGCATGGTATGCCCTGGGACCTCCCAAGACTCCAAACACACATCTACACAAAGCCACGCCTTCAAGACTGAGAAAGGTAGGTGTTTTTGCCTAAATCACAAACTCCTATGCTTCAAAAAAGAAAAAACTTAGAGCTACACAATCTAACGGATAAAGAGTTCAAAGTAATGGTCACAAAAATGCTCACTGGACTGGAGTGCGTAAACTCAAAACATAAAAAAGAACTAATCAGAGTTAAATACAATAACTGAAATGTCAGACTAGAAAGAAGAAAAGATCTGTGATCTGGAAGAGAGGGTATCATAAAGCAAAGAGGCTGAAAAGCAGAAAGAAAAAAATGAAGATACGTAAAAGTGATCTCTGGAATAATATTAAGCATACTAACACTAGCAGGGTAACACTAGCAGGGTAGGGGTCCCAGAAGAGAGAGAAAGGAGCAAATCCTTCCCTGACCTGGGGAAAGAAATAAATATCCAGGTCAAAGAATCACAGCCCAAAGTAAGATGAACCCAAGGAGGTCCACATAAAAAACATAAATACAATGTCAAAAAATAAGACCGAAAATCCTGAAGACATCAAGAGGTAAACAACCAGTTATATACAAGGGAAACCTCATAAAGCTCTTGGATTTCTCCACACAAACTTTGAAGAAGGAAGTGGCATTATAATCACAGTGGAGGGAAAAAAAAAGCCTACAGTCATGACTATTCTACCGGGCAAGGGTAAGTAGTTCATTACCACTAACCCAGGCTTGTAAGAAATGTCACAGACTTTTCTAAGAAGCAAAGGCCACAGAGATAACACTATAAAGGAAAAAAATTTACGGGTAAAAGCAAACACACAGCAAAGGGAGTAGATCAATCACTTATACAACTGCAAAGGTTAAAAGGCAAAAGTAGTAAAACCATATTTACATTAATTAAGGGATTCACGGTAAGATGTAAAATAGGACATACAGAAAGGGTGGAGGGATGAGTAAAAATGGAGTTTTTGATTGGTGTAAGTTAAGAGACCGTTAACAGACTGCTATATAGGTAAGGTGTTATATAGAAACCTTATGGTAACTACAAACCCAAAACCTCTAATAGATAAAAAAAAAAAATAAGGCTACGTATAACACAACAGAAAGTCATCGGTCATAATGAAAGAACGACACAACTACAAAACAATAAAATGTCTAAATGCTCCAATCAAAAGACATAGGGTGACTACATAAAAAAACAAGATGCATTTATATGTGGCCTAAAGGAGACTCACGTCATACCTAAAGACACATATAGACTTTTAAGTCTATATGTCTTTTTTAAATAAAAAAAATATTCCACGCAAATGGACATGAAAGAAACCAAAAAAAACAGGGGGAACAATACTTAAACCAGACAGACTTTAAAACAGACGGTAATGAGAGACAAAGAAGGGCATTACATAATAATAAAGGGATCAATCCAACAAGAGATTATAACAATGGCAAATATAGATGAACCCAATAATGGAAGATATATAAGGTGAAATTAGCAGATACAAAGAAGAAATTGACAGTAAAACAGTAACAGTAAAGAACTTTCCCACCCCATTTGTATCAGTGGATAGATCACCCAGACAGAAAATGAGTAAGGAAATGGTGGCTTTCAACAACACATCACACCAGATGGGCTTAACCGATCTATACAGAACATTCCTTCCAAAACCAGATGAAAACATACTCTTTCCAAGAGCACATGGAATGTTCTCTAGGATCACTTAACAACCAAGAAAGTGAAAGATCTCTACTCTGAAAACTGTAACACAGCCAAAAAAACCTGAAAACTCAAAATATATAGAAAGATATTCCATGCTCCTGGACTGGAAGAATTACAATTGTTAAAATGTCCATACCATCCAAAGCGATCTAAGATGCAATGCAATCTCTATCAAAATTCCCATGGCATTTTTCACAGAAAGAGAACAAGACCCTGAATAGACAAAGCAATCCTGAGAAAGAAGCAGCATCACACTCCCCGATTTCAAACTGTATTTCAAACAATATATATTACCAAGCTACACTCATCAAAACAGTATGGTATTGGCATAAAAACAGACACACATCAATGCAACAAAGTAGCTGACAAACCTACACACATGGCCAATTACAATTAATTTACGACAAAAGACCCAAGAATATACAATGGGGAAAGGAGAGTCTATAGGATAAACGGCGCCGGGGAAACTAGACTACTGACACCATACACAAAAACTCAAATGGATTTAAGACTCGAACTTAAGACCTAAAGCCATAAAACTCCTAGAAAACAAGAGGGAGTAAAGTGCTTGCTATCAGTCTTGGTGGTGATTTTTTAGATTGGACACCAAAAGCAACGGCAACAAAACCAAAAATGATTCAGTGGAACTATATCAAACTAAAAAGGTTCTACAGAGCAAAGGAAACCATCAACGAAATGAAAAGGCAACCTACTGAATGGGAAAAATCATTTACAAATCCTTTATCTCAGAAGGTATTAACATACAAATATATTAAAAACTTCAAGAGCACAAAAATCAAATGATTAAAAAATGGGCAGAGGCTCTAAATAGTTTTCCAAAGACATACAGATGGCCAACATGTACATGAAAAGGTGCTCAAAACCACAATGAGATCTCACCTTACATCCATCGGTATGGCTATTACCACAAGTCAAAAAAATAACAAGTGTTGGCAGAGATGTGGAGAAAAATCCCTTGATGAGAATGTAAACTGGTACAGCAGTATGAAAACAATATGGAGGTTCCTCAAAAAATTCAAGCATATGATCTATCAATTCCCCTTCTGAGTATTTATCTGATGGAAATGAAAACTAACTTGAAGAGATACGTGCACCCCTCACCAATGTTCACTACAACAGCATTTACAATTAGCAAAACATGGAAGCAACCTAAGCACGTCAGTGGAAGAATGAAGAAATTGTGATACATACACACACACAAACACACACACTATTCAGCCATGAACAAAGAAGGAGAGTCTAAAGGAAATAAGTCGGAGAAAACAAATATTGCATGATCTCACTTATATATGGAATAAAAAAAAAACAAAAAAACTCACAGATACAAAGAATAGACTGATGGTTAGCAGTGGGGGGGGTGGTTAAAATGGGTGAAGGAGGTTAACAGGTATCAACTTTCAGTCATGAAATAAGTCGGGATAAAATATATAGCACGGTGACTATAGTTAATACTGTACTGTGTATCTGAAAAATGCTAAGAGAGTAGATTGTGAAAGTTCTCATTACAAGAAAAAAAAATTTTTAATTATGTTAAAAGAAAAGAAGCCTCTTACTTGTCAGGTAGCAATTCTGCGATGAAGTTTTCTACTGACACAGCAATCTGTTTTTCATGGATCACTCCAGTTCGACGCAAACTATCTATCCGTTCCTGGGCGCCCTGAATGACAACGGCACAGGTTAGAAGCCATTTCAAGTTACTCAGTATTCTATATACTAATTCATGGTTACATAAGGAATATATACATCTACACCAAACACACCTATATACCCACTGCATATATCCAAAGAATACAGAAGTATAAACAGTACAAGGGTCCAGTCATGTTCTCCTCCGTATTAACGTTTACAGAGCACTTTCCATATACACTATTACTTTGGTTGTCACTATAAAATGGATTATTTTTACATTAATGTTCTAATTGGTACTAATTGTACTAATATGAAAACTGTGTGCTACTTCTTAATGTTGATCTGTCAAGAGGATATCTTACTGATAAATCTTTTTTTAGTCCTAATAGTTTTTATTCAATTTGCTCTTGAGTTACCTAGGTAGGCAATCGTATCAACAGTAAATTTTTTTCCCTCTTTCTTCTTATTTCCTTTAAATATAGCCTTAAAATAAGCACCAAAATGACAGTTGATGTATTTTTAACTGCAAATGGATATACTGCACCAAGATTTATTCAGGAAAATACCATTTATGCAACAAAACTGAGGGGCTGACAATGCTACATAACTCAATATCATCAATACATATCTTACGATACAAAACTACAAGTTTACAATAAGGTTGCTGTTTACCTACTTTCATCTGAATTACTTCATAAACAGTGATAAGGGAAGTGACAGGAAATGTCTAAAAAGTTAGACAAATGTGTTCTAATTTTTAATAAAACTTGCCATGGAGAATACATTAACCTATTTTTACTATGGGTAACAGAGCTAAGTAGTGATTGAGAAAAAGTGGTCAATGCTTATCAAATGAAAATTTATTTTTTTTAACTTTTTTTTTTCCCAACGTTTATTTATTTTTTGGGGGGACAGAGAGAGACAGAGCATGAATGGGGGAGGGGCAGAGAGAGAGGGAGACACAGAATCGGAAACAGGCTCCAGGCTCTGAGCCATCAGCCCAGAGCCTGACGCGGGGCTCGAACTCACGGACCGCGAGATCGTGACCTGGCTGAAGTCGGACGCTTAACCGACTGCGCCACCCAGGCGCCCCTCAAATGAAAATTTAAAAGCAAGAGCACTTCTAGAGACAACTGAACTGATTTTAGAGACAACAGAAATAAAGAAAGTGATAACTGCAAGAAAATGGGTAAATCAATTTAAGACATTAGCTTATAAAGATGGATGAAAGAATGAACGAAACTGTAATAGTATCAAGACTGTATTTTTGCTTACTCTTATCTCTCCAGTACCTCACATAGTGTCGAACTACATGAAAAAAATAAAGGAAGAAATAAAGGATTTCTTAAAAAATTTTATCACTCATGTTAATCTTAATAGTGTAAATTTTCTAGTAACAGTGAATGAGGAGGCACCTATTGGATTTGAAAGAAAATCTAAGAGATGTTATACTGGAAAATGTAAATTTGCCCCAGTTACTCCTCCCAAGAGGAAGTTAGTTATGGTTAAATTCTGATTATGAATAAGTTTAAATAAATGTTATTTTACTGTTAACTCAGTAAAAACTATTAGGAGATTCAACCCTCTTTGAAGAAGGTATCTCAGCTATGCACAACAAAATATTCCTAGATTTAATGCTTTCAGGAAAATAAACTTGTTCATTTTTTACTATCCTACCACATAGGGGTTTGTCAAGGAACACAAAGAGAGGGTTATATGTGCCTCTCTTCTCCCATGACGTTAGGTATGGCATCTTCTGGAGTCACAAATAAAGACACTTTAAGCAGAGCCCCCATCCATGTTTTGAGAACACATTTTAACTTCATTTTCAGAAGTGTAAGGAATCAAGAATTAGGTACTTTTGAGGCCACAATGAAGTAATGATCTCAAATGGAAGCAATCCACAAAAGGCCACCAGAGCTTACTGTGTACTCTTAAGAGCTTATACTAAGCAATTTGGTTTAATCAAAATCCCATACTTCTAAAATGCATGTGGATTTTTATCTGTATCTGTTGAATAGAAGTTATGAAACAGTGGTCATAACTATCATTGGCTTTTCCATACAATTAATGGTTGGCATACATGTTTCAGAAGCTTCCTAATTTTAATTACGGCAGGTTTATTTCCTGAAACACTCTCGTGTGCTTAAAGGAAAACTTGGGTTTAGGTGAGAAAAGTCATTTAATTAAAATCTGATGGAGAGTAAAAAATCTGTGTTGAAATTTTAAATTCTAGGATTCTACATTACTTTTCTTCTCATTAGCTCCCTCTGCTGTTTGTGGGGAAAAAATAGTTGATAAATTTATGAAGGATTTTCCTGTGTATCAGTTTCTGTGAATTTTGATTTTAAGCTTCTTATAAGAAATCTGTATGTGTGAAGGGAAAAAAACAATAATAAAAATGAATCTGTCAAACACTAGAAAAATCACAACATACTGAGCTATTAATATTATCTATTATCTAAAAGATGAAGCTTTTCTTGCAGAAAAAAATTTCCATAAGCCTTTCAAAAACAGCACCTAATGATTTTAAGTACCTTCTTTTGAGACAGAGCGAGCACGAACAGGGGAGGGGCAGAGAGAGAATCCCATGCAGCTCTACACTGTTAGCACAGAGCCCGATGCAGGGCTTGAACTCACGTGAGAGAACCATGAAATCATGACCTGAGCCAAAAACAAAAGTTGGCTGCTTAACTGATGAAACCACCCAGGCACCCCAATTTTAAATCTCTTCTGTGTAATAATATTTGACATAACAAAATATTTCAGACCCATCTTTTAAAAACCATGAAATTTTGAGTTACACTCCAAATATCACATGGTTATTTATCTTCAAAAATTATTAATGACCTATCAAGCTGACAACTGTGTCGGTCCTTTTTCAGTATTGATGAGAACAAACAAGATTTTACTTCATCATTATGTCATTTGTATTCCCAACACTGAACACAGTATTTGAACCGTCCCTTCAAATGACACTCAAGAGCATTTTATGTTCTGGGGCAATGTACCATATGAACATTTAGTGGGGAGGAGGTAGGTCTCATTTCCCAAAGGGAAAAAACAGAGCCTCTCAAATGCTGAAGCTGAATTCCTTAAAGCTCTTGGGCTCTCCTGAGACCCTGCAAAATGTTTGTGTCTCCACAGAGGTACTTCTAGACCAGTCTTAAGACCACTGTGTGACTGTGGAGGTACAATCAAGGGATAGTGATGGGTGGGGGGCAGCTAGAGTGCTCTTAAGTGAGCTTAAAAAATCTCTACTCTTCTCATGAAACCGATAGGACGTTAAACCAAAACTGAAAGCAGATCCCACAATGAAAATGTCTTGTGTATCAGACTGCTTGAGAAAATTAATAATTTTAAAAACATACCCTAGAATTTTTAGTTCTGATGTCTGCAGTTCAGACATCTTGATAAAACTGTTAGATACTCACTTTGAAAAGCACCAAGCACTTTAAGAGTTCACATCTCTGAACCAAACCAAAATTCCTACTCCTGAGGAACTTAATTCTTGTGGGGACACATTCCGAAACACAAATACAAAACAAAATGACACAGTGCATCAGAAGGTGCTGAGAACCACAGAAATAAAATGCAAAATGCAGGACAAAACAAGGCAGTCAGGACAGGCCTTGCCGTGCAGGCAAGATGTGCGTGAAGACTTAAAGGTTTAAAGAGCCTGCCAAGCACATGTTGGAGGGAAGAACGTCCCAGACAGAGGAAAGACCTAGTGAAAAGGCCCTACAAAGATAAGCAGGCCAGGCAAGTATGAAGAGCAGCAAGGAGGCCACTGTGACTGGCATGAGTGAGCGAGGGGACGACCAGGAGTTGTAGCACCGAGAGAAGAAACAAAAGGCCACGTCAGCCAAACTGTGAGGGGCCGTGGAAGCCACTTAAGGAACGTGGGCTTACGATGAGTGAAATATAAAGTGTTGAAAAAGAGAGTGATGTGCTCTGATGTATGATATGAAAGGATTATCTGGCCACTCTGCTGAGAATGACCTAGAGGGCTACAAGGTCATTACTCTGTCAGGGTAACCGTAACAGCTGGATGGCCTAGTCAGAGAGGATGGCAAGATTCCAGCAAGGCACTGCAGTGGCGGTAGAGACGCGAGAAGTCAAATGCTGGCTGGACACACCATGAAGGCAGGACGAACAAGATTTCTTCATAAACTGAACATGGGGAAAGAGAGAAGGGTGACTCTAACATTTCTCACTGGGGAAGATGGAAGGATAGTGCTGCCATCAATCAACAGAGATGGAGAAGGCTAGGGGCAGACTGGGAGGAAAGAAAAGCAGGTGGATGTTTGAGGCACTCAAGATGTTGAGAAGGCAACTTTTACATAAATCTAGTTTACATGAGAGGTCTGTGCTAGAGACAGAAATCTGAAACTGTCAGCACACAGATGGCATTTAAAGCCATAGGACACCATGAGCTCACCAAGGGAGGGAATGCAGATAAAGACAAAATCATCAGAGGGAACCAACAAAGGAAGCACAAGGGGAATGAACAAATAGTGAGGCGGGGGAAAAACATGTGGAACCCCAGAAGTGAAAAAAACATTAAAGAAGCCTAAGTGTCTCAAAAGCTACAGACAGGTAAAACCAGATGGAGACCACTGGTGACCTGGACAGCATTCTCTGTGGGGTCAGGCTGATAGCCTGGCTGGGCTGAGTTTCAGAGACTATGAAGGCAAGAATTAGAGATACAGGATTAGCAACTCTTTGGAGAAGTTCTGCTGCAAAAAGAAGCACAAAATAATAAAAAATTAAGGTGAAAGATGATGAGTTAAATGAGGTAAAAAATTTTGTTAAAATTTCTTTGGTTTATTTAAGGTGAGAAAAATATTTGCATGCTAATGACCTGTTCAGTATTCGTTTGCTCGAGCATTGCACGTCTATATGCTGGTGGTAAAAAAATGTATGAGAGAAAGGATAGGATTCTTGGAATTTTAATGTTTGAGCGAGACACAGACAGAGCATGAGTAGGGGAGGGGCAGAGAGAGAGAGGGAGACAGATTCCGAAGCAGGTTCCAGGCTCCAAGCTGTCAGCACAGAGCCCGATGTGGAGCTCGAACCCACAAATCATGAGATCATGACCTGAGCCGAAGTCGGACGCTCAACCGGCTGAGCCACCCAGGCGCCCCCGGATTCTTGGAACTTGAATCCTCGCTAGCTTAAGAAAACCAGCTCTAGTTCACTGGGAACTGGACAGGTTTTACACAGATTTAGGACAAGGTTTTGAACTGTAACAGGCCAGAAGACAAACTGTAAAATTTAAATGGTGGTGTGAGTATGCAGTGGTGTGAAATATCTTTTTAAAACAAGTCATTCTATCATCTGCCCCTGCTACAAACTTCATCACAAGATCCTCTTCCTTCATTATGGAAAAAATAAGACCACGTCTTCCTTTTGATATTAGTGCTAATGAGATTTTAAAAGTTTCTATACACTGAGGAGACCCTGAAAAACTCTGGTTATACACAGGTATTGTACCTATAAGGTAGGTGCCAGGCAGTCAGGTCTTTAAGACAAAGGAATTAAAAGGATGGAGAAGAGGAAGAATCAAGGCAAGGAAGCTAAGAAAATCTTTCCAGATGACTGCTAAGTCCCTTCACCAAGTACAAGGCAAAAGGGACATTTGTAGGGTCAATCGAGATAGCACCTGCCTACTGGCACCCCATTAATAATCAGGAAACTTTCAAATATATTAGACTTCTCCAAACCATGAAGAAATACGTAAGTATAAAGTATTACTTATAGTGAAGCAATAAAAAGCATAAAGAATTCAAGAGATACTATAATTTCACTATAAAATGATAAATTACATGCTAACACTGGGTTAAGATCTCTCTTAGCACTAACTATTCTTTGTGTTCTCCACGTCTTTCCTCCCGTCCCATCATTGAAACCTACCCTTTCTTTAAAGTAAAACTACACAACGGTTGTCTAATTAAAAACCAAGACGATCAATAATTCAGAATGTAAAAAGCCATTAGCTCCATAAAGACCAAAGGATTACTATCAGAATTCTGAAAAAAATTAGCTGCCAGTTTCTATATACTGAAAAAGTTTTCTATTACTCACTTTTAACCCAGCTGCATACCCGACCGGCTGTGGGGCAATATTGGACTGTCCAGCTTCCCCTATCACCACAGCTAAGCCAAAGACCTCCTGGAAGGCATCTCGGACGGCGGCAACTTTCACTTCTTTATTCGAGGTCACTACGATATCCAGTTCACCTCCAGATTCTACCAAGACAAGAAAAAAATTTCAACTTCAGATTAATGGAATTGTCCTAATCATTGTCATATGCTAACATTACATAATTATTACTAAGCTCACAAAATAATGCAAGACACAGATTATCAACTTCTTTATAGGCTGAGGAAGCTAAGACTGATAAGACCTTGCCAACAGTAACGTAACAATTTTGCGATGATGTCAGGATGCAAACCTAGGTCTCTCACACTCCGAAATCCTCTTTCACTACACCATCTGCTCTATCAGACACACTTTCACCCTCTAATCTAACAGCATCTTATTCCAAGTGCTTGGACGCAAACTACCAACTTTTCCTGACTTTTAAAAATGAGCATTTAATGCATTACCTGAGACAGTCTAATCTGCAGGCGGGAGATACTGCATACCTTCTCAATGTTCTGAACATCTCATCTGCCACAAATAGAGCACAACAGTTGTTTTCCTATGAAATGCTGTTCCAAGGTATATTAGTAGATCCCCTTAAAACAGCCATTTTGTGATCAAACAAGCTTGAGAGATGCTCTACATATTTCTCTCTTAGAAATCCACAGGGAGGGGCGCCTGGGTGGCTCAGTCGGCTGAGCGACCGACTTCAGCTCAGGTCATGATCTCACGGTTTGTGAGTTCAAGCCCCACGTCGGGTTCTGTGCTGCCAGCTCAGTGCCTGGAGCCTGCTTCTGATGCTGTGTCTCCCTCTCTCTTTGACCCTCCCCCACTCATGCTCTGTCTCTCTCTGTCTCAGAAATAAATAAACATTAAAAAAAAAAATTTTTTTTAAAAGAAATCCACAGGGAACATTAAGAGTCTCAGAAAACCAACAGTTAAAATTCATGGCTTTAACCCAGTACTTTCCATACTTTCCGTCTGTTCATGGACTACTTATTTAGCATCTAATGACAGCTCCTACAAAGTCTTCCACAGATGTCAATTTGGGAAATAATGTTTTAACAGCTATGAAAAAAGTTTAGTTTTCTATTATGTTGCTCTATTAATTTCACAAGATTTCATTTTCTGGGAAGTTTACACTTTGGATAAAACACATTGCCATTTTTAAGACTGCAAATCACAATGGTTTTCCTGCTTTAAGTTAACAAAGACACACACCTGTTATGCGTAAACTTCTGATACCATGAGGATGCTGGAGTTCCAAGTCCTTCAACTAACTGAGCGATCACAGAAATTAAATACGTGGCTTGTGGAACCCAAGTTACACATTTAGGGTATGTTACAGAAAATGAAAATGAAGGCTGTTATTGACAATAAGGAATGTGTCAGAGTTGTAAAAAAGTTCTGCACTCAACAAGGGCTGCCATGAAACGTACTTTTTATCTAGAAAATAGTTTACGTGGTGAGTCAACCTGTTTATCCTACGTCTCCATCATTAGAAGAAAAAAACAGCATATGCCATAAATAAATGGGTTATCTAGCTATAAATTGTACATCTATTATTGTCCTAATATGCAAGCATATAAGGAAATGGAAGTACCAATACATATAAAACTTGAAATCTAAAAAGGCAAAGAGCAATATGAAATAAAAATTCTGAAACATTTTTAATATATCACTTCTAAAAACGGTGTACCATTTACACAGGGTAATTTGATAAATACACCTAAATATTTTTTTAAAACCTTAATCTAACATTTTGTGACATACTGAGTTCAAAGACCTATTTCTAAGCACTGCATACTTTGCCACCTGGCGTTAATGGCTGTCACAAAGATCAAGAAAGCGGTTTGTAGTGTAAAATATTTTGCCCCAGAGACAATGTTATGGTATGCCCTAATAAACATCTTGTGGAACAGCTGAAAATATTTTCAAAACATCTGGGCTTTTTATCATGAATCTTTCTTCCTATTTAAGAGGATGATCCACAGATCCCATCTGTACTAGAGTTTCTTAAGTTACTAAAACCTAAAAGCATTGAGTCTCATAGGAGAGAACAAATACACTTTTTTTTCTAACTTTTTCTCCATGTGGCACCTATCTCTTGACTCTAGCTGAGTACCATTCGATTAAACTTCAGCTCAAAAGGCTTCTCAGCCTTTTTTTGATGAGCAGTGCCACCTTTAATGACGACGAGGAAAGTAATTTTAAGAATTCAGGAAGCTAAATTGTGTTAAAATCCATTTCTAATATTCTTGTGCCTTCTTGATACAAATGAAACTGTAATGATTTCTAGAATATTTCCGTAAAAATATTTTTTTTGAATTTTGTTAGAATGGTCTTGCTTTCACCGTAACTAAAGAGTTGGCTTTTTCCCATCAGTTTTACTGCTTTTTATAGTTAACTGATTAAGACTATATATTACGTTACGATATTTGCTGGGAGACAATTTATTTGATATTTTCCCCTGCAACCCGACCCCTTTCGTTTTCTGCCTTTTTCATGATGCCACGCAGACCACTGGCCTGAAAAAAAGCCCAGGATGTGAGTCCTGACTCGATTAGCTTTGTCACCTCTGGGCAGTCAATGAGCTTGTTTTTTCACAGAAAAACATTTGCCACCTCAGGGGGCTTGTTGTCATGGTAAAATAACTGCTTTCACAGTCTAACACAGTACCTGTTAAAATAGCAAGAGCTTCAAAGACACGAATTGCTTTCCTTCCCTCGTTCAAAACATGAGCTTGCGAAGAATATATATGATGCATTAATTATGTCAAACTCGATTATTATGAATACGTGAAATCAGTATCTATGACAGGGTCCAATTTCTAAATCCTCTGGCGGTTACAAACACAAAGAACAATTCAGCTGATTTAATACTTGATTCAGTTTTCTATTTCCAGAGAAGCAAGTGGCTAAGTGTAAAAACAAATTGAACATGGGTTCAATCTAGCTCCACCAAATTGTATACGACCTACGATAATAATCTCTCCTAACTGAGGTTCTTCATCTCCAACTTGAAGCAAATACTTACCCTGAAGAGGTCTTATGACAAGTACTGCCTGGCAGAGCAACCACTTAATAAAGGATAGTCATTACAATTAGGTCCTGTCCTTTGACATTTACTAGCCAACCACCAAATATCAAGACTCCTGAAAGCTACTAACTTTTCCCTTGCTACTCAAAATCTCTGTTCAAGTACCTGGTGCATGGCTCTGGCTTTTAAGTTGTTATCTTTAATAGAATTACTAATAATTGGTCACTGATCCTGCTAACGATTATGCTTGTTCACATATTAGAACATGTACCTTCAAAATTAAACAGCATGGAACATGTATGTCTATGTCATCTGTCTGGAGAATTCTTGGTAATGGGGACTCAAAGGTGGTTAAAATAACTTCCCCAACAGACCTGGTAATCAGACATTAGTAAATAGATCAACTCCCTCTAAAAATATTCCCAGGGTAAGCACAATCACTTAATTAAAATAGATGAAGTGGAGAATTATCAAAACCAAATATAAACAAAGCATCATTTCAAATGTCAACAGTGAATAAAATACAATTCACACAAAACAATACCAACCACATTTACAATTAAAATACACTAACTGCAATTAAACTATACTATACCAATTCATATGGGTTTTACTCCTCCCAAAGTTGATTCTGTGGAGTTTTCAAAATGTATCTGTGACTAAGAAAAAGTTAAGATTGCCAACGCTAAGACTTATAATCAAGAACATAAGATCTCCAATGATTACAAGACTATGGGTCACAGTGAGTGGCTGACAAAGGCATATACTTTAAAACCATACGGCAGACGCAGCTCTATCTTAAGTACATACTGATATACGGAGCCATGCCAGGGTCCAACGTCGTAATCATACTTTCCACCGAATGTTTTGTTTTGTCAAGCACAGATTTCACCATGGGATTTCCGGCCACACCCTGCACAAGACAAATTAATATATAAATGCCCATTCTAACTACAGAACACCTGACGGTGGAAGAAAACTTTTTTGAAGTTTCTGATACATGGTAGACCTGTGATTTTGTAAAATGTAAGAAAAACATGGTTATAGCAATGTCAAATTGCTGTTAAGATTTCAAAATGCTTACCCTCAATTTCTCTTCTTATCGCAGACCCACAGCAGTCTACAGACCACACTGGCCTGTATATCCACATGTGTATGTATTCATTTTGTGGATGTATATATTCATACGTATTCATTTTAGACACACACACACGATCATTTCTCTGTATGTACATATTCTTATTGCATTTCATTTCCACTTATTTATATGAAAGACTATGCAAAACTTATCCATTAAGGTCCCAAATAAAAACTGTAATGAGATGTCTCCATAAACTCATACTTGATTCCCTAACCAAAAAATAAAAATAGTAATGTTTCTCACCCTTATTCCCCACAAGTTACCTATTAATATGTATTACTCTGCTATGTTCTACTAACGTTTCTTTTTTCCTGCTTCTTGTTTGTTGTGTTCATCCCCAAATTCTCTCTTTTAACCCAGACCCATTCCTCTCACTTCTTACAACCACACTATTAAGCAGAAGGAACTAGGTCTGAGTATTCCCTTCTTATGCTGTACTTCTCCCGTGGTAAGAGACTTCTAGGGAGAAGTGCCTCCTGAGATGGCATCTGACTAGCAGGCTTTTCCAATCTACTACTGAACTAACTGGAATCAGAAAAAAGTTAGGTTCATAACACATGCTATTAACAAAGGAAACTAGTAGTAATCCCTATATAAGGAAAAACCTTTAAAAAGTACAGAAGGATTTAAAACAAAAAAAAAGGAAGCTTAGAAAAATACCATCCCTGTGTAACACAAAGCTCAAATGTAGTAAATAAGTTAGCTACTTAGCAATTTAAAAATATGTTTAATATATAATTAAATTGTAACCAAACTCTCCGCAGAATACTGGGAGAAACTCTGTCAGAGTGATTCCAAAATTCATTAAGAGAAATAAATGCATAAGACTAGTAAAAAAAAAATTCTTAAGAGAAACCTGCAAACTTATAAAATTAAATACTGATAAATCACTGCAAAAGCAGGCACTTGGAAATGACCTTTATATCTTACTCATCAATGAATATTCCTAATCTCCCTGAGCACAGAGTCAACTTTCAATAAATAATAGTATAATAATAAACAGAGTCAATAATAATCGAAATAGTGAGGTACTATTGCAGGGGCAGGCCAAACAATGGAAGAGAAACAAGTCCAGAAAATGACATTAACACACAGTTGCGTAATTAAAATAAAGATGACGTATCAAAACACTGCGATACGATGTTGCCAGAGTCAAGTAAGTGGTCAGAAAAAAATTAAGTTTGACTTCTACTTCATGTAATAAAGTATCAGCAACGATAAACTGGTGGGTATAAAAAAAATGAAACCATAAAAGAATTAGAAGAAATCACAGAAAAACATTCATGATATATTGTGGTGGTAAAAGGTCATTTTTAACATAAAAAAAAAAAAAAACAAAAAACCATAACACTGATATGAAGAACTTCTGCAAATCTAGATTTTGTGTCAAAAAAAGGATAATATAATTTAAATGTATGATAAAAATAGAGAAAACTGCAACATATGATGGCATATAATAAAACATTCTTACTACATTAGGAGCTCTTATGAATTTTTGTTCAGAGACGAAAAATCATCCCAATTCAAAAATGGGCAAAGAAAAGGACTAGAGACTTAAGAAAAAAAAATACGATGGCAAAAAAAATCACATGAAAAAAGTGTTCAAATCTGGTAACGAAGAAATACAAATTAAAACAAGGTATGTTTTTTGTTTATCAAATCAGAAAAAGTTGTATTTCAAATTCATAATCAGTGCTGACAAATGAAAAATGCTGGGACAGTCAGACATTCACTCTGTTCACGCTGACATTCATCAGAAATTAACCTCAACAAAACAGAGATGAGCACAAAGATCTGCCTACAAACATGCTCATCACAGCTGTATTATAAGAATTACAATTGAGAATACTAAAGTCCATTAGCAAAATATGGGAAATAAATGCCACGGCATGAAGGGCAAAGCAGCCATAAAGAAAATTTCTGAAGAATGTTTATGGCTTGGAAGATGTTCCTGATATGTGCTACATAAGGACAAACGAGACACAAAATAGTGTCCACGTGTCACTACCCCATTTTGACTTTAATTTTAGAAAAGATCTATCTACGCAGATAAGCACATAAAAAAGATGGAGAGAAACTATAAAAAATTGGTCATAACACTAAAAAGAATTTTTACTTTTCCTTATATCATTTTGTTCTTTATTCTAATGGCCATCTAATAATTTTAGAATTAAAAAGTTCAGCCTGGTTTTTACACTAAATACCCCTTACCTTAATAAAACCCCAGAGTCCGCCAGCAGATGCTTCATCCTGACCTCTACCAACTCTGGGATCTTCTTGTTCCTCTGGAAAAGTAATGGCTGATGTGGTTCCAGGTCCCTGTGCCAGAGATGACAAACTGGCTTGCTGAGTAATGGGAGTCGGCAAGATACCTAGTAAATGGCAAAAATTTCTAGTATGTGTAATTTATTTCATAAACTATTTCCTGTAAAAAGATGTATGAGATGAGTAGCTCAAAACAGCTTCAATAATGTGAATATATACTCAGGCATTTCTTTTTTTTTTTTTTTAATTTTTTTAATATTTATTTATTTTTGAGAGAGACAGAATGAGCCAGGGAGGGGCAGAGACAGAAGGGGGGCAGGGGGACAGAGGATGGGAAGCAGGTTCTGCAGTCAGCATGGAGACTGAGGTGGGGCTTGAACTCACAAACCGCGAGATCATAACCTGAGCCGAAGTCCGACGCTTAACGAATTGAGCCACCAAGGCACCCCTATACTCAGGCATTTCAGGATTGAGTTATGTACTCCAAGAATCACCTAAATCTTTATAAAATACAAATGAAACAAGATTCCAAAGAACAAATTTCTTTCCCTTTCTGTAGACATTTTTATGAAGTGTCCCGAAAATGGACCAAATGTATATCAAAAAGTACTTCCTATTGGCCCTATTTAGCACTTGGATGTGGGCAGCTATAATTCCAATCCCTTTAATGCATAAAATTAATTGATGTGAGCACCCAAGCCTATCATATAAAAGAATATGACAATAAGTACATATTCCATGTGCTCTACTTGAACTCAAAATAGAAAATTCACACATTCATGGACGTACGTATTATACTGTACTAAAAATTCTGTTTTTAAAGGTAGATAAGCAGAAACCTTGGTAATAAAAATCACAAAAAAGTAGCTTCTTTTTGTAAAAGGAGAAGTAACAGGCAGAAGATGACAAGGCTGAAGTTTGGATACTGGTTTTCAAAAACCATTCAGGGAAGACAAAAAAGTAGGTATAACCAACTTAGAAAAGGAAAATGGCCCAACACCACAAACTTAAGGTATACATGAACTTTTATTTGGTTCTAAATTTTTACCTGGCTAAATAAAACTATTTCCTGAACCATTCTGCCCATATAACCTTTCAAGTAAAGCTTTAAGAAACACTAGATTTCACCCTGGTATTTCTCTGTAGGAGAAACTGCACTTCATGTACTAAACATGTACATTTTACAACATATTACCTTTAGCATTTACTAAGTTAACAACAGCTTTATTTCGATAGTTTAAATGTCAATGGGGCACCTGGGTGGCTCAGTTAGTTGGGCATCCGACTTCAGCTCAGGTCATGATCTCATGGTTCGTGGGTTAGAGCCCCGCGTCCAGCTCTGTGCTGGTGGCTAGGAGCCTGGAGCCTGCTTCAGATTCTGTGTCTCCCTCTCTCTCTGTCCCTCCCCGCTTATGCTCTGTGTCTCTCTCAAAGATAAATAAACATTAAAAAAAATTTTTTAAAGAAAAAAAAAAGTCAAAACATGAGAACATTCCAGAGCTTAAAGAAAGGAGCTAAAAATAATGCAGCAAGAAACAACAAAGTTAAAAAAAAAAAGTAATACAGAGACAGTGCTGAGGAGAAAGTGAAATGGTACAACTGCTTTGGAAAAGTCTAGCATTTTCTCAAAGCCAGCAATCCCGTGCCTAGGTATATACCCAAGAGACATGAAAACATGTCCTCATGAAAACTTGTACACCAATGTTCATAAAAGCAGTATGTATAACACCAAAAAGTAGAAACAAAACAAAGTTCATCAACTGATGAAATAAAACGTGGAAGGAATATCCATACGACAAACAACAGAGTACAGAAACATGCTACATATGCTAAGTGAAAGAATCCTGTCACAAAAGCCACACAATGCATGATTCTATTTATATGAAATGTCCAAAATAGGCAAATTCGTAGAGACAGAAGGCAGATGAATGCTTCCTTTGGGCTGTGAACGTTGGGAGCAAGTCAGGAGTGACTGCTAAGAGCAATGGGGCTTCTTTTCGGCGGGGGGGGGGGGGGGGGGGGGGGGGGGGGGGAGGGGCGGTGTGATTAAAAGGTTCTAAAACTGATGATGGCGATGGTTGCAGGACTCTGTAAAAACTGACAACCACTGAATTGTATATTTTAAAGGGGTGAATTATATGGTATGTAAGTTATTTCTCAATAGAACAGTTATTAAAAAACAACAACCACATACTTAAACATTACCTACAGCCATTTAATTCAAAGTATCAGTAATAGAGGATTACCTGTGACGGGAGGTGCAGAGAACGACGGCATCAGGGGTGTCTGGGGAGCTCTTCCCGCATGTCCCCTTGTAATGTCATAAGCCGCCCCAACAGAAAACCCCGATGTGGGAGGACCAGAAGAGGGTGCAGGTAAGAGAGTGTTTGGGGCAGAAGATGGAGGAGGGAAGTGGGACAGAGGAGGGCTAGTGAATGCGGCAGCAGGTGCTGGCGAACCCGGAGGTGGCACGGAGGCAGCAAGCGCTGGGACAGAAGGGACGGGTGAAGGCGGCACCAGGGGTGCAGAGGGCCTCACGGGAGGGAGGGGCGGCTGGGGGGTGGCATACACGTGCGGCGGCAAGGTTTGTATGGAGGACACATTTGGAGAAGAAAAGGAACCGGTTGCAGCTAAAAAAACAGGTGGGGAGGGGGAAAAAAACAGAAGACTGAAAATGCTTTCACTTGATTTTCAAAGTATCTTATCACATTTTTCTTGCAAAATCTAACACATTAACAAGCAAGCCATAACTGAGTATTTAAAATGTACAATTTGAATTACACAACAAATATGACTGAGTGCAAATGACTTTCAACTCTCTTAAGTAAAAGAGGCAGCCGTATATAATTAAGTTACAGTCCCATTCATAAGCAGATCTTTGTGTTTTCATTCATTTTGGATGTATTTTTAATAAAATAGAGCTGTTTTTCACCACTGCTAACTTCAGCATAAAAACCTACATACTGGCTGAAAAATTTTGGCCAGAAAGTTAATCATCAAACCCACAGAACATGAGACAAAACCAATACGTGCTTCTTAGGATATTTTTATAAGAAGATGATTTAATATAGTCAGTATAAATACAAAGAACAAAACTTGACCCAAAGCAAAACATAACGTTTTCTACCTGCGGGCTTAAATAAGAAAGGCTCCTTCCTTTCATCCTGGCAAAGATCACAAGAGTTGTAAATATGTAGTCTTCTAATTGACTCTGAGAAAAGTTAAGTGTCTTCACCGCCCTCCAGACACACTAGACACTCGACAGCTTCATGTACCTGAAGGAAGGGGGGTTGAAGACACAGCAGCCGCGGCTGGTCCTGCAGGATGTGGAGGAGGAGTCCCGGGCGGGGTGGTCTCTATTCCGCTCTCTTCCATCATTTTTCTTCAGTTATGGTTTACTGTAAAGATATAAAATTGTAATAAATATTACACGGTAATCAAGTGTACTTCTAGAGAATAATTTTAGAAAATAATCATCAAGAGACAGAGATCTGTCTTTGCTATTTATAATGCCATTTATTTCTACATAAAGGATCTGTCAAAATTCCTAGGAAAACAGTCTGTGCTTATGTTTAATATGCACATAATATGGGACATTTTCATATACTATACTTTGTAATTAGGAAATAATTTGATGTTAACTAATTACCCCAAAACTTCAAACAGTAAATTACTAATTTTCTATCACATGAATGTATGTAAGTCTTATGTCTAGATTCCAGTCACTGTTACATTTAAATTAAAAATGAATTTTTTAAGCATTAAGTATTACTCAGTATTTTTTGAGGGGGAGGGGACAGAATCTTAAGCAGGCTCACACCTAGCCTGGAGCCCGACAGAGGGCTCATTCCCACTACCCTGAGATCATGACCTGAGCTGAAATCTAGAGTTGGACACTTAACCGACTGAGCCACCCAGGTGCTCCTATTATTAAATATTCTTAACATTACTTCTCTCCCCATAGTGTATTATGTGGGCTATTTCTGTTAACATGAAAATAAAACTGAAATGTGCTCCATTCCCAGTATCTCTAGTTCACATCTTAAGTCATCTTTAGTAACTGTGAAATGATATGTTTCACGTACTGGAAACATTAACTTCAGCAAAAATGTTATACAGTAACTAAAGAGCAGGTCTGGGGCGCCTGGGTGGCTCAGGCAGTTAGGCTGTCCGGCTTCGGCTCAGGTCATGATCTCACGGCTTGTGAGTTTGAGCCCCGCGTCGGGTTCTGTGCTGACAGCTCAGAGCCTGGAGCCTCTTCAGGTTCTGTGTCTTTCTCTCTCTCTCTCTCTCTCTCTCTCTCTCTCTCTCAAAAATAAATAAACATTAAAAAAAAATTTTTTTTAAAAAAAGAGCAGGTCCTAAGACAATAATGAAGTACAAAATATGGGAAAACTTCCTTAAAAATGACAAATTTCCAAGCTTGTCTCAAATATAAAATCGAAACTTCCAAATAAAACTTCAGAATTTGCTTTTGATGTTTCTATTCATTTAACAAATACTCAGTGAAAGTCAACTGTTTGCCAAGCACTGTACTGGTGCCTGTGGACATACAATGTATGCAGAAACAAACAGGATACATACAGTCCAGTAGGAGAGACAATAAAATAATACCACCCATGTGCAATGAACTGAATTATGTGCTCCATGGGTAAAAACACAGTCTTGAGAGGAATATGATTGAGTTGAAAGGGAGGAAAGACAATCACATATAAGCAGAGATCTGAAAGATACATAGAATTAAGTAAGGGAAAAGAACTAAGGAGAGCAGAGTCCAGACAAAGTGAAAATACAGGAGGTAAACAAGCCCTGTAAGGGCGGGGGACAAGACAAGTTCAAGAAAATCCATGTGCACGGAACAGAAAAGAAGAATGAAGACTGGAGACACAGGCAACAGTCCACACCGGTGTGAACCTTATACACCAGGTCAAGGAGTTGGGGTTTTTAAGAACAGAAAATCATCGTACAGCATTCAAGCTGGAGATGAAATCTCTGTCTTCTGTTTTAACTTTTTAAAAGAAGTTTTAGAGGCACCTGGGTGGCTCCAGAGGTTAATCGGCGACTTCAGCTCAGGTCATGACCACAAGGCTTGTTGGTTCGAGCCCCACACTGGGCTCTGTGGTCACAGCTCAGAGCCTGGATCTGCTTTGAATTCTGTGTCTCCCTCTCTCTCTCTCAAAAATAAATAAGCCTTAAAATTTTTTTTTTAATTAGATTCAAAGAAAGATGCAAAATAGACCAGAGTTCTTGGACTACCCTACACTCAGCTTCTCCAGCAACAGCATCCTACCTAACTGCGGTACAGTGATTAAACCCAGAAAATTAACATTGGCTCAATACTAGTAACTACAGATTTTATTTGCATTTTCACCTGTGTGTATGTTTGTGTGTGTAGTTCTATGAAGTTTCATCATCTGCAAAGACTCATGTAACCAACACCACAATCAGGTTACAGAACTGTTCTATTACCCTAAAGAAACTCCCTCAGAGTGTTCCTTTGTCGCATCCGCCCACTAACCATAAGCCGTGGCAACCGACTGTTCTCTATCATTTTCTCATTTCATGAAATGTTACCTAAATAGAATCATACAGCATATGTTTTGAGATCAGCCTTTTTTTTTTTTTTTTTTTTTTTTTTTTCTCAGCATAATGCTCTGGAGATCCATCCAAGTTGTTGGCTCTATCACTAGGTAGGTTTTTTTAACTGCTGAACAGTATTCCATTTTATAGATGTGCCACAGTTTAGCTACTGGTCTGCTGAAGGATGTATTTAAAGCTAATTCCAGCTTTTGCCAATTCATATTTGTGTCCTAAGTATGAAAACATTCCTTTGACCACAGTATGCAGACAGGGACACGGGACAGTCAGAGTAAATGCAGAGAGACTATTAAGAAGGATAGAAGTGGTTCATATAAAACTGGTAACACTCCAGACAAGTGGCTCTCACGTGCAGGAGGAAAAGAGGATAATCCTGCCTCTCACGGTCATTTGCCAACGTCTGAAGACCTTTGTGGTTGTCAGAACTAGAGGGACTACTATCATCTAGTAGGTCAAGGCTAGAGATACCACTAAAGATCCTACAATGCACAAGACAGCCCTCACAAGAAAGAATTGTCCAGCCCCAAATAGCAAAAGTGCCAAAGGTGAGAAGCTCTGGCCTAGACACATGTGATGATACGGGAGAGAGAGGAGAGTAGGTCGAATGAAGAACTGGATATGGGGCAGTGGCAGGAAGAGGCATGACTTGCACAACTGCACAGATGTCTACACCATTCACGAAGACAGGGATACAGGAAGAGGTCAAGGTATTTGTATGACGTCTTCTTTCTTGGGAAGGGGGCATTGTGCAGTGTTTAATACTGGACACGTCGAGTTTCAGCTCCTTGAAACACCCAAATAGAGACATGTGACTTGCTCTGCGGTTTCAAAGTAAGTGGGGGTGGGGATGTCTTCAGTTTACTGATAGCCTCTAAAGTCATGTTCTGGAATGAGGTTACCTAAGAGAATACCATGAAAAGAGAAGATGACCCCATCAGTCCTTGAAAAATAGTCTGGCAGAAAGAAGATGAGCTTACTGAGAAGAGGGAGACGACCAAAAAGAAGAAAACCAGGAGACCATAGTGTCCAAAAGCTAAAGAAGAGTTTCAAGGTGGGAACAGGCAGCAGTATCAAATGCTGTGGAAATGCCAAATACGATGACTGATGTCTGAAAAATTCAATGGCTTGCCCAAACTAAGATATGAACACAGTGACAGCGATTTCCATGCAGAGCGGGGCTAGAAGGCAATTTCAACCACAATGAGTAGAAGGTGAGGCAGAAATACACACTTTCAAAAAGTATGGTTGTGAACCTACAGGAAACATCTATGTCATTAAGAAGGAATGGGGATCAGGGAGGCAAAATCCGTTCATTCACTACCCATACACCTAAGGGCAATAACCTCGAACACAAATGGCCTTCTGGGGACTTTATCACTCCCTGCGAAAGCTACCTCTTTTCATCTCCCCATTTTCTGTTGGTCATTCCGTCTCCTCCTACAGGTGCTGCCACAACACTAACGAATGTGTTGGCAAAATGACCTATGCAATGAAAACAATCTATAACCTGCAACAAAAGGTCAATTTTTTTCAGTCTTTAAAAGATACCCTATTTAAGAAACAGCTTAATGACAATACTGGATAAATGTTGTGTGCATAAACGTGAACCCTTCTAAAGAAAAGCTATCGTGACAACAGTGAAATGTCAAAGTTGATAAAGGTTTTAGTGCATAAGTCTCAGAGTAACAAGTATTATTAATGTATTAACATTAAAGAAAGTGATGAAAATGGCTTAGAAAAATTGAGCCCTCAGGCTTTGGCCAGACCCTCCTCTTCCAATTTGCTTCCCATCAGTTTTCTGTTAAAAAGTGAATGCCTACTTATTAGAATACAATAAAAGAAATGGAATAATGCAGCTTTGATGATAAAAGCACTAAAAGCCATTATTGATGTTTTACTAGCGCAAAAGACGGTCTCCACTAACAGACAAAACAGTGCCAAAGCAGGATTTGAGTTTTGCCTTTGCATTCTCAGTTGTGAGGCCAAAAGGAACTTCCATAAACGTTAAGTGAATGAAATAACGGCCCTACAGGAGAAAGGCTGGAATGCCAAAATGTGTCACTTTCGCGGGAATGTACACGGTGCCTCTCAAAGTACCTACTTTGAAATGCAGAAATGGATGTATCGCTCGGCCAATCTAGAAGAGGAGCTTTCCTGCAAACTTGCCTAAAGACTTGGCTCCAGGGAGGAACAAAGAGACAGCAGAAGGCAAACACCCTCTGGAAAGGGGCTCGGCCCGACTGGAGAAACCTAGGGAAAACAAGCTACTTCCCAAGGGCGGGCCCGGGGTGTGCACCCCAGAGCCGAGAGAAGGCCGAAGCTGCCGAAATCCTGTTCCTGGAGGCAGCGGCCTCCCCGCAGGCTCTGCCACGTCTCCAGGCTGGGCTGGGCCGGCCTAAGGTCAGCGGGCGCCTGCCGCCGGTCCCGCTCCCACATTCAGCGCTCTGGAAGGCGGAGCCAAACGGCCAGGGGCGCCAGTCTGGGTCGGCGCCCCGGAGCGCAGGGCCGGCACAACACCCACACAACCCGCACTCACAGAGCTGAGCGCGGCAGGGACTGCTGGCCTGGCGAAGCACGCTCGCACAGCTTACGCCGGGACTCCACGACAGCAGGGCTCCGACGCGACCCTAACCATCTCCGGGCGCCGGCCGGCCCGCCCACCCGGCAGGGACTGCGCCCGTAGGCGCCCGCATCCCATCCCGCCGCCCGCAAGCACCCCCGTCGCTGCCAGGCTGACGCTCACCTGGGGGGGGGCCCGACAGAGCGTCTGCGTGGCAGTTGAAAAGCGCGGGACGTGGAGTTCGGGGTGCTAAGAGTAAAGCTCGGAGAAGACCACGAAGACGCCGGCCGGAGCTCAGCGCCGCGCGTCCCCGCCTCCAAGATGGCCACCGGAGGCGCACGCCCCTGCGGCTGCCACGTCGACCGCGCGTCGCCCCGCCCCGCGCGTCGCCCCGCCCCGTCCGCTGGGAGCCGCGTCTCTCCTCGCCCCACCCCGCCCCCCACCCTCCCAGCCCGAGGACGCTTGTCAAACCCGTCTGAGTACCTCCGACCTAAGGTGCTGCTGCCGGAGGGATCTCGGCGCATTCCCCCCAGAAACGTTCTTCTGTAGCACGATCATGCTTTCCACTCCACATCCCCGCACCCGAGAACGGCACCCCCGTTACCAGGTGTAGCTCCCTTTATCCTGTGCCGTGGCTGCCCACGGGATGGAGATGAGCCAGCCAAGGTCGTCTAGTCCAGTCCCCACCTGCAAGCAGGACCCCGCTTCACAAACGGGGGACTTGCATATTTACAAAGATTTCCAGATAACAGCAGTGGCTTGCATCCTGAGGAAGAGACAGCGGGCGGGTAAAAGGTAGCAGCTACTGTTACATTTTCCTCAACCACAGTACGTGTACATTATTTTTTCTTTTTAATTGAAAAACCCAAGACAAAGATTATCAACCTTCTTAACCTTATGTGCCTCACTTAAAACAATACTTGAAACAGTTTTGGCTCCATAATGTACATTAAATAAATAAGCGAATGGCGTGCAGTGGAGGAAAATAAGGGATTTGAAATCACAAGTCTGGGTTTGGGGCTGAGACTACCCTAATGCCAGTGGTGCAGCTATGTCCTTGTACAGGTCGCTCAGCCTCTTCCCGTCTCCCTATTTCCATCTGTAAGCTGAGAATAGTATCATAGCTGAGAATAGTATCATTTGTCATCTCTAAGGCAGGTAACAGTCCAAATGAGATGTATGAAAGCACTTCTTAAACTGTGTCGTGTTAAACACATGAATATTTGTTTTTGCTGTTTCCAGATTCCGTTAGGAACATATAGATTTCACATTAATAGATCTCTTGGACTTGACAGTCATGAGCACTCTAAAATGCCTCACTAAAAAGTTAATGGTATTTAACTATGCCCAAACTTTAGATCATGCCTTGCCACTACAATGGGTTGTTCCTTTTGGTGGTGACTCTTGTCCTGCCCATAGAGAATGGGTGTAGGTAGGTATCCAGGTTACTCTTCCAAAAGTGCTGTTTGGGGTGGGGCTGAAAGTAGTTACCATCTCCAACCTGTTTGGCTGAAACCCTTAACAGCTATAAGGTTTGTTGGCTTCTTCATTCATTCAACAAATATTCATTACTGGCTGCAATGTACTGCACATGAATGCTAGAAATATAGAACGAACAAGACAGACAAGGTCCTGACACTTCATTTTCACAGCAGACAGAGGCTATGAACAGGAAAATACACTGTTTGTAATGAGCACTTTGAAGAAAATCAATAAACCAGTAAGTTACAGACAGTAATTGGTCACTTTGGATAGGGTGAATGAGCAAGGCTTCTCTGAGGAGGTTTGAACAGAGACCCGTAAGGAAGCAGGCCTGTGGTTGTCTGGATGGAAGGAAGGGCACACAAAGGCTCTAAGAGAGGGTGCTTAGCACCTTTCCAGAACAACAAGGAAACTGGGACTGGGGGGGTAAGAAATGAGGTCAGAGAGATAGGAGGGCTAGATCATATCTAGGCTTGCAGGCCCTGTAAAGACTTTTGGGTTCTATTATGACAGAAATGAGGAGTGGAAGGTTTTCAGCACAGGACTCACAAGATTTGACTTCAGGGTGAAATCACTCTCTGATTGCTGTCATTGTAGGGACACAAGGACTAACACGGGGTTGCCAATAATAGCACGTGAGTTGACCTGTATCTCTAATTGGGCAGGAAGAGGTGATACTTGGTCTAGGTATATTTTGAAGGTTGATTACCGATGGATTGAATGTGAGCTGTTACCAGTTTCCTAGGACTGCCCAACAAATAACCACAACTGGTTAGATAAACAACAAACGTTTTTTTCTCTTCCAGTTCTAGAGGACAGAAGTCCAAACTCAAGGGTCAGCAGGGACTCTCCAAAGGCTCCTGGAGAGAATCCTTCCATGTGTGTCTAGCTTCTGCTGGATCCAGATGCTCCTTGACTTGTACCAGTGCAACGTCCATCTCTACTTACCTTTGTATGTCCTTCTCCCTAGTGTCTCTGTGTCTCAAACCTCCCTCTGCCTTTCCTTAAGCATACCTATCATTGCACTGAGGGCCCCTCCTAAATCCAGAGTGATCTCATCTCTATATCCTTAGGGGTCTACACCCAATTCCCAAATAAGCTCCCATTCACAAGTTCCCAGTAGACATATCTTTTGGGGAGGCCACTATTCAGCTCACTACATGGGCCATGACAGACAGGAATCAACCGAGTAAGATTATGACCTTGAATTGCATTTAAAACATTTTATGTTTTACTTTCTGCTTTCCAATGAAACTTCAAAAGAATGTGTGGCAGGTAAGACTACTGTTCTAATATTAGAAGACTTTGAAAATTGTGTGTAGAACTGGAATTGAAACCCAGAATTCTTTACCCCAACTGCAGGCCTGCTTTTGGGTGGTAATAAAATGTGTTCCTAGATAGAGGGCAATGAGGGGCATTGACAGAAAATTGCTGCCTAATGACAGAGCAAAGATCTGCTTAGTTTGTTTAGTTATTACTAACAGATCTCACCAAGTTTTTTCCTTCTGGGAAGTCTCTCATAAATAAAGTCCAGAGGCACCTGGGTGGCTCAGTAGGTTAAGCGTCGGACTTCAGCTCAGGTCATGATCTCACTGTTGGTGGGTTCCAGTCCCATGTCAAGCTCTGCACTGACAGCTCAGAGCCTGGAGCCTGCTTCGGATTCTGTGTCTCCCTCTCTCTCTGCCACTCCCCAACTCACACTCTGTCTCTGTCTCTTGAAAATAAATAAATGTTAAAAAAAAATTTTTTTTAAATAAGAGAGTTCATTTTTCAGCCATAATGAGAGATACCATGTTAGAGTGGAAATTTGATTTTATCACCCCCAGGCAAACAGAACTATTTCCCACACAAGTTGAAGTTTTTTAGCTCACTTCAGAGTCTACGCTTAAATATTCTTAAAACAGTCTATAAAATGTATATAATATTCATATGGGTATTAAAGCATGTAGTTTGGTTTTTTTTATCATTTATTATTTTTGAGAGACAGAGTGCAAGCAGGGGAGGGGCAGACAGAGAGAGGGAGAGAAAGTCAATGCAGGCTCCAGGCTCTGAGCTGTCAGCACAGAGCCTGACATGGGGCTCAAACCCACGAACTGTGAGATCATGACCTGAGCCAAAGTCTGATGCTTACCTGACTGAGCCACCCAGGTGCCTCTAAAGCCTGTATTTTGAGGTAGGAAGGAGAAGAGGCTGGAACTCTGGGCATCTGCAGCATGACCAGGAATAAAGGCAGAACTGAACCTGGTCAGAGATACCATGGGCTGGGCTGAGAAAATGCTCCACGAGGTCCACATACACAAAAGACACATTAGCAGATACATCAAGGCTACCAGCCAACACATAGGGACCAGGGGCCCACAGCCAGGCAAACAGGATCTAGAAGTTTCCTAGGAAGGAGAAGTATTGATCCAAACATTGCATGGGAAATGCTTGTACTGAACGATTATGCATGGTTGCTCTGGAATTCAAGTTTAGGAGTTAAGCAAGGTATGACTTAGAGTCCGCAAGGCAATGTGGTATAGATTGAGACACAGTTCTTGGTATAGACAACCTGGATGTGAATCCTTGCTCCAGAACCTGCTATGCCAACAACTAGCCCTGGGCATGTCACTTAAGCCCTGCCTGGATTTCTTCACCCATGAAATGAGAATATATTAATACCTACCTCATAGTTTTTTGCTTGAAGAAAAAACGTGTCGAGTCCTGGTGTGAACAGCACCTGGCATAACATTGTCTAGGTAAGTGTTACCTCTTACTCTTGAACTTTGAAATTGTCTAAATAGTCCTCTGATGATGACTTTTAAATCAAAAAGAAGTTTACTTAGATGAGCCTGAGTTGTAATTTCCAATTTTTTTTTGCTTGCTTGCCATCAATGAAAAATTTCCTTTAGTTATAAATAGGGTGGCCCTGCCTCTCAATTTGCCCAGGACTCTCCCAATTTAGGACTACTGTCCTGGTATAATTATGAAAAGTTCCCACCTTTTATTCTCAAAAATGTTCCAGTTTGGACAATATGTCTTATACTCATTCTAGCTACAGAGATATTAAGAAGTTACTCTTCTTTCAAAAAAAAAAGTTATTCTTCTTACACGAGTTATAGTGTGAAAATTTCAATACCTGCCTCTCAACCACACACATGTAAGAATCCATTTCCATTTGCTACAAAGAAGAAATTATCTTTTATAAATATATATATATTATGAAACATTCTTGGGCACCTGGGTGGTTCAGTCAGTTAAGGGTCTGACTTGTGATTTTGGCTCAGGTCATAGTATCACAGTTGGTGAGATCCAGCCTGGGTCAGGCTTTGTTCTGGCAGCATGGAGCCTGCTTGGGATTCTCTCTCTCCCTCTCTCTCTGCCCCTCTCCAACTCGTGTCCATCCCCTCTCTCCCTCCCTCCCTCCTTCTCTCTCTCTCTCTCTCTCTCAAAATAAGTAAATAAACTTAAAAAATCTATGATTCTCCACTGCCTGAATGATAAAATCTTAAAAATTAAATTTACCCTCACTTTCTAGATCCTTTCCTCTTCCCGAATCTTCCTTCATAATCCCTAGCCATCAGCTGCATAGATCAGCCCCCTCTAGAAACCATCTGCCTTTGCTTCTATCAGTCCCTCTACCTGAAATGCTTTTTTTCTCTTTCCATCTTCTGCTAATAGGTATGCCTCATTTTTTAAGGATGTGATCAAAGTTTACTTCCATCATAAAACATCTCACATTGCATCTTTGTTGGTTGTACATGTCTACAGTCCCTGTTTGCTTATGAGCTGCTTGACAGTAATAACTTTGCTTTTAGAATCTCAATACATTCAAATTTTCACTCTATGAACATTTTATTGAATTGATTTGAATTTCTGATGAAGACAGAGGTGTAATATACACATTGCAAGAAGTCCTCATAATCCTTTTACTCCCCTAGATATGATTTCACTAAAAATAATCTTGTAGGAAATAGAACAAATATGCCTTTCTGGCAACTTTGAAATTTTACTTTGAAAAAGAAACCATGCAACCCGAGTGAGTTCTCTGGCCAAAGAAAAACTGTTAAGATGCAATAACATATTACAAAGTATTTACATTTTTTTTCTAGAATTTCATGTTTTTGCAAAGTCAAAAGTTTGCATAACTTCAACCAGCAGCTCCCAGTGCAAAGTAACTCCTAAATATTCATATCTTGTAGTAGTGCTTCTCAAAGTCTTTGAATTCAGTTTTTGCCTCTAGGCGTTTGTATCACAGTTTAGGAAAAGAGTAGGAAACATAACACAAATGTTCTTACAAGCATCTTCATTTTCAAGGAACGTTTAAAACTCACAAGTTGCATCCATTGTGTTGGCAATTCAGCATGTCTCTAAGGCTTAGAAGTGAAATTTGAGGAAGAGAGCCTAGGAGATGAATAGATCCAAACCATATAATTCACGTATAAACCCAACTGCATGTGAACAGCCACTCAGTGTCCTCCCCGCTGTGGTCTCATAGAACCGCTTCTGAGCGGGTCATCTAGGTAAGATGGAACACACAATGGATACGGAATCTAGTGCAACACCAAGTAGCAATGCACCTCTGGGGTTATCGCTTCTGAGCTTTAATTTCCTCCCCTGACAAATGAAGGCTAGCTAAGGGATTTCTGCAGTGATGTTAATTATGGTTGGCTTCCTAATGAGACAAGAAAAGGAAATGCTAACACATTTTTACATACCAGCACAGATGGAAAATCCTAGATGAAATCTTAGAGCATGGAATTGAGGACTGAGTGGGCATGAGGATGATAATACATTATGATTAAGAGGGTATTTTTTGCCCCAGGAATAGATGGGTTGTTCCGTTTCAGAAAAATGTTTCATCTGATAGAGGGCATCTACAGAATAACATGGCAAATATCATACTTAACGACAAGATATTAGAAGCATTTCACTTAGTAGCAATGTAAAAGGAGACACAACTTTGTAACATAAAACGAAGAAAATAAAAACTACTCTTATTTGAAGTAAAAATTCATGTTGAAATGATCCAGCACTCAGTCCTTGGGTCTCTTTTCTCAAACTTTTGTGGACTCCCCCAGGCCATTGGTTTCTACATTTATATTCTAATGATTCCCACATTTATATAGCTAACCATAACATCACTTGTAAACTCTACACCTCTTCAATAGCATTACTGTGATGTCTAGTCAGGAGACTAATTAAAATTCTTAATGTTTAAAAAACAAAACAAAACAGGGGCACCTGGGTGGCTCAGTAGGTTGGGCATCTGACTTCAGCTCAGGTCATGATTTCATGGTTCGTGAGCTCAAGTCCTATGTCGGGCTCTGTGCTGACAGCTCAGAGCCTGGAGTCTGCTTCGGATTCTGTGTCTCCCTCTCTCTCTGCCCCTCCCTCGCTGATGCTCTGTCTCTCTGTCTCTCTCTCTCTCTCTCAAAAATAAACATTAAAAAAATTAAACAAAACAAAACCCTGTTCCATTTGTGTTTCCCTGGTTAACAAATGGAATCTCTGGTTTTCCAATTGCTCTGGTAAAAACAAACAAACAAAAACAACGAAAAAGCAAAAAACAAAAACAAAACAAAAAACTACCTTGGATCACAGTCAATATCCACAGTGATAAGTCACGTTGATAGACTCTGCCCTTCACAGGCTGTGAGGAAAAAGGCACTTTCCTCCCCCCAACCCCCAACCATAATCCTGGTTTAGTCCTGGGAACAAAGATGAATTCTACATATCTAACTAGTATTCCTCCAAACTGGCAATGTCATCCCAAGTAAGGAAAGTCTGAAAAACTGTTGCATCCAAGAAGAGCCTAAGGAGACGAGACTACCAAACACAATGTGGTGTGAACGCAAACACCACCCAGTAAGAGCAAGAAAAGGTTCTTTATTCAGACTTTATCTGACTTTCTCTGGCTGGTCCTAAATTGGAAGCTGTCAATTATTAATCGAACCCTGGCCACGTGGGGCTGAATGCTACAAGGTTTGCTGTCTGGCTTCCTCGACAGCTAGCTGAGGGGTCAGAAGTCTATTCTTATATATGGTCTGGCCATTCAATCTCTGTACGTTCAATCTCTCAGTGGTATCCTGGTTAAGATCCTCGACCTGAAAGGAACACGAGGTAAAAACTAAGGAAATCCGGATGCGAGTATGGGCTTTAGTTACTAATAGAGCAACAGTGGTTCATTCATCGTAACAAAGGTACCATACTAACGTAAGGTGTTAATAATAGAGGAAACAAGGTATGGGGTGTAAGGGAACTCTCTGTACTATCTTCTCAATCTTTCTGTGACTCTAGGCGTGCTTGAGTGGCTCAGTCGGTTAAGCATCCAGCTCCTGATTTCTGCTCAGGTCATGATCTCATGATTTGGGAGTTCAAGCCCGCATGGGGCACGCTCTGACAGCAAGGAGCCTGCTTGGGATCCCTCCCCCCCCCCCCCCCCTATCCTTTAAATAAATAAACTTTAAAAAAAATATTAAAAAATCTTTCTGTGGCGGCGCCTGGGTGGCTGAGTTGGTTATATGTCTAACTTCGGCTCAGGTCATGATCTCACAGTTTGTGGGTTCAGGCAGTGAGTCGGGCTCTGTGTTAGCAGCTCAGAGCCTGGAGCCTGCTTCGGATTCTGTCTCTCTCTCTTTGCTCCTCCCCTGCTCTCTCTGATTCTCTCTCTCTCAAAAATTAAAAAAAAATTAAAAATTAAAAAAAAATCTGTGAATCTAAAATTGTTGGGAAGTATAAAGTATATTTTTAAAAACACCACCACGTTAGAAAAATCCTGGACCCCTTGCTATCTTTCACCCTCCACATCCAGTCGTCTAACACGTCCTTAGACAGGACTTGACCACAGCTCGTCCACTCTGCTGCTGTCACGTTGGCCCCGACTTCATCATCTCACACTTGGAAGTCTTCACCAGCACCCTGAGGGCCCCCCTGCTCCTGCTCCTGCCTCTACAGAACTTTTCCACAGACCTCTGTGTCAGACCTGCAGGATACAGCCCCCGACACCTGTCTGCCTCGCTGTTTCCACAGGGACCTCGGTGCTGTTTCTCGAGTGCATCCACCCACTCACACCTTGGGCTGTTTGCATCTGCTGCCTCTTCCTGAACACTGGTTGACTTCCTCATGTCATTTGAGACCCAGAGAGGCCTTTGCTCAACCCTCGCTTTCTTTTTCTTCCTAACACTTAGCACGTTCTGACATTACCATATAAACGGTGATATTTCTTTGCTTCCAGTAATGTCCTGCATTATAAATGTAAATATCGGGGCACCTGGGTGGCTCAGTCAGTTAAGCATCAGACCTTAGCTCAGGTCAGGATCTCACAGTGCGTGGGTTCAAGGCCCATGTTGGGCTCTGTGCTGACAGCTCAGAGCCTGGAGCCTGCTTTGGATTCTGTGTCTCCCTCTTTCTCTGCCCCTCCCTTGCTTGTGCTCTAAATAAATACATAAATAAATAAATAAACTTAAAAAAAATTTTAAATATATATATATATATATCTATGAACTCAAGAACAACTTTCTGTTTTGTTCACTGCTGTCTCCTCAGTGCTACTCTCAAACATCTGTGAAATGAATGAATAAATAAGCGAAATGTACTAAGGGCCAGGAAGCTAATGCTGCAGAATGCTCTCATCATTCTTTTCTAAAATCTCATGATTTTGATTCCATCAAATTAAGAAAACAATTTTAATTACTTTTTTCTTTTTTTTTTTTTTGATGTTTATTTATTTTTAAGAGAGAGCAGGGTAGGGGCAGAGAGAGAGGGAGAGAGAGAATCCCAAGCAGACTCCATGCCCTCAGCACAGAGCCCAAGGCAGGGCTCAAACTCACGAAGTGTGAGATCATGACCTGAGACCCGGCTGCCTCACTGACTGAGCCACCCAGGCTCCCCAAATTAGAAATATTTTTGCAGAGATCAAGTTCTTTGTTTGCTTCATACACATAAAATACATTTTGTTTAGTGTGGGTCCATTCAATGTGGCCTCAGAAATGTGATCCGTGAAGGCAGTTCAGTAAGATTCCTGACATAATCTGTAAGCGTAGGCCTGTGACATCGCCCACAGCTTAACTTTGTAGATGTCACAATTTCTGGAAACATTTCCAAGTATTCACTCAAGCAATGTTTACTGACTGAAACACTACGCTGGAAGCCACGAGCCAGAAATAACATGAACTAATTCCTGCCGTACAAGAGATCCCGGTCAGTAGGAAAGATATGCGCCCCAAACACAAAAACACAAGGAGGAAGACTGAGGGTCTTCTAACAACTACACGCACAATGCCAGGGAGAACATAAACTTTGGGACAATAACTTCACAGCGCTGTGGAAAACACCTTACCTTGTTCATACAGCTTTTGCAGCTGGCAACGAGGAGATAGACCTTGGTGGTTTTGTTCCACAGACTTTCACACACCATTACTTTTATGGAATAGGCCATTCCTTTTTGAGACACGCTCTTCCCTTGGATCTATGATGCTGCACTAATTGTTTCCCCTACTCCCTCTGACTACTTCTGTCTTACTAAATTTATTATTTTCTTTCAGTCCTGCTGTCTTCTCATTTGAGAAATACCTATTTCACATGGAGATCCTGCACTGGAGTCATTGGACAAAGGTTTAAACTCCAGCTCAGTCACATTTTGTTCCTGCTGTCACCAGACACACACTCATGAGAGCCAAGAGAGGAACGTGTCTCACACTCCTTCTGTTGAGACGGGCAGGAAGCAACACACAGTTGACAAATCTTCACTCTCCAGCTCAAAAGAGTCACTGCGTACCACCCCCCCCCCAGGGCCCTCATTCCCTCATCTTCCTCTCCAGACGCTCCCCCATCAAAGCATCTCACTTTTCAAGACTGCCAGGCCCGTGTGTACATTCCCTACTTATAGACAAGGCGAAGAATCTACTCTGAGAGCTTTAACAGAAACCCTCAGTTCCGCATGTCTGTCTCTAATTCGTCTCTACAACGTCGAACCACCTAGAAAGCTCACCACCTTCTCACGCTCAACCAGGTAAGAGAGAAACTCGTCAGCTTATCCATGTAACTACTTAAAAATTGTGCCTTTTCAATTTCATTGAAACTGAATTGAATGATATCACTATTATCTAGTACTTAGAAATGAGGTCGCTCTCCCTCCTCCACCAACCATATTCATCAAGCCCCAGACGTGTTAAAGCTTTTTATTGCCTCATAGACCATGGTGAAGCTCTGTGGGTCCATAGGAATGTAGGGAGATTTCCAAGTGAGCCATGATGATGCTGGGGCTAAGACAGTAATAGGGGGCATGGCGAGCATGTGCTCAAATACTGACCCTGCCTAAGTCTGCAGTTTGCTCTTTCGGGACACTGGATCCCGCAAGCACAGGTCTTGCTTGTTTGGTAAGCACAAATCCAGATTTCTGTTTTACATGCTAAGCACTTTTTAAAAGTTTTATTTGATTTGGTATTTTTTTTTCAGAGACAACATATGGACACAGTGCAAAAATAAAAGATACAGAAAGGTGTGTCATGACAAGTTGCTCTCAGAAGCCTGTTGTCCAACCCCATAGTCCCACTGCTCTGTATCTCAGAGGCACATATATATGCATATGCTTTCTCTTGTATTTTTTACACAACTGGAAATATGCCAGATATACTACATTATACCTTAGTGCTCAGGGTGTGTGTGTGTATAAAATACCACTCTATGTACACACACATACACTCGCACACACATGCATATATCTTGGAGCTCAATCTCTATCACTGTATTTACAGCTACTTCATTTAAAAGAGCTACAGATGCTTCCATTAAATGGATTACATTGTCAGTAATTTCTTTAACTTGCACCAATTCCTGAACATAGTTGATTCTAATATTTTGCTGATACCAGCAAATCTGTATTGATTCTACTTAGATGCATGTCATTTTACACACATCCAAGCATAACTGTTGAATGAATTCTCATAAGTAGAATTACTTGATCAAATGACATTTCTATGTGGAATTTTGATAAATACTTCCAAATTGCTCTGCATTGAGACTGTGTTAGTTTCTACTCCCACCAGTTAAGTAGGAGCTAGCTTTTCTCCTTCTTCTCCAAATATAGTTTTTTATCAAATGTTTGCTGATTTACAAGTGGAAAATATATCCCTTTGCATTTATCTTATGAAGACTGAGGCTGAACATTGTATGTAATTAAGAGTCCTTTGTATTTCTTTTGAAGCGGTCTCTATCTTCTATTATATTGTTGATTTTTAAAAATAGTTTATAGGAGGTTTTTATGCAATAAAAAATTGTCCTATTTATGCAATACCTATTGCAAATGTTTTGCCTTCTTCGTAGTTTGGATTTTGACTTTGTGGGGTGTCTGTGTGTGTGTGTGTGTGTTGCCATATAGAAAGGACTGTAGAAAGAGTCAAAGTTATTAACTTTTAACAACCAATTCATCTATGTTAAAATAGAACTCAGATGACATTTTCATTGGAAGCCTATTACATAAATAGAGTTAGAGAAAATTGACATTTTTATAGTGCTTTGTCTTTCTATCCATCAGTCTTTTATATGTCCCAGCAGTGTTTGTTTTTTTTTTTTTTTTACAAAATACAGAACTTTAGTATTTCTTAACCTTTTATTGGGTATTTTATCATTTTTCTTGCCGTTGTCAATACGGTCTTTTCTTCTATTGCATTTTCTAATTGATTATTACTTCTGTATAGGAAGGCTATTTATTTAATAACATCAATTTTGTAACGATTCACTTTACAGAACTGGCTTACTTCCAATAGCCAATGAAGTGATTTGCTTTTATTTACTCACCCTTTATTATATTTGCACTTATTTATTTCTATCATCTAATTTTCTTAAGTGGACCAAGATTTTGCTTGTGTCCTACAAGATGGTCCATTAACTCCAATATTTTATGGGTGCGTGAAAATAATGTGAAGGCATGAAAACTTCATTCCATGCAAAGCAATTATACCTATGACTTTCATTATGTATATGTTCCACCCGACAAACATTTTTTCTTCACCAGCTATGTCATGAACTGAGATGCGGGAATTGAAATCTCCTATTTCCTCTTAGGTTTCCTGTAATTTTTGCTTTAATTATGCTGCCACAAGTTTATTTGATTCATAGGTATCCATAACAGTGAGATCATCAAAGTGGATATACCCTTTATTATCTTCTTCACATTTGCCTGACAGGCCTTCACTCATAATCCTTTGCTTTTCAGTTTTTAGGAGCTATTTTATTTTAGGTATATCTCTTGAATTGGGAAATAAAATTACATTTTGCTTTATGATTAAAACTTTTATTTCTGTCTTTCAATGAGGAGTTACTCAACCTACTTTTATTTATACGACACGTATGTTTAGTTTTTGTCTGACATGTTTTTTGTTACATTTTTTCTTTTTTATAGTATTTTGTTATGTTTTCTATAACGTACATGTGTGTGTATTGTCTGATCATTTAGAAAGTTCATGTTTTTGTTCTAATGTTTATCTTTGTAATTACTACTTTATGCAATAGATTTGACCCCCTCTAAAGTATCTATGGAAGATGAAACCAGGAAATGCCCATGGCCTTTCCTTACTGCTACCCACCCACTTTAGCTGATTACCTATTTTTGGTAGTATCTACCCTTATGTTTTTAAATCAAACACCTGTGTTACTGGATTTACTGGTTTAATACAATTCCCAAGAGTCTTCTTCATCTACCAGGCCGTATCTCCAACCTTAACCCTTACCTCATCTGAGGGGCAAAACCAGAGACTAGGACAAGCCAGAAACCCAGTCCCTGCAGCTGAAAATCTGACAGGGCATATACAAACATCAGTAGCTATTGGCAATTCTGAGATCTTACAGTTTCAGAAATCTGGAGAAAGAGGAGCAAGGAGACATTAAGGAAAGCAATACTTTCAGTTAGGTTTGGAGAAGCAAATAAAAGGAACTTTGCTTTTGAGACAATTCATGAAAGCCAAGTACTTTAGAACGTTTGTAAAGTTGGAGTCTGTGAAGGGGGTCAGTGCAGTCAAGTTCATGTTCTGTACATGGGGTTTTGGCTGCTACCATCAACAGAAGAGAGGACACCTCTTGGTATAAAGCCTAATAGTGCCCCTGAAGATTAACAGGTAAAATGGGTTTTGCTTCTTTGTAATGGCAAAGGGTGATCTTGCTAGATCAACTCCTACAACGACAACTAAACTTTTGATGGTGCATTTCTCCTGGCAAGTTCTTGCCCCATCCTGTCCTCTAACATGTACTATCAAGTTCTAATACACACAAAGAAAAGGAAGGCTAGTGGGGGCACCTGAGTGGCTCAGTTGGTTACGCTGACTTCGGCTCAGGTGATGATCTCACAGTTTGTGGGTTTGAGCCCTGCATGGGGCTGTGAGCTGAAAGAGAAGGGCCTGCTTTGGATCCTCTGTCTCACTCTCTCTCTTTGCACCGTCCCCACTCTCTCTCTCTCTCTCTCAAAAATAAATAAACATTTTTAAAAAGAAGAAGAAAAAAAGAAAAGGAAAGCTAGAAAAGTTACTAAATGTGGAGTGCCTGGGGCACCTGTGTGGCTCAGTCAGCAAGGCACAGTCGGACTTTGGCTCAGGTCATGATCTCACGATTTGTGGATTCAAGCCCTGCATCTGGCTCTGTGCTGACAGCTCAGAGCCTGGAGCTTGCTTCAGACTCTGTGTCTGCCTCTCTCTGCCCCACCTGTGCTTGTGCACGCTCTCATTCTCTCTCTCTCTCTCTCAAAAATAAAGAAACCTTAAAAAAAAAACTTTTCTAATAAAAAATAAATAAATAAATAAATGTGGAGTGCCAATGGTGTACCAGGCTTTCTCTGGAGCTTTTCCTGTGTTAGCTCAATCAAACCCCAAATAATTCTACAACGTAATGATATGATGTTCATATTCTCATGAGAAAATTTAAAAGCCGAAGCCCACACAAATGCCAAATGGGAGGATTAAAATCTGTGTCAGATTTCGAAACTCTCTCTCTTTTCCTTTTTAATTAATACTCCATATTTTAGAGCAGTTTTAAGTTTACAGTAAAATTGAGTGAAAAGTACAGTTCCCATATACTGCTCCCTAACCAAAGTTTCTCACATATTAACTAACATCCTGCATTAATGTAGTATATCCATTACAGTGATGAACCAATATTGAAGATACAGTTTCACTGCTCTGAAGTTTCCCAATATTCCACCCGTTCACCCATCACCCTGAACCCCTGGCACCACTCGTCTTTTTTTTTTTTTTAAGTTTTTAATGTTTATTTTTGAGAGAGACAGAGAGACAGAGCACGAGCAGGGGACAGACAGAGAGAGAAAGACAAAGAATCCGAAGAAGGCTCCAGGCTCTGAGCTGTCAGCACAGAGCCTGATGTGGGGCTTGAACTCTCGAACTGTGAGGTCATGACCTGAGCCAAAGTCAGACATTTAACCGACTGACCCACCCAGGCGTGCCACTACTCGTCTTTTTAATGTCTCCATAGTTTTGCCTTTTCCAAAATTTCATATAGTCATGCAGTATTTAGCCTTTTCAGATTGGTTTCTTTTACTTAGTAGTGTGCATTTCAATTCTTCCTTGTCTTTTTCTGGCTCAATGGCTCATTTCTTTTTATCACTGAACAATATCCCATTGTATGAATGTACCACAGTTTGCTTATATATTCACCTATTTTTTTTTAAGTTTATTTACGTTTATTGACAGAGAGACAGACAGAGCGAGCAAGGGAGGGGCAGAGAAAGAGAGACAGAGAGAATCCCAAGCAGGCTTCTTGCTGATAGCATGGCTTGAACTCACAAACTGTGAGATCATGACCTGAACCAAATGAACCACCCAGGCACCTCCAATTTATATTGTTTTCATTTTCATTTAGTTCAAAATATTTTAAGTATCTCTTAAGATTTCTTTGATCCTTGTGTTAGCTAGAAGTGTGCTGCTTAATCTCAAGCACTGTGAGATTTTACAGCTTTCTTTCTGTTATTGATTTCTAGTTTAATTTCACTGTGGGCCAAGAGCATACATTTTATGATTTCTAATCTTTTAAATTTGCTAAGGTGAGTTTTGTGGCCCAGAATGTGGTCAGTCTTGGTAAATGTTCCATGTAAACTTGAGAAAAATGTGTATTCCACTGTTGAAGCAGTCTATCAGTGTTAATTAAATTCAGTTGATTGATGGTGTTGTTTAATTCAGCTAGGTTCTTACTGATTTCCTGCCTACTAGATATGTGAATTACTGATAGGGAGATGTTGAAGTCACTCATTTTAATAGTGTATTCATTTATTCCTCCTTGCAGTTTTATCAGTTTTTGCCTTATGTATTTTCATGCTCACTTGTTAGTTGCATACACAGTAAAATGGTTACATCTTCTTGAAGTGACCTTTTTATCACAACAACTTCTTTATCCCTGATAACTTTTCTTGCTCTGAAATCTGCTGTCTCTGAAATTAATGTAGTTACTCCCACTTATTTTTTATTTGTATTAGCATAGCCTATTTTTTCCATCAATTTGCTTTTAATCTATATGTGCCTTTATATCTAAAGTGGGTTTCTTGTAGACAACACATAGTTGGGTCTTGTATTTTATGCACTCTGACAGTCTGCATCCTTTAAGTGGTACATGTAGACCTTTGATATTTAAAGTGATTAATGACATAGTTAAATATCTACCATATGTTTTCCACAAAATTTCTATTTATTGTCTTTTTTTTCCTTCCACTCTTTTTCTGCCTTCTGTGATTTTAACTGACCATTTTGTGATTACATTTTTCTCTTCTCCTATACTTACATTCTTTTGGTAATGACTGTCCTAAAGTTAGCAATCAACGTTTACAACTAATCCAAGTTCATGTTCGAATAACACTCTACCACTTCACAAGTGACACAAGTTCCTTTTGATGGAGGATTCTCAAATCCCCTCTCCCATCCTTTATGACGTTGTTTTTCTCATTTCATTGATTCGTAAGCTATAGTCACTGAATATGTTGTTGCTATTATTATTTTGAACAACCTATTAACTGTTAGGTCAATTAAGAATAAGAAAAATATTTTATTTTACCTTCATATATTCCTTCTGTAATGTTCTTCCCTTCTCTATGTAGCTCATGGTTTCTTGCTTTTAAAGTTTTTTTATTTTGAGAGAGAGAGAGAAAGAGAGAGGGTGAGAAACCTATGCAGGCTCCACATTCAGCGTGGAGCCCGACGTAAGGCTGGATATCACAACTGTGTAGCTCACTGTTTCTAACCTGTATCATTTTCTTTCTTTTGAAGAATTTCTTGTAACATTTCCTGCTATGCAAGCATACAGTTAACAAATTCCCTCAATTTTTGATCTTTGAAAAAACTGTTATTTCTCTTTCACTTCTGAAGGTAATACATAAATCTGTAGATACAGAAATCTACATTGTGCCATTCTCTTTCAAAGGTTTAACTATTTCATGTCAATTTCTTTTTATACATGAAATGCATGTCACTTTGAATATGTACAGCTCATATTTTTCTGTCCTGATTCCAGTCAATAGATTTTGTGTATGAACATGATCTCATGAGCACTTTGTGTGTGTGTGTGTGTATATATATATGTGTGTATATATATAAATGTTGTATATATATAAGTGTTGGTAAATGTTCCATGTGAACTTGAGAAAAATGTGTATTCCACTGTTGAAGTAGTCTATCAGTGTTAATTAAATTCAGTTGATTGATATATATATCAGTTGTATATATATAAATATACATATTTATATACATATATATACACATATATATACATTTTATATATATACACATATACATATACATATATATATACATATACATATACATATACATATATATATACACACATACAGAGACAGAGTGAGCGAGGGGGGGATAGAGAGAGGGAGAGAGAGGGAACCCCAAGCAGGCTCTGCACTCACAGCACAGACCCCAACATGGGGCTCAAACCCATGAACTGAGAGATCATGACCTAAGCCGAAGCCAAGAATTAGCAGCTTAATGGACTCAGTCACCCAGGTACCCCTCATGAGCACTGTGCTTCATAATTTGATTATAGCTACAATGTACCTTTATTTGTTTTATACTTACTCTTTCCTAGTTGCTGATCCAAGCATTTTACCAAGACTACATTCTTGTCATAATAATTCTCTGAAGTAGATATTATTATTTTCATATCTATTTTACAGCAGGGGTAACTGAGGCAGATAGAGACTAGGTTCTCCAGCACAATAAGCATGTACAGCCAGCACCCAGGCTTCACCCAAGCTCTCTGGATCCAGAGTGTGCTCTCATAATCTCTTGGTATGATCAAGTTATTGATACAGGAAGCACAGCTGATCAAAGAAACATTCACTATAAAATAGCATTTTTCATCATCCTCTCAACTTTCATGTGTTTTTTAAAAAAACAATCTCTCTCTCTACTAAACTATAAACTCCATAGGAACAGGAACTTTGCTTTATTTTTGCAACTCAGAGGTCCAGGTACTCAATAAATAGCTGATGATTTGAACTGAATGAGATCATGACGGTTTATCTATAATGACGCACCTTTTAAGAAAATTAAAAGAAAAAATTAACTCATTTATTCATGAAATGTGTGCAAATTATTAAAAAAAAAGGAACCTAGAAGAATTGAGAAACACATAAAGTGTTTAACAATAAATATTCATCAGCATATACACAAAGAGAAGATACTCTCTTCCTGTTTTAAGTTTGTTACATTTCCTCAACCACAAAATGACAGACTGGACTAAATAGTATTGAGAGCTCCATCCAGTGCTTTTTAAATCCTATGATTTAATCTCAGTTTGAAAACATTTTTGTGTCATTTTTATAAATATCCACCAGGGGGCGAGATAATGTGTCTCTCCTAAGTAACATAGGCGAAAAGTATAGGCTATTTCCACAGCACCAACAGGTGCACATCAATTCATTGCCACCACAGACGCTTCATTTGCAGTGAAGCAGCCAACCGAATTCTTAAAATTTTAAATACATCTTTATGTGAGATTGATTACTTAATTTGTCTTACTGTTTCTGGGAATATTCTCCCTGGGCCACAAGAGGGAGCTCAAAGCTTGTTTGTTTTTTTCCTCCTGCTCTTTGAGCACTTGATTACCTAGACTCCTCATCTTTAAGACCCTGAATTTTCCTAGACTGTTTACAAGATAAAATGAAGTGCAGGAAATCTGCCTTCATATAATCATATGGTTGATCACTTGGATAAAGACATTAAGTTGCTGATAAGGAATTACTTATGTAACTATACAAAAATATTATCTCAGTATACAGTAGTTAAAGAATTAATTTACTTGTTGTCATTTTAACCATGCAAAAAATAAAAAATAACTTCAGGGGCACCCGGGTGGTTCAGTCACTGGAACATGTGACTCTGGATCTCGGGGTTATGAATCCAAGCCCCACATTAGGTGGAGATTACTTAAAAATGAAAAATTAAATCTTAAAAAAAGGGAAATAACTTCAGAGAACCTCAAATATTAAAATGAAAAAATAAGACTGAATCATTTTTTTAAAAAAGCCCAGAGTGTATCTATGATCTAATATAATGAAATCTGTAAGCAACATCCTACTGGCCATTTAGTAAAGGTTAAAATTTTTATACAGGTAAATTTTTTACTAAATATTTATATATAGGAGACATATGTGTGTGTGTGTGTGTGTGTATACATACACATTTTTCTTTAGATTTTAATGCACAAATTTTGATACAGTGATTTTCTTCATAATTCTAATTATTCTGATATTCTTCTTTCACAATGACTCATTTAGAATCGTGTTTTGTATTTCTCTATACGTGAGGATTTTATTCATCTTTTTATTTATCTACCTCTAATTTTATTGTATTGAGACACAAGAACATGGACTATAGCATGACAGTCCTTTGACATTGAGTGTTGAGACTTGCATTGTGTGTGTGAGTGTTTTTTTAAGGGCTTATATTGTGGGTGCAGAGTGGTTTGTGTGAAACAAGATATGACTTTCTTTTAAGTTTTATTTATTTTTGAGCAAGAGAGAGAACAGAGGAGGGGCAGAGAGAAAGAGGGAGAGAGAGAAGCCCAAGCAGGCTCCTCACTGTCAGCGCAGAGCCCAAGGCAGGGCTTGAACTCACAAACTGTGAGATCATGATCTGAGCCAAAATCAAGATTAAGACACAACCAACTGAGCCACCCAGCCACCCCAAAGTGTGACTTCTTTTGTTGTCTCGGTGTTTCAGCAGAAGTCAGGAAGCCCGTCCCTGTACCTCCTTGTTAGGCATTCTAAGAGAAGAGGAAACTAGTTTCACTACCTATAGGTCATCACTCACTTATAGGTGGTATAGAGAGTAAACTAGGGGATTGGTTATGTGATGATGAAGGGTCAGAAAGGACCTATTTCTTTGGAGAGAGTAGGAGAGCCTCAATCTTTCTCCTCTCCATCCAGATGTGGTGCTAATGTCACTCTTCTTTTAATCAAGGTACACATTTCAAAGAACCGATCAGGCAGCTAGATAGGTGCTCCCTAGAAATTTGGGGACAGAGTAATTGGTACCTGACCCATGAATCAATATTCAAAAGGTGAGGGCCTGGCTAAAGCAGTCTGTCTGAAGATATGATGTACTTTCACAGTCTGTTAAGGTAGAAGCAGATGCATGATTCCTTCAAGATTTTATGGATGTCTGAGAGGGAGACACCCCCAAGAGCACAACTTGCAGGGGGTGAGGTGACTACAACAGAAGGGTAAACTGTTAGAAGTTAATCGCCATGCAGGGGATTTAGAAACTGCCATTAATAAGGGTGACTCAAGGGGCACCTGGGTGGCTCAGTCAGTTGAGGTCTGACTCTTGACTTCGGCTTGGGTCATGATCCCAGGGTCGTGAGATAGAGCTTCATATCAGGATCTGTGCTGGGCTTGCAGCTTGCTTGGGATTCTCATTCATTCTGTCTCTCTCCCCCTCTCCCTTGCTCATGCACTCTCTCTCTCTCTCTCTATATATATATATAAAATAAAATAAATAAGGTTGTCTTTAAAAAAAAAAATCTCATAGAAGTACCTAAAAGAAAGAGCCAGAAATTTGAGTGTGGCAGACAGGGCAAACTTCAAACCAGACTGATTCTGTTGAGCCTCCCAAGGTTGTTCTTTCCTTAATCCCATTTTTATGCACTTCCTTCTCTACCCCATTGGCAAAACAAAACAAAACAAAACAAAAAACACATCTAGGAAGCAAAGAAGGGCACGTACAAAGGAAGGAGGAGAGAAGCCAACAACCACATCCTACTTCCCCATGTAGGCTGTTGAACCCATGACTGCTAAGCTAAGGAGAATCATCTACAATTGGGTAAGACTGTGAAATTGGTAATATTGGACTAGACTAGATATTTTTTAAGGGACTGGAGGAGCTGAACTCGTCAAGATTACATCTAGAAGAAAGTCCTTAGAGGTGGAAAGATTAGCTGGTTTCTCCTTGCACATTACAACCAATTCGACAATTCAATACCTGATATATAAAGACACACACAAATATATCTGTATCTTTATCCATATCTATATTTATATCTACATAAACAATCTACACACACACACACACATGCTCATTTATGTTCACCAAAGTTTGTTAAATATGCTTTCAAAACATGTTCTACTTTTCCCAACTTTGACATTTTTCACTTTTCCTTGAAATTCTTTCAATTTTTTCTTTGTCAATTTCAGGCTCCTAGTTAGGCTCACAAGGATTCAGAATTACGGTTTCTAGCTACATTATTTTATCTGTATCTAAAACTTAGTGTCCCTAATAAATCTTTCACCTTACAGTCTATGTGATTTGACATTAATCTAATGAGGAACTTTTCTATGACATTTGTTTGCTGTATCTTTTTCCATCTTTGCAAGGTCTACTTTCCTGCATCATTATGCTCTAAGGATGTCTTTTAAATACCATAGAGCTGGATTTTATTATCTCATGTAAGACCCTTTGACTTACATGAGATATCTGACAAGTTCAATCTATTTTATTATTTTTATTTATATTTTAGATTTACCTCTATAATTTTACTTTGTACTTTTATTTTTATGATTTTTAGAGATTTTTCTTTTTTCAATTGGATTAATAAAGATTTCCATAACTTTTTTCCACTTCACTGACTGCCCCCGCCCACTGACTTTATTTCTATACTTTGTAGATACACTTAATTCAAAAAGTTAAATTTCTTAATACAAGAAACTTAATACAAAGTTTAAGGCTTATTATATAAAGGAGTAGGCTCAGCCTTCCTATTCTTAAATCCCATTCCCCAGAAGCAACCCCTTTGAATACTTTTAACTCTATTCTAACCATAGTTCTATCTCTCAATAACATTTTTCTGCTACTTTTAAATTTTAGACACTATCTATTGAGTTACTGCTATGGCTATTTTCCTAGAATTATCTCTTTACAATTATCCTGGTTTTAAATGTTTTAAATTTATTTTTACTTTTTCAGAGAGAGAGAGTGCATATGTGGGCATGCAAGCAGGGGAGGGGCAGAAAGAGAAGGAGAAAAAGAACCTTAAGCAGGTTTCATGCTGTTAGTGCAGAGCCAAAGGCAGGGCTTGAACTCATGAACCCCATGAGATCATGACCTGAGCAGAAACCAAGAGTTGGACGCTTATCCAACTGAGACACCCAGGCATCCCTCTATCCTTATATCTTTGCATTCTCTTTCCTGCCCCTAGACCCCATGATTTATTTCTTAGTTTACGCACTTGTTTTGAAAGACTACATCTTTCTGTAGATTACTTACAAAGGAGTTGCCCAGGAGGCAAATTTTTCTCTGAACCTGCATGTCTAAAATATATATATATTTTATCCCACTGTGATATTTGATTATTTGGCCAGGTATGCAGGTATGAAATTCTAAATTGAATATCACTATCCCTTGGAATCTTAAGGGCATTTTCTCATTGCATTTTATCTTCCAATATTTCTGTTGGGAAATGCAATGTCATTCTCTCTGATTCTGTGATTTCTCCTGGAAACCTTTGTCTCTTTATATAGTGTTCTGATATTTCACAGTAATGTGCTTTAATAAGAAACTATTTTTTCTGGGGTACCGGGGTGGCTCAGTCAGTGAAGCATCTGACTCTTGGTTTAGCTCCTGTCATGATCTCATGATTCGTGGGTTCGAGCCCCTCATGGGCTCTGTACTGGCAGTGTGGAGCCTACCTGGGATTCTCTCTCTCTCTCTCTCCCTTTCTCTACCCCTCCCCCACTGGCACTCTGTCTCTCTCAAATAATAAACTTTTTAAAAAAATCTTAAAAAAAAAAAATCCTTTTCCCCCCATTCATTCTACTGTGCCCTCACTGGGATGTTTCCAGTCTGGAGTCCCATGATCTTTCGTTCTCAAAGTTTCCTGTATCATGTCTTTGATGTTTTCCTTTTCTGGGTTTTCTGTTCTCTCTTTCTAAACCCCCTGTTATTTGGATATTAGAGTTCTTGAACTGTCCTTTAATTTTCTTATCCTTTCTCTCCTATTTCCAGTCTATGCTTTTTGTTCTACTTTCTGGAATATATTTTTTAATTTTGTTTTCCAACTCTTGTATTAAAATTTTTGTTTTTGTATTCCTGTTTCTCCTTTCCCAAAGTTTTTATACTCTCTAATTTTTCACTGAAAGAATGTAGTAACTTTTGTCTTTCATAGAATATTAATCAGGGTTACATTGACTTATGTTCCAAGTTCCTCTTTTTCTCTTTATTCCATTATTTTTATTTCTCCCTTTTTGTGAGGGAGAACCCTCCCTTTTGGAGGGTTCCCTTTCATGCGCAGCAATCATGAGCTGTCTATTCATATTTAAGGACAAGGCCCTTAAAAGCTGACCAGAGTTTCTGTCACTCTGTTGACCTCCCCACATGATAGAGGAGGCAGAGTTTTGTTTTGTTTTGTTTTGTTTTGTTCTTTTAGGGTTGGTTAGTTCCATCAAAGAGGAGTCTTTGTATCTTGTATCTGACAGTGTCAGCCTGAGGTACAGCATTCTGAGTGCCCAGAGGGAAGCTTACAGAACTTTACTCAACTACCTCTCATTATTTAGCACCTCACCTCTGTGCTCAGATATACCCAGCACCCACAACTCTAGAACTTGTCTAGGCCAGCTTCTTCAGAGAAAAAAACTATAGTTTCTGTTGCAGTGAGGGAAGGATAGTCCCCTTGTTTGCAGCACAGAAACGGTTTGAGGTTCAGACTCTTTTCATGCTGCTTTTCTTTTTTCTTTTTTTTTTTTTTTAATTTTTTTTTTCAACGTTTATTTATTTTTGGTTTTTTTTTTTTTTTTTTTTTTAACGTTTATTTATTTTTGGGACAGAGAGAGACAGAGCATGAACGGGGGAGGGGCAGAGAGAGAGGGAGACACAGAATCGGAAACAGGCTCCAGGCTCTGAGCCATCAGCACAGAGCCCGACGCGGGGCTCGAACTCACGGACCGCGAGATCGTGACCTGAGCCGAAGTCGGCCACTTAACCGACTGAGCCACCCAGGCGCCCCTATTTATTTTTGGGACAGAGAGAGACAGAGCATGAACGGGGGTGGGGCAGAGAGAGAGGGAGACACAGAATCGGAAACAGGCTCCAGGCTCCGAGCCATCAGCCCAGAGCCTGACGCGGGGCTCAAACTCCCCGACCGCGAGATCGTGACCTGGCTGAAGTCGGACGCTTAACCGACTGCGCCACCCAGGCGCCCCTTTTTTTCTTTTTTTTAAGGTTTATTTTGAGAGAGACAGAGCGTGAGCCAGGGAGGAGCAGAGAGAGAAGGAGACACAGAATCCGAAGCAGGCTCCAGGCTCTGAGCTGTCAGCACAGAGCCCAACGTGGGGCTTGAACTCACGAACTGCGAGATCATGACCTGAGCTGAAGTTGGACACTTAACAACTGAGCCACCCAGGAGCCCCTCGTGCTGTTTTCCAATCAGTCCTCCTAGTTTGCCCATCCTCCAACCCCAACTTCAGCAAAACCCATTGCCTCCACTGCTGTGGCCTTTCCTGATGCTGGGGCATGAGTCAGATTGTTTCTTACGCGCTTCAGAATTTTCATTTTCCCTGCTCTAATCCATTCTTCTACTTCGTAAACTTTGTCACCATTTTTCCCTCTTAAACACGGCCTATGTGTTGTCATCCCCTCTGTTTGCTTTTTTTCTTGTGGGCTTATTTCCTTCTTACTCATTTATTGCCATTTTGATGGGATTTGGGGAATAAATGGTGCTTAACACATATATACAAACTGGCATGTTTGTAAGAAAGCCTACCTTTACTTTTATAGGCCTACTTGACTTAGAAAGGATAAATTGATTCAAATAGATCTACTGTCCTCCTGAATAATAAAAGGTCCATAAAATGATTAACTGTACTTATTTGTCCATCTCCCAAGCTATTAGGATCTAGTTGTTTTTTTAAAAATCTCACTAATTATATCATTTTGTGGCTGTGTTTATATTTAATTCTACATATTAAAATATCCCCATTTTGAGGCCTCCCTGGGTGGCTCAGTCGGTTGAGCGTCTGACTTCAGCTCAGGTCATGATCTCATGGCTTGTGAGTTCAAGCCCCATATTGGGCTCTGTGCTGACAGCTCAGGGCCTGGAGCCTGCTTCAGATTCTGTGTCTCCCTCTGTCTTTGCCCACCCCCTCCACTCACACTCTGTCTCTCTCTCTCAAATATAAACAAACATTTTTAAAAATCCACATTTTATCACTATTGATTGATTCTAGGGCCCTTTGCATCCTTCTAGGTTCCTTATTTTTTATTTCTGAACTACATTAGCAAGGGCCTATGAGTAAAAGATCTTGCCCTCAGTTTCAGATGATAGTTTATATCATAGTTTTGCATTCTAGATGATTATTCTCCAATTTATATTTCAGATCTTGTTCTGCATTCGCTTGGGTCCCCTGAGAAGCAGCCATCATGATGGGATTAGAGTAGAAGACATTTACTGAAAGCCATGATGACGAAGAAAAAAGGGAGGAGCTGGAGGAGGATGTGAGCTGACTGTGGTGCAGGTATAACCCCTGGGAAGGAGGGAGGGAAGGGGACAGTGTTAGGTAAGCAGGGTCTTAAACGGCCTAAGAAAGTTTCAGTCAGACCACTGGGAAGCTTTGGCATAAATCACTTATTCATGGGAGTCTTGAGAATCTCAGGATGAGGTCTGCCTCAGTTTCCCTAGTACACTCAGGCCCTGGGTACAACCAGGCTTTTGGAAGCATGTCCTCAGCATGAACAAACATGGTGGCAGATTCAGGGCACAATAACTGGGCCACCCATGGATTATGCGCCCACCCCCCAACCAGATCTGGGTGACACAACATTATGGCTGCCACAGATTCCTTGGTCACCTGTGTATGATCAACACTTTAACCCTGACAATGTCAAGGACACTATGCTTCATTTCTAGAAATTTCATTTCAGTCTTTGTGAAATCTGCTCGTTCTTTGGTCTTGATGCCTTGGCTTTCTGTATGGATTCCATTCCTTTGTTTATCCCTCTCTTTAATAAAAGCACAATTTCTTTGCTCTCTCAGATTGCTTTATTATCTCAGATTCTTGGAGGTGTTACTCTTCTGTTTACTGTGTTTATTGATTTTCACTCAGGACGTATCATTTCCTTATGTTTTCAAATACTGATTGTGAGTTCATCTTTAGTAGGAGTTACTTTACCTTTGATAATCCTAAGGGACCTGGTTTATAGAAATGACACCCCCAAATCGTATTAATTTGTACAATATCTGATACTATAGGGTCATCACTGGGCTCCGAATGATTTAATATCAAATTTTCATCTTGATGATTGTTTTACCAGGTGAATTGTTTCCTGGAGATTTTTTTCCCGTATGGATTGCTCAGGACATTCTTTACCATCCCGAAGATGTAGGTTTTTTTTTTAGCTTCCTTTGATGGCAGGAGTGGCCCTTCCTATCTTCATGGAGAGTTCCAGCTCTTGTCTTCACGGGAGACCAACGCTTTGACTTTGGTTTCTGTGTGGACATTAAGTCTCGAGTTTCAAGGCAACTAAAACCTAACTTTGGGTCTGATATCCAACCTCATGACCACAGCAGGAACAGTTTCTACCGCTGCTTTGCCTTTCAAATTATTCTTTTGTTCTGACACGGGAGGACTGCCCTATCCCCCCTCCATTTTTTTTTTTTTTTTTTTTTTTTTTTTTTTTTGCCTTTTGCAACATCAACAATATATTTACATTAAAACAAACAAACCCTTTCCCCCAGAATCTTCAGGTGTTTGCGGCAGAAGAGATTCCACATGAGCTGAGTCTATCCTGTTTGGGAAACTAGAGAAGTCCTTCTTTGTTTATTCCTTCTACCTGGAATGATCTTTTGCATTTTTTTTTTTTAAGTCCTTGTTCTAGTCACTCTTGGGTCTGGCTTCCCAAACCCTACTCCTTCAGCCAGAAATAATCACTCTCCTCTCTGCACAACCATACTACATTATTTAATATCTGCCTTATGGCATAGCCATGCCCCATTTAATAATAGCTATTGGAACGCCTTGAATTTTGACGAAAAGGACATGTATCCACAGTCAAACCTGTAACATAGTATTATCTATAAGCACAGTGTAGTGGGGGAAAAAAGGCAACATTGAGGGCTACTTACCTAAGTGCCTTAACTTCTTTTTACTTATCTATAATATGAATTAGCACACCCACTCTACTTACTTTGCAGAATTACAGGGGAGAACATAAAAACTGTTTATATAAAAGGGCCTTCTTAATTTTAGTGAATTAGATACATCTAAAATATGTTTTATTCCACACGGCATCAGTGTTTGTTCAATCAAGAGACAGCATCTCAAAGGGTATATTTTATGATTTCATGGAAATGCAGTGAAGAACATTTGGAGAGGACGTGACGTGCATGTTCATTAAAATGAATCTTTCATTCAAAGAGAAATAAACTTAATGATGAAAATAGCAAACCTACATTGCATTTGATGTTCTGGGGGAATTATAAACTGCAAGCATGTCACATACATACAGAAGAAACATTTCCTTGGTATTTGAAGGAGCATAAAATAACTTAGAAGGTGTGTGAAAATACAGTCTCGCTGCCCCATCTGTTGAGTTACCAGATTTCACTGTTAATGCAAGTTTCCTTATCCCCTCTCCAGCATTTTGGTTCTGGAATCTGTGAAAGGACTCAACGAAATTAGGTCTGTGAAATTATTATTGCTTGAGTTATGCATAGTTTAGTGGTTAAGAACACAGGATCTGGGGGCAACCCAGTGGCTATGTCAGTTGAGCATCTGACTCTTGATTGCAGCTTGGGTCACTATCTTGAGGTTTGTGAGTTTGAGCCCCACAGTGGGTTCTGTGCTGACAGTGCAGAGCCTGCTTGGGATTCTCTCTCTCTCTGCCTCTCTCTCTGCCCCTTCCCAACTTGTGTTGTCTCTCTCTCTCTCTCTTTCTCAAGATAAATTTAAAAAAAACTTAAAAAAAAGAAAAAAAGAACACAAGATCTGGAGCCAGACTACCTGGGTATAGTTTTCTAATTCTATGACCTTGGACCATGATTTAAACTCTCGGCTGTGTTATCTGTAAAACGGAAATAATGTTTCTTACCATTAATACTCCTCGTTGTGAGTATTAAATGAGTTATTACAAGTAGGGTTTGGAACAACACCTGTCATATATGTAGCAGCTACAAGGACAAGACATGTACTACTGGCCAGGCAATGGGTTAAGTACTCGGAATATGAAGCTGAACAGGGTGCTTCCAACAAAAAGGTAGGAAACTCATCTTGAGCTAAACGTTTGTCGGAGAGCACAGATTAATGGTTGGATAGCAAGAGAAACCAAAGAAACTCGGCAACAATCTTGATGTAAACCATCAAATTACCTTTGAAGCATTGAAGGGAAGGTACATTTAGCTCTCGTTACCTGGAGTGATAGAAAGAAGCAGTGGTACCAATCATCGCAAATAAAAGATGTTCTGAAATCCATTTCCATTTGGCTTTAAAGAGCATAATGTCATCAGGAGCGGCCAGTTTGTCTTAGGCTATCTTACTGAAGTCAGCATTAAAATGATCTTTCGTTTTATGAAGACACCAGTCCATCATGGAAAAAATCAGTACATAGCTTGACAAAGGAAATCCAGTCTGTATCATTATGTGGTCATAGATAATTCACCGAATATATAATACAGATAGAGGAAAATCAGCATCAGGAAATGTTCTCACATGAAACAGGAATTCGACATCAGCGTAAAATCATTTTTTTTCTAGACAGAGGGGTTAAAAATCTCGGAATCTGTTCTATTATTGCATTAAACTAAATCCTTTTTTTTTTTAACCTTTATTCATTTTTGAGAGAAGACAGAGACACAGTGTGAGTAGGGGAGGGGAAGAGAGAGAAAGACACAGAATCCGAAGCAGGCTCCAGTCTCCAAGCTGTCAGCACAGAGCCCGACGCAGGGCTCGAACTCACTGACGTGAGATCATGACCTGAGCTCCAGGTGGACGCTTAACCAACTGAGCCACCCAGCACCCCTAAACTAAATTCTTACTGTAAATGAAGTTACCATTTTTCTTTAACAATTACATTCTTTGTACTGTTCGAGTATACCTTCTCAGAAACTTCTGGTTGTTAGAATAACTTCCTCTGTGGTGGGGTACAGAAGGAGCTATGGTTTCTCGTGGAAATAGAAGCTTCCTAATATTAGAAAAAAAAAATCAGTGACAAAACTAAATTGTGGAATAATGAATAATTCTCAGTTGTGTTTGTCATTTTTACAACCTTCATTTTAAGTGACCTTTCTTTTTGGAAATGTGGAATGTAAAGCTGGTAAAATTCTGATCTTCATTCAGAATATTTGTAAATCCTTGTTTACTTTGTTTCCCTTTCTCCTTGGGCTTCTGTTGCAAACTGGTGGTCAAATCATAATGAAACATTATGAATTGCCTGTTATATGTTTTTTCCACTTTTCCCAACCATAAGCCTAAAGGGGTCATGGGAAAATTCATTTAAAAGAAAATTATTCATTTTTACTATTCTATTCATTTTTATTAGATTCATTCATCAAATTATTTTTCTTAGTAACAACTGAGGTAAGCTGTAATATAGAAACTATATTCATTTTGAAACAGTTCTAAGAATGCAGGAAAGAAACAAAGACACATGCAGAGACAAAAACTAATTGAGCATCTTTTTGTGACGATGCAGAAGTGCAATGACTTTGGAGTTGCAAGCGCATTCAGAAATAAAGACCTCAAAGTTTAACATGACATTTCTAAAACTTTTGAGGAAAATCTATCCAATGGGGGCATACAAACACAGTACTTCAACCCTTATCATAAGCTACTATGTTTCATACATTTAAATATTCCTTTTTTTTTCTGCCACGAGCACGGAATTCTGAACTCCAGCAGACAATGAACAGAAGCCCAAAGATCAACGTGTTTGTAAAGGATTATATTGCCGCCATCGCTTCCCAGACTATTGGTTTATTGTGAGAAACTTAACTCTTTCAGACTTTTTAGTAATTCACTCCTTTTGTCTATGTCAAGATGAAGTGGTCCCTTGTTTCTAACAATGGGCCACATCATCAAAGCCCCTGGAAATGCACAAAGCAAGGGGGAATGTCACACTGTGCAAATGGCCTTCAACTTGACTGCCATGGTAGTGTCACCATTGTGTCACAAGCCGGCAAAGCCACTGCCACAGAGGATAGAGAGCCATTGGGCTGGGCCATTTCCCTGGACGGAAGAATACACTTACAATACAAATACACTCCATGACCGGACTCTTGGGACAGACTTTACTTATTGATAGCAGCAAATCATGATTCTCAACCCTGTCTGCAAGATGCCTAGAAATAAAAGCAAAGAATGGGGAATGATAATCAGAGAAGACGGTGTTGAAAAACAATCCTTCCCCATGGTGAGAATGGCATATTCTATTTAGAAATAATTCCTCTTGGGTTTTGTTTGTGTGTGCTTCCTCTGTTCATGACAATCTGGCCATCCTGGCACAACAGAATCTCATGTTTCAGACTGGCAAATGAGGACTATTTTCCACAGATGTTGGATGCAAACAATATAGGAAGAAAAATAAGGGGGGGGTTACTATTAAGCAATACTTTCTCCTACTGTTTTAAAGAAAATAACTACTGCAGTTAGGTTCTTCCTTCCATCTGCACAAACCTATTTTATCACCATTCACACTACGTTGTGATTTTATTTTTTTATTATTTTTTTTAACGTTTATTTATTTTTGGGACAGAGAGAGACAGAGCATGAATAGGGGAGGGGCAGAGAGAGAGGGAGACACAGAATCGGAAACAGGCTGCAGGCTCTGAGCCATCAGCCCAGAGCCCGACGCGGGGCTCGAACTCACGGACCGTGAGATCATGACCTGGCTGAAGTCGGACGCTTAACCGACTGCGCCACCCAGGAGCCCCTACGTTGTGATTTTAAAGCCAATGTCTCTTTCCTTCATGAGCCTATGCCCTCCTCGTGGGCACGATGATATCCCTCTTATTTTTCTACTGTTTTTAAATTTTGCAAACCTGCTATTTGGATATGGTTTAAAAAAATCAGTATAGGGGCGCCTGGGTGTCTCAGTCGGTTAAGCATCCGACTTCGGCTCAGGTCATGATTTCGCGGTCCGTGAGTTCGAGCCCCGCGTCGGACTCCGTGCTGACAGCTCAGAGCCTGGAGCCTGTTTCAGATTCTGTGTCTCCCTCTCTCTGACCCTCCCCCGTTCATGCTCTGTCTCTCTCTGTCTCAAAAATAAATAAACATTAAAAAAAATTTTTAAAATATCAGTATAGAAATACATACAATGGATAGGAACTTTCCCACCCATGATTGGTTTTCTTGCGCACGTCCTTCAAGAGATTTTCCTTGCGTGCACACGTCTGTAACAAAACAGCACTGTTATAAAACCTATTCTGAGCATTATTTATTTCTTTTTAACAGTATTTTTCACAAAGCTTTCCACATGACCCTATGATTAACTTCTTCCTTCTGAATAGCAGCAAGACATTCCTTTTTCTGGATATCACGTATTTATTTAACAGATTTCTTATGAACAGACATTTGCATCGTTTGTTTTTGTGATAAACAAAACCTCAATGAACATCCCCCTTTGTTCCTTTGAGCACCTATCTGAGAATACCTGTACATTAAATTTGTAAAATCCAAAAGCGTATGATAGTCTCTTTGCCCACATTTTAGTGCCATGTACTACTAAACATGATGACCTTTTCCAATTTGATAAATAAAACATGGCATCTTGTCTAAATAAGTGTTTTTGAAAATTATGGGTTAATTTGAACACTTAAAACTATGTCGTCTTAATTAGCCTGGGGTGCTAGAATACAAATAGCATAGACTGGGTGGCTTAGACAACTTAAATCTACTCCTCATAGTTCTGTAGGCTGAGATGTCAAAGATCAAGGTGCTGTTTGGTAGCTGGGGAGAGTCACTTTCCTGGTTTGCCTCATCAGCTGCTTGGTGTATCCTTACACAGTGGAGAGAGAAGCCACCTCTCCTGTGTCTCGCCTTAGAAGGGCGCTCATCCCATTCATGCGGGCTCCACTCTCATGACTTGGCCTCAAAGGCCCCACCTCCAAATACTATCGTTTTGGGCATTAGGGCTTCAACATACAAGTTTTGGTGGGACACGAACTTTCAGACCACAGAATATGTATATATTCCATTTATATTTTATAAGATATTTGGGAGCATAATAGTAAATAGTTTTGTAAAGTATTGCAGGAGCAGATTTTAAGGTGTGTTCTCTCCTTTTAGAGTATAGAGTTCAATGTATCAAGTTCAATATATTTTCTTATTTATTAAGTTCTTTTCTATCCTTACCTATCTGTCTGTTTGGTCTGTCACAGACCGACTTGAAGAGTAAAGTCTCCAACTACTATTGTGTTTCTCCCTTTTGCTTCTTTTATTTCTTATCATTTTGACTTATGACTTCTGATTGTGCATATGCATATAGTTTATTAAAGCACTTGTTGCTATAAATTATCTTTCTTTTTTAAGTTTATTTATTTGGAGAGACAGAGAGAGAGAGTGCACACATGTACAAGTGGGGGAGGGGCAGATATATATATATATATATATATATATATATATATATATATATATCTGCAGATACATACACACACACACACACACACACACACACACACAGAAAGAGTGACAGAGAGAATATGAATCTCAGGCAGGCTCCACGCTGTCAGTGCAGATCCCGAAGTGGGGCTCGAAATCATGAACCATGAGGTCATGACCTGAGCTGAAGTTGGATGCTTCACTGACTGAGCCACCCAAGCACCCCAATAAATTATCTTTCTTATCTCATTTAATGCTTACTATCCTAAGTTCAGCATTTTCTGATATTAACATCAAAATTCCTGATTTTTAATGTTTTTAATGTTTTTTTATTTATTTTTGAGACAGAGAGAGACAGAGCATGAGCAGGGCAGGGGCAGAGAGAGAGGGAGACACAGAATCGGAAGCAGACCCCAGGCTCTGAGCTGTCAGCAGAGAGCCCAATGCGGGGCTCGAACTCATGGACCACAAGATCATGACCTGAGCCAAAGTCGGATGCTTAACCAACTGAGCCACCCAGGTGCCCCTAAAATTCCTGATTTTTTAATTTTTCTTGGTATATTTTGCTCATCCTTTTACTTGTAACATTTTGGAGTTATTGGAGTTATTTTGGAGTCATGCCATTTTGTTTTACATGCCCTATTTTTAATAATTCTTTAGATGTTCATCTTCTGTTGCATAGAATGTGTTTTGTTTTGTGTCTTTGTTTATCTTCTAGTAATTGGGAATTTGCTTCTCCCCCCCCCACCCCCATTGAAATGTAATCTTTATAATTGGATATAATTTACTTAAATCTGTATTCCTTGATTAGTCCCTTTCAGGCAGCATCTATTAGCTGCCCACTATGAAAATGAAAAACTGACATACTACCTTTCATCCTTCACTGAGATGAGGCATTCCCCAAACTGCACCATCTAATTTTTCCTCATTATATTATTTTTAGTTCTCCTAAGTTATATCTCTAACATGTTAAAATATTCTTTTCTTGACCTATTGTCTAGAGACAGTATCTTTTAACACACACCCCGCTGTGAAAGATGTGTCAATCAACATACTTATATTTGTTATCTTTTATCTTTTCCTTCTCATGCCACCAATTTGTGTCTGTTAGTCATATCACTACTTCTATATTTTTGTGGTTTATAACATTTATATTCTATTCAGAGATGTGAATTCCAAGTATCACAAGGCCAGACATCTGAGAAACTCTTCAGACTCAACAATCTACAGACTCCATGCAATCCCTATCAAAATTCCAATGGCATTTTTTGCAGAAATACAACAATCCAAAAATTCATATGCAACTCCCAAAGACTCTGAATAGCCAAAGCAATCTTGATAAAGAAGAACAAAGCTAGAAGCAATACATGTGCTGATTTCAAATTATACTACAAAGCTATAGTCATCAAAACAATATGGTATGGGCATAAAAACAGACACAGATTAATTCAACAGAATAGAGAGGCCAGAAATAAACCACACATGTGCGGTCAATTAATTTACAACAAAGGAGACAATAATATACAACAGGGAAAAGACAGCCTCTTTAACAAATGGTGTCAGGAAAACTGGACAGGCACATGCAAAAGAATGAAACTTGACCACTTTGTTACACCATATACAAAAATTAACTCAAAATGGATTGAAGACATGAGTCTTAGACCTGATGCCATAAAACTCCTAGAAGAAAACAGTCAATAAGCTTCTCCTGACATGGGTCTTGGCAATAATTTTTTGTATTTGGTACCAAATGCCAAGGCAACAAAACCAAAAATAAACAAATGGAAGTCCATCAGACATTAGACAATACACTTCCATAAAATACAAACACCATAACAAAATGAAAAGGCAACTTACCAGAGTAAAATATTTTCAAATCATGTATTTGACAAGATGTTAATGCCCAAAATATATCAAGAACTCATATAACTCAAATGCAAAAAACAAACAAATTTGTTTAAAGAAATGGACAGAGGACCTCAATAGACATTTTCCCAAAGATGACATTTAAATGGGCAACAGGCACATGAAAACATGGTCAACATCACGAATCATCAAGAAAATGCACACCAAATCCACAATGAGATATCATCTCCCATCTGCCAGAATGGCTATTATCAATAAAGGTAAGAAATAAGTGTTGGTGAAGATATGGAGAAAAAGTAGTCCTTGTGCACTGTTAGTAGGAACAAAAATTGGTGTAGCCATTATTTTCATTCTTATGTGGATCCTGAGAAACTTAATAGAGGATCGGGGGGAATGGAAGGGGGGAAAAAAAGTTACAAAGAGGGAAGGAGGCAAACCATAAGAGACTCTTGAATACTGAGAACAAACTGAGGGTTGATGGCGGGGTGGGGGAGAGCGGAAAGTGGGTGACGGGCATTGAGGAGGGCACCTGTTGGGATGAGCACTGGGTGTTGTATGGAAACCAATTTAACAATAAATTAAATATATTAAAAAAAAAGAATATGGAACTTGCTCAAAAAATTTAAAAAAAAAGTATGTGCCCCATGTTCAATGCAGCATTACTTACCATAGCCAAAACCTGGAAACAATCTAAGTGTCAATTGATGAATAAATGGATAAAAAAAATGTGGTATATATTCAGAATGGATTGTTACTCAGCCATAAAAAAAAAGCATTCTTGTCATTGTAGAGAAGTCTCATTATACTAAGTGAAATAAGTCAGAAAGAAGAAAACAAAAACTATATGATCTCACTTATATGTAGAATCTACCCTCTCCCCCCACCAACGTTGGTAAAAAAAAAAAAACAAGCTCATAAATACAGATATCAGATTGGTGGTTGCCAGAAGTGGGTAAAAAGGTACAAACTTTATCAAGAGAGGAGATCTTAAAACTTACTGGAAAACATGTGATGGACGTCAACGAGATTTGCAGTGATCATTTCAAAACATACACAAACACTGGGTCATTATGTTGCACACCTGAAACTAATACAATGTTATATGTCAATTATACCTCAATTAAAAGAATGTGGAAGAAAAAGATTTTATCAGCATATCCATATTATTTCTTCATAGCTAAACCTGTAACATATAAAAGCCATCAAAGGTGTATCTGTGTATCCCTGATGAAACATAATGAAATTGGAAATTAGTCCCTATGTATTGTACACACAAAAAATAATGCATTATTGATTATATTAGCACTTGGGACTCTGAGAGAATAAAATATTCTTACTGACATTTTAAGTTAAAAAAAAATTGGGAACATAACAAAGCCAGACATCTAAGAAACTCTTCAGATCCAAGCATCTCTTTATAATTCATTCCAGTTCAGACGTACGTGCTTGTAGCTAAGCCAGAAATGACCTGAGCTGAGGCCCAAGGCCAAATGCTGTTTACCTGTCTCACACGTTTCTGACATGGACATCCACACACGTGAATGTTTGCTGGGTTAGAGAACACTCTTTAGATGTTCACGGGGTGCCTTTTTAAATTGGGTTGCTTATTCACGTGGAGTTTTGCCTCTGATTGAATATAAATCTATGGCAGGGGGCTTAGATGCCTCATTCCAAACTTGGAAGAATTCCTACTCCTTTCTGAACATGTACTGAGGCCAAATTCCACTTCTTGTGGAACTCATTTGGTTTCTGATGGAAGCTTTCATCTAGGAGAACTCCAAGCCCTCTATGAAAAATGTCAAGCTATCATGAACTTAGACGTGCTGCATTTTGGCTGTTGCACAGAAACTTTATGAAGAAAAAAAAAATAGCAAAGCCATGGGGTGTTATCTGTGCAGACTTGATAATGTGTCACACTCCAGTGTAAGCTCTGAGCTATGGACTGCTTGTTTTAAAGCCTAGCCCCACCTCACTGATGTGTTGAAGGACTGTGAAAAAATCCTTAGCTTTCAAAAGTGATAAATGACCATACTCCACTTCCATTTAAGCCCTGGAAATACTTAAAAAAAAAAAACAAACTTAAGATGGATCACATATGATGAGGAATCTGGGCAAAACATTCTCTGATAGCAGGAGCAGAGATGATAGCAAGTATTGAAAAGTCATGAGACCAGTGAACAAGGTATCTGAAAATAGTTGCAAAGAAATAAAAGGTTACCAGCAGTATCCAACCTCTATTTCTTTCGAGTTTGTCTTAACAATTTATGCAACTATTTGGGTGCCTTGATCAGAGATAAATGAAATCACTTGCCGCTTAAAAAAGAACGTGATTTATTGCCCAGCAATGTGTCGACAGGAAAGGATTCGGCCATTCATCCATACATGTTTGGGTGAGAAAAACAGAAGGAAAAAAAAAGAAAAAGAAAAAGCATAGAATTGAGCTGTTCAAATGAACTTTAGATTCTTTCAAGGGAAGAAGCACCAGACCCAAGCAGTGAAGAAATGCCTGCCTACATTTACTTTAATGACTATTTTTATTCTGAAGATGCATCATTGCATTTTGACATTTGAGAACTTTATGGATTCTAAGACTAGCAAGTACCAACAAAAGATATTCATACTTTTCCTCGCGGCTTTGCCATCACGTACAAAAACAGTTAAGAGTTCAGTTTGGACTGGAAGTTCTCCAAGGGCAAGGGTAATTTTTTTTTTTTTTTTACTCTACAATATTCTACACTGCACCATATATGGGAAAAAACATGATATAAAGAAAAAATTGAACTTTCAAAATGCACATGTCTTCTATTAAAGGAAATCAGCTGAGGGGTGCCTGGGTGGCTCAGTCAATTAAGCCTCTGACTTTAGCTCAGGTCATGATCTCATGGTTTGGGAGTTCAAGCCCCACATCAAGCTCTGTGTTGACAGATCAGAGCCTAGAGGCTGCTTCTGAATTCTGGGTCTCTGCCTCTCTGCCCCTCCCCCGTTCGTGCTCTGTCTCTGTCTCTGTCTCTCTCTCTCAAAAATAAATAAAAATTAAAAAAAAATTTAGAAAAAAAGAAAGAAATCAGCTGAAATGCTAATCATTGAATATTCCAGTAATATAAAGTAGGCCCTTCTGAGTGTGTATTTCTTAATTTATTTTTAAAATTTATTTATTTAAATTCAAGTTAACATACAGTGTAGTATTGGTTTCACAAGTAGAACCTATTGGTTCAAGACTTACATACAACACCCAGTGCTCATCCCAACAAGCGCCGTTCTTCATGCCCATCACCATTTTAGCCCACCCATCTCCCCTCCAGCAACCCTCAGTTTGTTCTCCGTATTTAAGAGTCTCCTATGGTTTGCCTCCCTCTGTTTTTATCCTATTTTTTCCTTCCCTTCCCCTATGTTCATCTGTTGTGTTTCTTAAATGTCACATATAAGTGAAATCCTGTAGTATTTGTCTTTCTCTGACTTGCCTTGCTTAGCATAAGACACTCCAGTTCTGCCACATTTTTGCAAACGGCATTATTTCATTCTTTTTTGATCGCCCAGTAGTATTTCATTGTATATACCTACCACCTTTTTTTTTTTTTATCTATTTATCAGTTTTGAACCAAGGAGTAAAGGTCTTTTGCTTAATGGAGAAGAAAGAATCTGATGTTTATTCTGCAATGCAGTTTCTCACTCCTAATTTTCAGAAGTCATCATCTCTTTGACATAAAAATGATAGTTCAGACCTCCAGTTTTGAGTCCAACAGGTAAGGAGCTTTGAAATCACTGCTCCACCCTAATAACCACTGGAAAGAGGAATACACTGAGAAGTCAACTCTTCTTAGATCTGTCAGAGAAGTGAGGTCACAGGGCAAACCACTGTTCCCCAAGCTGACAATACAGGTGGATAAAGAGAACCACAACTTACCAGAGCAGAAACCCTTGCAGGAACTTGTGTGGACCTGAACAGCAATGAGCAAATTGCTGGAGGCTCAGTGTCGACCAGCCTGAGGGTTAAAAACTCCAGGAGGACCCAATCATACACAGTTCCCAAGCTGTTGTGAGTTTCACCTCCAGGAGCTCCAACCCGTTTTTGTCAGGGAGCCTCAGAGAAAACCCCCTAGTACTGAGGGCAAATGAGAGCGAGTGGAACCATGTTGGAATGCACCAGAGCACTTTACTCTTAACAAGGCCAGACCCCAGAGGAAACTCGTTAACCAAAGCCTAACCTGCTGGGCTTTCTTCGGAGGCGACCTGACTTGGGAGGAGGGACATACCCACCTCTACTCCCTCTAGCCATCCTATCCTGCCTGAAAGGAGGGGCAAAAAAAAAACCCAAGAAGCACCTGTGGAGATCACAGCCCAAGGACACGTGCTCCTGAAAAGCTGAGACCAATCACTGGACCACAGAACGCTTCCCTCCCCCACACTCACCACTACATTACCCTGGTTCTTTTTTACCTAATACATCACATCCCCCTTTCAACAAAAATTTATAAGGCATAGTAGAAAGCAAAAACAAAGCTTGAAAAGATGGAGAAAGCATCAGAACTAGAGTCAGATGTGGCACAAATGTTGGAATTACCAGACCAGAACTTTAAAAAAAACCCTGTAATTAACATGCTAAGGGATTTAATGGAACAGTAGACAACATGTAAGAACAGGTGGATAATGTTAAGCAGAGAGATGGAAATTCTGAGAATAAAAAAGAAGTGGCAAAAATCACGATCACTATGCCTGGTGGGCTCATACATTGGACACAGCAAAGGAAAGAATCTCTGAGACTGAGGACAGGACGATAGAAACTCCTAAAACTGAAAAGAAAAGAGAAAAAAGACAGAAGAAAAACCACAACAAAGTATCCAAGAACCGTGGGAGAACTATAAAAGATGTAAACACATGGAATAGGAAGAGCAGAAGGAAAGGAAACAAGAAAAAGGAACAGAAACAGTTGTTAAACAATAATGACTGAGAATTTCCCCCAATTAATGTCACACATTAAACCACAGATTAAAGAGAGAAAGTTGGTGAAATAGACAAAGAAATTAATTGGAACAGAATAAAGAGCCAGAAAGACCCACATAGATGTAGTCAACTGACCTTTGAGGAAGGAACAAAGGCAATATAATGGAGCAAAGAGTCTTTTCAACAAATCTGGAAAAAACTGGACAGCCATGTAAAAAAAAATACAGACCGTGTGACCTTCTCCAAAATTAATTCAAAATGGATCATAGACCCAAACATAAAATGCAAGACTATAAAACCCCTAGAAGATAGTATAGAAAAAACCTCCACGTGACCGTGCGTATAATGAAAACTTTTTAGATACATCATCTGTGAAAGAGATCACTGATGAGAGACCCATCTGGCAAAGGACTGTCATTCAAAACATGCAAAGAACTCTTTAACCAGGAAGAAAATAAATGATTAAGAAATGGACCGAAGACCCTTAACAGATACCTCACCAAAGAAGATACTCAGATATGAAAAGATGTTCGACATCCTATGTCATTGGGGAATTGCAGATAACACCCCTACGAGAGTAGCCTAAATCTGGAACACTGACAACACCCAATACTGGTGAGAACGTGGAATAGCAGTGACTGTCATGCATTGCTGGTGACAATTCGAAATGATACAGGCACTTTCAAAGATAGGTTGTTGGTTTCTTACAGACCCAAACATACTCGCCATACGATCCAGCGATTACACTCCTTGGCATTTAGCCAAATAAATCGGAAACTTATTTCCACACAACAACCTGCTCCACAGATGTTTATTCATAACTGACAAACCTTGGAAACACCCAAGATGTTCTTCAGCAGGTGGATGGATCCACAGTGGTACACCCAGGCAATGGCATATTCTTCAGTGCTGAAAGCAAACGGCCTATCAAGCCATGAAAAGAAAACTCAAATTCATATTACTAAGTGAAAGAAGCCAATCTGAAAAAGCTACACGCTGTATGATTTCAGCTATATGATATCGTAGAAAAGGCAAAACTACGGAGACAATAAAAGGATCTGTGGTTTCCAGGGGTTAGTGGGGAGGGAAGAATGAGATAGAGCACAGGGGGTTTGGGGGCCAGCAAAACTAGTCTATATAATAATACAATCATGGATACGTGTCATTAAACATTAGCCAAACCCAGAGAATGTACATCATCAAGAGTGGACCCTAATATACACTATTGACTTTGAGTCATAATGAGGTGTGAGTGTACGTTTGTCAGTTGTGACAAATGTACCACTTTGGTGCAGGATGTCAATATTGGGGTCGTGTATGTGGAAGGGCAGGAAGTATATGGGAACTCTGTACTTTCTCCTCAATTTTGCTGTCAACCTAAAATTGCTCTAAAAAATAAAGCTCATTAATTTATTTAAAAAGGAGTATTTGACTTACAGGAGATGATGCCTATATTAAAAAAATTACTTGCCATTTTTATAGCAACATTATTCCAAAAAGGTTAGGGCTTTTCCAGAAATTATCACGTGGACATTTTTTTTCCCCTGTCATTATTTCTCTGATGTGGTCATCTGCTGGAAACCCCAGATGTTACTCATATGGGAGAAGGTAAAGGGATTTAAATAGCCCAGAAGGTTCATCAGCTGAGCAGTTTAAATCAGGATTTGAAATACTGATTTTTCCTCTTCATGGTTACATCCATGACGCCATCCTGTAAGAATCTATGGAATGACCAGTCAGCCCAGCGATGTGCTTTATGTCATTCTACTAATTGTGGAAAATCGCATCTATAGATCTCTTCCTTCTTAATCCTTCTACAATGATAATTTTGGTAAATTTGAGTTTCCACCAACTATTTCAGTAACTTTTTTTTTTTAATTTTTTTTTCAACGTTTATTTATTTTTGGGACAGAGAGAGACAGAGCATGAACGGGCGAGGGGCAGAGAGAGAAGGAGACACAGAATGGGAAACAGGCTCCAGGCTCCGAGCCATCAGCCCAGAGCCTGACGCGGGGCTCGAACTCCCGGACCGCGAGATCGTGACCTGGCTGAAGTCGGACGCTTAACCGACTGCGCCACCCAGGCGCCCCTTTCAGTAACTCTTAAAGCTATTTTTACGTTATTTTCCAATATTTGGAGTTTTCAAATATTACACATCACATGTTCTGCCAATTCTATGAGGAAGAACAGTAGCAGTATGTTCTCTTTTGGTGTGAATAAACCAGAGTCAAGTGAAACGAATTACCTTGACCATGATCACACAAGGCATCAAACCTGGAAATTTGTCACCCATCCTGCCAACTCCATATTCCCTCTTGTTTCTATCATTCTCACATGATATTGACTTAGAGTATGTATGTTCCTCTTGATCCTAGACAGAATTTGTAGTCATAAGAATAATCACTTCCACAGCACTGCCAAAATAAACAATGAAGGTAGTATGGTATGGGGCGCCTGGGTGGCTCATCGGTTACGTGTCTGACTTCAGTTCAGGTCATGATGTTGTGGTTCATGGGTTCAAGGCCCGCGGCGGGCTCTGTGCTGACAGCTCAGAGTCTGGAGCCTGCTTTGGATTCTGTGTCTTGCTCTCTGCCCCCTCCCCCCACTCATGCTCTGTGTTTCTCCATCTCTCAAAAATGAATAAACATTTTTAAAAAATTAAAAAAAAATCTTAAGATAGCATGGTATAAAGAGAGAAGGTAAACTATGCAAGTCTGGAGACAAATAATAACTGGGACTAACCATAAAACTGAGATCAGAATTCCTTAAAAATAATAGCAAAGTCTTCCTTGCATCATAGAGCTATATTACTCAGAAGACATGGTGTGGTCTGTAGGGGGAGTGATGTGGGCAAAGTGGGGGCCTTTAAGGAAGGGTGAGGTGACCCCGCAGACCAGCAGACAGACAAAAATCAAATCAACACCTTCACGTTGTATTTAGGAAAGTGACAGGCCTTCTTCCTGATCAACAAAGCAAGGGCTGTGCACAAGCAAACCTCTCCACTTCCGCGTGCTTTAAGTAACAAGATGCCGTGAACAGCTGTGAGTCAAAATATCAAGAAGAAATCCACCACGACCAGAGGATTTGGGTGCGGGTTGATCACACCCGTAAGAGCTGAAGTCACCAGCCAGTTCTGTCATTGGATAAAGGGCTGTGCCCTCACCACCTCTCGAGGCCATTGCTGGTTTCTCCAGATTCCTCCAAGGTTTTCCTGGAGAACTTGTTTTCTCTTAGCCTCTGAGCCCAATTCTAACAATCTAAGAGCTCTGACTACAAAGTGGTGAGTCTAGTTTTGAGGAAAAAAATGAATAATTCGGGATGTAAACACCCAAGCCAACGTTTTCCTTGAAGTAATCAAGATTATTTGAAAACTAGCTGCCTTGGGTTAAGTCAGACTGTCTATAGAGCTAGTAGCAGTCAAAAAGGAATCGTATTGTAGTATGTATTGTCTTGTGTCATGTAATGTGTAAAGCGACATGACAATGTTTTAGTACATTGTGCTGAGGCATTGAGTTTTTGTTTAATAGCACCGTGACTTTGTATTATGTGTGATATTTAAGACTGACTTTTGCTTTAAAAGTGTCTAAAGCCTTTAATGAAGTACATAACGCTCTTATGTTTGTTCATTCAGTCAAAATCATTTACTGGAAACCATTTTATACATGTTAGGTGCTGAGCTCATCAAAGAATCAGATGCCTTACTAAGGGAAAGGGCACTCTTTTAATAACCAAAAAGGCATTTTCTAGTAATTAATTTGGCCACATGGTTCCTCAATGCAGGCTTAACGGTATTCACTGCCAATCACCTTCTACTTTTCTCTATGAGGGAAAATAGCAATATTTTGAGCCTCTGCATCTTTTTTTCCAAGGCTTCCCCCCTTTTTTTCTCCACTCTTTAAATAATACATTCTCCTGGAGCTCAACATCTCAGGCAAGCACAAAAAAACCCTGCCTTTCATCCTGCTGTTTTAAAATCATCTTTGTCAAGCGACTCAACTCTGGTTTGTTTTCTGCCAGAAATAAAATCTACCTGCAGTACACATAAAATATTCGGGACATTTTAAAAATTTAATTTGCAGCCACAATTCAAGCATAAAGGCCACTGCTATGTATCAGTGCCTAGAGATTTAGTGAGAATTATTAAAGTGAATCTTTTGAAAACGAGTGCAATGTGAAGAAAAGAGTCAATCCAGTTCTATAACATGGTCATCCATTTCTCCTGACCTCTGTTAGTTGGCTGTGAGTCCAAAAGTGTCATGTGGGTTCCACTACCCATCTACAGGGGTAAAGAAGTCTGTCTGTGTACGGGTATAAACAATGGTGATGAATAGCTTTGTACCTCAGTGCCTTTTCCCAAAGTGGCAATTCATAAATAGATCTCATGCTAGGAGTTCGTATGTTATATGGAGCCTAGGACTCTCGAGTAAGGTCACCTTCCAATTCAGTGCTTCCCAGAAAACCTAAGATGGGGACTCCTTCACGGCTGAATAATTAGTCTAAAAATCTCCCAAGAAAGAGAGAATCCAGTTCCTATTTTTTTTTTTCTGATAAAATGAACACTGAACAGAAATATGTGCATTCGAAGAAGTCTGGCTTATGGCATTTTCAGTAAACAGTGCTTATTGAATGTACAAACTTTCTGGACTTCAGTTTTTCCAGATGTGAAATGAAAATGGGTCAGAATAATGTGCTCTGAGCTCCTCCCTTCCAGCCCATTCATTGTATGCACTAGCGTCAGGGTTTTGGCTTGGGTTTGTGGACTCCTTACTTGGACAATGGGAAATGAGGGTTGTGGTAATGATGTGCTGAAGCGGTTTGTACAGGCATGTGAGAGCCAGTTATTAAATTTTCAGGAATTCTGTGAGCCAGCTGTTAAACCCAGCCATTATTAAAACTGAAGTATATAAACCTACAATTCAATACTTTATATTTTTACAGGTAACAATACTCAAAACTCAGCAATTTTCATTATTTTACTACCTTCTACTATGAGGAATGATCTTGAGGTCATTTACATCTATCATGCTTGTATTGTGGAAATACTATGCAATTGTATGATAATGAGCATGTCTTCCTAACTCCACATCCTGTGACACCATATTGGTACTTTCAAATTGGCCATGGTGGGAGTGTTTATACCATGGAAATGGAAAAGTGCTACAAATCAATGCCTTTTAATTTTCTCAGAGAGCTGGTTTCAGAGAGCATACTGCTGGGGTCACCAGGCTGAGACCAAAGAGAGAAGGGAGCCATGAATTTTAAATAAGAGTATCAGAGTACTCCCATAAAGCAGACCATACAGATGTTTCCACAGAGCAAATTTCACAAGGCAAATTTTTATGTGGAAACCCCTGGGTCATATATTCTCTTTAGCCTGAGTCAAGTCTGGTCCTGTGAAGGAGAGAGTGAAGGAATAGTCTACAATGCAAGCAGAATTCTAAGAAAGTTTAAGTCTGGCCGGTGGGGATTCTTTGAGCCAAAACGGACTGTCAAAGGAATCCCTCATTTCACAGGCAGAAAAAGCTTTCTTTGGGTTGCCCTCCTGCACTCAGTCCCTGTGAGAGAGCAGCCTGTCAGAACCATGGCCTTAGGGAAGATGTTGTGGAGGTAGGGACGGGAACAGAGAGATAGAACACAGGAAAGTGCAGGGAAGAAGATGGTGGGACCTGGAGAGGACACCAGAGACCAGCCAACAGTATAACACGGCTGTAAAACAGGGCTCAATAGAAGCAAAATGTGGGAGATGTCAATCATCACATGTTTAGTTAAAATCCACTCTCCTGTAACATCTATTCATAAACACAACAGAAATGCTCTCAGCATCCAAAATCACTGTAGCTGGTACTCTAAGCTTTGTGGGTAAAAATATCCAAGACCTGACTTGAGCTTTGAAATAAAGTAAGAAAATATTTTGCTAGATAGTCACGGTCTTGTCCTACATCCCTTCAGATTACCAGCTTCCTGAACTTGCAGCTGTCATCGTGAACGACTGCAATCGTAGGATGGGACGACAGGAGCAACATCTCCAAGCCACCTGAGAAGAATGACAAGGAAGAGCAAAGCCAAACCCGCAGTGTCAAAGTAAGCAGGAGCCATTATTCATTCATTCCATCCATCGATCTCTATTGTACCCACATCATGAGTCAGACATTAGTGTTCTTGTAACACAGCAGTGAACCATTCAGAAAAGACCTTGCCCTCATGCAGCATACATTCTAGCTGAAAAGTCAGACAATGAAAGAATAAACAAAGAGATCAAATAGTATTTAACTTCAGAGACCAAGCCTCCATGAAGGCAATTAGCCAGGGTAATAGGATACAGGGTGATGGTTTTTTTCCCCACACAAGTGGCTAAGAAACACCTTTCTCAAGAAGTAATGATTGAGCAACAGCCAACATTAGAGCTTTCCCCGTTCCTGATGAAGACTATAAATTCGATTCCAACTATTCTAGCTCCCTCTGGCTAAGAATAATTGCATATCAACTAACACAACCTCCGTTTGATATTGACCTCATTTTCTACCACCTGCTCAAGAGTTAACAGATATTATAGATAAATACATTGAAGCAGAATAGTCTATGCTAGCTTCTTTATTCCAAGAGCAATTGTTATAAAAATTGCTGCAATGTTTTGGGGGATAATAGTAAATTATTAAAGATAATAATAACTAGAATCCCATGAATATGTAAGCAAGCCACAGGGATTTTTAAAAAGCTTTACTTTTTTTCTTTAAAAAGTTATTCTTTTAATTTTTTTCTCAAGCTATCAAAAGGGTGCAAAATAAAAAGTTCTTACACATGTAGATGTGTACAACTTAACATCATTGTCTTAAATTATTAAATTCCATCCAATTTGGGATAATAAGGATGATAAAGTAGTTCATATACAAAATATGAGGGGCCCAGAAAGAACTAAAACCCTCTTCTTGCATGTTACACACAGGATTTAGATATTTAATCTGAAGCAAAATAATTCAGCATTTTGGCTTTGATGTTTCGACTAACTTATTGTATCATATAAAAATATTATATTAACTGCCAAGCCAGGCTTACCAGTCATCTATATGAAGTAGGTAATAAGAAAGAGGATCTCTTTCCCATTAACTATAAAATCAATTTTACAGCATGACTCCAATCATCGGAACGTGATGGCAAATACTCTCTGTGCTTTCTTCATATCCTCCGTGGTGGGTCATGCTTGATAGAACTCAGGCATGAAGCCTCCAAACCCGCCTGTGATATGTAATGACTACTGTGTCAATATGCTTTGGCTTTTGCCTACAATCACTAAATTCTTTACCTTCATTTCAGTATGGCATCTAAAGCTCTATTCTAAACACTTGGGAAGCTATGTCTCGAGTCCCTGATCATGGCTGGCACTTCAGAGAAGACACTGTTCCTACCTGTTCTCCTTACTGTCCCGATGTCCAAGATGGATCTGAAATAAAAAGGCTCAAATGTTGAGCGATCTATTCTCTGTTTTGTGTTGTATTTAGTAGAGGTTACAAGAAATCTGCTCTTAGGTATTTCAAGATGGCTTGTTCCATAAGTGTCTTAATCCTATGCTAATAATCAAAAATACCATGGCAGCCTGGCCACTTTGTGGCATATGTGGATTTTTCTATTGCTTTATCGTCATTGAAGAAATCCAGGCCAACAACGTAGGAGGAAGAACAGCCCTCCATAAGCCAACAGCCATGCAAGACTTCCAATTTTCTTCCTGAACACACTTCTGATGATTCCTTGATAGTAAATTCAGTGAAGGATGATAAACTGGTGCTTTGATATGTCTAGTATATCTTGTGCCAGTCCATCACACAAGCTCCTTTTCCTCTTCCTGTTGCCCTGTCTCTTGTGGTCCATGCTAGTCGGGTCAGAGGTCTCGAGCAGAATGGAAAGTGGGCTATTTAACAATCTGCTGGGCAGTAGCCACACTGTCCTTGGGAAGATGGGCAGCTGATGCCGCGGTGGGAGAACAGCGGGCAGCTATATAACCCTTTCCCTGCCCTTTCCCACCTTGGCCTCCTCCCCATTCCTGCTCCCACCAGACACTTGATCTATCCAGCCTTATTATCTTGCCCTTATGAGCCATCTGCTATTTCTGCTTGTGCCATTATGAGTTTGTTCTTCTAGCCTCAGAGTCCGGGAATGTCACCAGGATTTCTCTCCACCCCATATATACGTATTTTTCATTAATTCTGTTTCATCAGCCCGGTAGGTCCTTTCACAACTGAAAGAAAGATCTAAAGGTCTGAAAGATTCACATTATGAACGGATATAGGTTATGGAAGTTTTCTTTGATTGTCTCTTTGATTACTATTTCTCCAGGGCGCCTCTGTTCCCCATCTGTATTAGCAACTGTTTCAATATTGGGTCTCCTGCTTGAGTTTTCCTGTTTTGCTTACCCATGATTACCATTTCTGGAATTTTCACTTGGTTGCATTTCATTCTCTGAAACACGAATTCAGCTTTAGCAGTTACTGACCTCTTTTTTTTTTTTTTTTTTTAATTGCTCTATTGAAGTTTTAAATTGGGACATCACTGTTTTCAGTTCCAGGAAACTCTCTCTGGTCCTCTAATTATATCCCTTGTAAGAGTTTAACTCCTATTTATCCAGGTTTTCCTCCATGTTTCACATTAGCTCCACCTCCATAACAGAGGTTTACTGTGGTTTTCCACGTCAGCCTCTTCCCATCAGTCTGAGCTGCAATGTTCCCATCACGTGGTTGCCTTGTTTCTCTGTCTCTTCATGTGAGAGCGTGTTGGCTTTCAACACCTCTGCATCTCTCTGGTTCTTGTTTGTGTACTGACAGCCAGGGTAGGGATTTTTCCTTCAGTGGGCTGCCAGTGATGCCCTTTGTGAAGGCATCTCAGGTCACAAGTCCAAGTAGGGATAGGCTGACCTTAGCCCAACATGCAAACCTTGCCTCCAGAGATGCCATCAGGGAAGGGACAGTTAGCCTTTCTCACGGCTGCGTCACACAAACAGCAGAGAATGTCTTTCCTTCCCCCAGGTCAGCTGGCCCTCCTCTCACACCCCCTCCTCTACAGTCCACTCCCATCACTTCCAGCAACTCCCATTTACATGTTGCCTCCCACGCCCCCTGCCCTGCCATTTGCACCTTCTTTCAAGAACTTGGTATCTCACTGTGTGGAACCTCTTCAGGTTGCCAAAATCAGTCCCTGACTTTTTCTTAATGGCTGGATTCTCCAGGATAGAAATGTGAAGCCAGGCTACCATCTTTCCAGAAACCCACATCCACACATTTTCAAAGCCTCCTCTATTTTTAGGTGCTGGCAGATGAAATCATATGATTCTTGCTCTCCTAAATTACCACTCTAGTAATAAAATACATATGGAATTTTGTGATAGTACAAAAATAGATCAGGGTAAGGTCACACAAATATGTAGCTTTTATAATATTCATTAAATGCTCACTCCTGATTTACCAGCCTCATCATTCATGTGGTTATTGCAAAATGGCTCAGGTTATTAGCTAATTTTTCATATAGTAATGATAGCTAACATTTACCAGCTGCCTACTATATGTCAGGCACTGAAGTGTTGTGTACGCACAAAGTTATTAACTTCTCACAAAACCCCTATGAAATAGGTACTTTGATTTCCAACATATTATAATATAGGAACCAAGGCCCTGAGAAGTTAAGTAACTTACCAAAGTCACGCACCTAGTAAGATGATTCATTTGCCTGATTAAATAATGAGCTACTTTAAAATAGCTCATGTATCATTGTTTTCTGCATCCCCAACTGTGCTTGGCACTCAGGACCTCAGTAAATAAACAGCAAGTGAGAGAAGGAGCAATGTTTTATTCATATTTGATCCCTAGAACACAGTGCTATAAAGCGGATACTCCAAAAATGTTTTAATTATAAAAGAAGGAATTAACAAGCTCCTGAGATTTAAGAAACAACTTCACATAAGATAACCTAAAGCTATTTACAGATAGCTGACTTTCAGCCACTAACCTGGGTTCTGGGAATCCAAATATGTACAGAATGGTGCCTCTGCCCTTAAAGAACGAGTAATCTGAAGGGGAAGCAGATACATGAGCAGTTAAATATAATGAAGTGCAATTGTTTTTACATGTCTCTATCAAGGGCTATGGTGTCACACGTGAAAAAAAAATTAATTTTTCCAGTAAGATCATAGGTTCTTTTATTCTCATTAATTAACAATAGAATCAGACATAGAAATAAACACTAAAGTTTTTTTTTTAATTAGAAAGTTTATTGCATTAATCTATAAACTCATTTGGTGATATAAATGACAACGGAAGCGAATACTGACCAAAGTTAACCATCTTTGGAAAATAGAGATATTTTCACACTGAAAGCATTTTTTTGTTTGCTACAATCAAGAAAATTCTTATGTATTTGGATTTTTTTCCTTAAAAATATATGTTGCGATTTGTTCATCTCAAAAGGAAGACTGGACTAAATACGGAATGAAAACAAGCAGACCCAATGTTAGGTCACCACTAGTAGGAAGACCCTAAAAGGGCAGTTTGCTGTACATCTTTAGTCAAGAAATAAGCACTCATCCACACCACGGGACTCACACTTGCACATCTATATACACTTCCGTGACATAAAGCCTTTAAGACCAAAGTATCTGTTAAATACTTGGTTCAAATAACAAAGACATTACCCAAAGATAGAAAATTTGTTATTTGAAAGAAAACGTAACCTTAAAATGTAATTTTTTTAGGACTTTATCTTATTTTAAGTGGTAACCGGACTTCTAATAATGACACGAATTCTAAAGAGTAGGGTAATCCTTTTGTACAACTTTTTCAATATACGTGGATTAAAAATCCCCAATAATTGTCAAGTACTGCTGTGGCTCTTTGGATGTCCACATTTTCCTAAAGTTGTTTGCGTTTCTCTCAAAACACGTTGGTTGTGCTAATGGAATTGGCTGGGAGGTTATAACTATCTTATAAAATTCCATATTGTTTTTCCTAAACTTGGTGAATGTAATTTACCATAGAGAAAATGCTAAACACATTAAGTTCTTTCTTAGCATAACTACTATAGCATGTGAGAGGAATTTATATCAAGTATTGTAAATAATTATGAAATATTCCTTATCATATAATTACCTATAAATAACATATTCTCCATATTGATGCAAGTACGTAAGCTATTAATCGGGCCAATTTTGATGTATTTATACAAAATACAAATAGTTTATAAATTTTCTGTTACATCAACCTCTAGGGAAAGAATAGTTTGGCTGACATTCCCATGTGAACGGCTTTTCCTTTGTATTGCCAAACTCATGCCCTGCTCTGACCACTGTAGGATGTAGAGAAGAAATTAATTTTATGGTCCCAAATGAATGAATTCAAAGGTCATGAGAACAGATTCACTGCGTGTGATGAATGACATCACATTAACTTACATTTGATATCTCTGGAAGAGTCCAAAGGTGGTCATTTCAGGGAAAATAAAAACGTGTTGGGTCCTTTTGTCTTTTAAATTTCATTCTGACAGAAGTATTTCTCTCTTTACCCAAATCAATATAAAATATTGAGGAAGTTTTGACTTCTTAACCAGACCTCTCAAATACAACATGTCGTTTTACCATTTCCAAAACGCTGTATGTGTTCTGTTATTTGAAATATCTGGAGTGAACCCTGGTGAGTAAGACTCACCTCTGATGCAAATGCAGTGTCAGGACAGCAGCAACCCTGAGCAACTGAGTTGCCAGAAAGAACACACAGGGACGGACGGCAGAGCCCCGTTGGAGTCGGCATCTGCTGCCCAGGCTTTCTGCTGGAGATGCTGTTGCCTTTGTACGCGAAGATTTCAGGGTTGTCTTTTTTGTTTTTGTTTTTTTGTTTTTGTTTTTTTTATGTAGTGGAATGAGAAAAAGAAAGTTGTTTTTGTTCGACTATCTCTAAGGAATAACGGGGAAACTCAATGTATCGCGGAGCACTGAAGAGATGATGCTTTAAAAAGAAGGGGGAAAAGGTTCTTTTCTTTACCAAAAAAGGCCACAAGTGTCTCAATTTGACGCCTACTCCCTACAGTCCAAGGGTCAGCCTAAGGCTAACTGTTGGAAAAAATCAATTGTTTCGAAGGTGTGCTCCAGGTAATTCTGTGTTTCCTTGAGTTAACTTTGGGGTTCTCTGTAAGAAGCAGCCAAGCCATCAAAGGAGTGAACGCTGCAGGTGTGTGTTCTGTCACCTCCCTGACCAAGTCGCCATCACAGGTGCTGGTGTGTCACGTGAAATCCCTGCAGATAAGTGGCAACTCAATAACTGGCAGGGACAGTGCCTCACGTATGCTACTGGCAGAATGGACACACAATACACATAGGTTAAGTGACTCACCGAGACAGGATACCACAGAGGGTTTCATGCCTTTAAAGATTCACAACCAATCGTTCTTTCTCATGAAGTCGCTTCCTCATGCAGCTTTTTAGCCCTTCCGCTTGCTCAGGTAGGTCAAAGAGAAACCAGCTTTCTTCCATTCTATTGGCATTCTCTTGAGACAACTCCTTTGAAGCGAAAAATATTATTGCCTGATAGGTATGCACAGGATGAGCGTCCATTCTGGGTTACCTGGGACGGTCCAGATTTAGGCCCATTGCAGGTTAATTATTAATAACGCCCTCATTTACACTCAAAAGTGTCCCAGTTTGGATGATCAATTATGTGATCACCCTAATGAAGGGCTTCGTAAGAACAGCCTGTAGTACACGCTCAATAACCAATGGTTCCTCGCTCCCCTTCTCCCTGCTTTAACCAAGACTCAGAACACACAAATCAAAAGGAGCTCCATTTTGAAATAGTAACAAGTTTCTCTATTTCAAGCATGAGCCATTCGCCTATGGTTACTTTACTATTTTAGTAATGACCAATTTTAATAGATTTGATTTTATATATTCTCATCTCCTCCCTCCAAAAGGAAAGAAAGAACAATGCATTTTTGTCAGGCAAAAAGATAAGTGGCAATAATACAAGAAACAGAGAACATATAACATAATTTTTTTCATTAACAATCCAAGCACTACAAAACGTAGACTATACAACTTAAAAATGGAAATACAAATTAATGAAAAACGGGGTACATGTCATATTAGCAATGCAAAAGACCAGCTTAAGCATAGTTTCTCTAAATCGACAATTAATAAAAGGAAAGTGCCCTTTTCTCAAATATGCACAAAAATATTTCGGTCACGTCTAGGGAAAAATTAATCAAAACTTTCTGCTAATTCTATATTACAGCATGTATCGCTAATGGTTTACAAAACCAAAACGTCTTCTTACACTTAAAATTTACACCCTTTCCCAATCATTATACACTCGTTCAATCCCGTCTGTCAAAAATAAAACAATCTATTTTCTGTATTTATGAAATAATTATTGATATGTCATGGACCTTACATGGTGAATGTGTATGATGGGGACAGGGATCAGAATGATGTCACAGATCTAAAGTGGGCCAAGGGTCAAAGAAGATTAACCTCTGCCTGCCACATCTGGACAGTGATTTCTGAAATAATGCTACTATGGCTAAAATAATTCTAATTTTTTATTTCTTCATCCTAAAAAAGTCTAAAGTTTTCATATTTAAATTTGCTAACCAGTTCTAGAGTTTATTCAAAGTCTATCCAGTATGCCACTCGACAGAACTTTTCTTCCTGGGTTCATATTATCCCTATAATTCTAAATCCAGGTGCAAAAAAAAAAAAAAAATGTAAGGACTCAATAATACTCCCCTTTTCTTCTACATGTTTAGTGATTCACACCAGATTTTATGATACACTGCACAATCCTAGGTACAGGTCTGCAATGCAAATGAGAAAGAAAATACTTAGATTTTAACGGTTTGACCAAACACCAATGTCACTGCAGCCCACAACTCCCTCCCAAGGACTTCTACAAGTTCATGCTTTTAGCCAAGATCTTATAGGAAGTCATGCTTCATGAGCGCAGTTCTAAAACTAAGAAGAATAGGAAGTCACACTGATATCTCCTTCCAGGCCACCAGTACAAGAAGGACCTACGATCAGCCAGCCTCAGCTTTGAGCTTTCTGGTTCACGTCCAACAGTTGCCTACCAGGGAGATGAACATTCCCATAAGGTGGCAAACTCGAGGATAGAGGAGAACCAACTGCAGTTCTGGAAACTTCCAGTGGCTACCAGGCGGATCTTTGGTGTCATTCGCTGCTGCTGCTGCTGCTGCTGCCGCCATCCTCTTGCTTGGGGGAGGAGGAACTGTCTCGGACGGGCAGCAGGTCGTAGTGGCAAGGGATGTGACTGTTCTTTGGGAGGTCATATGGATCCTGGGTGAGATGCCCATTGTTGCTGAATATTCCTTGGACAACACTCACTGTAGGTTCTGTGACAACCAGGGACACGTGAATTCATCAGCAGTGGAAAATTTAGACAGAAAAGAGTATGGCATTTCTTGCAAATCTCAAACATACAAGAGGGGCATTTATAAAAAGATAAATATTATTTTATGAAACAAATGATGCTTTTATAATCACTTAGGGGTGGCTACTCTGGGCTGTGAGACCAGCTGATGCACACAATGGTGTTCTGCATGCCACTGGTTTGCATGGAGACATCAAGGAATACACAGAAATCCTGGATATGAATCATTGTCTGAAAAACACCTTGGAGATGATCTAGTCCAAACCCCTGACTCCACAGGTCAGAAGATTAAGGTCCTTCTAGGCTAACTCAGTTCATGGAAATACTTAACAAGTTCATTTTATGACTCAGGACCCACGCTCTCGGTTCAGCTCTGTGTTAAAGTGGTGGGTTTACAGGACGGTCCAAAGCGGAATAGTAACTGACTTTTCAACGATAAATCTAGGTCACTACAACTTCCACTGTAAAAAATCTGCCTTAATTCTTTATGAATAGTTATTTATCTTCTCAGTGACATGTCGATGGCCTAAGTTGCTAGTGACTAGAGTTAAATCGGCCACTTCATTTACAAGTAGTAGAGAATTTTCTAAAGTTTAAATCATAAACGCTGAGAACGAGAGAGAAAAATTAAAATACATGGCCCTACTCTACCTACTCAATGATACTTCTGATTTGTTTCAACTTTCCCTGAACGGTATTTGTAAGGGGCAATCAAAACAATTCTAATTTTAAATTGAATTCTTATTAAGTTCCATCAGATTCACATCTGAGAATATTAGCAATGTATTAGACACATTTAAAAGTAAAATGTTCAATCCTGCTAAGAGCATGAATGTAATGGATGCAATCAGGAAATGGAACCACCTGCTTCATCCACCTGAACCGCTTGTTTTGGTTAATGCGACATAATAGCTGAGGTGACACATGCGCTATTCCACATGGGGGCTCAAATATTCACTATGGTTACAAGGCAAGAGATGGGTGACCAGGTGAGAGATAGGAAAATTTACTTTAAATTTTCTAGCTGGTATCTTCCCTTAAAAATTTAGGTGACAGGGGCGCCTGGGTGGCGCAGTCGGTTAAGCGTCTGACTTCAGCCAGGTCACGATCTCGCGGTCCGGGAGTTCGAGCCCCGCGTCAGGCTCTGGGCTGATGGCTCAGAGCCTGGAGCCTGTTTCCGATTCTGTGTCTCCCTCTCTCTCTGCCCCTCCCCCGTTCATGCTCTGTCTCTCTCTGTCCCAAAAATAAATAAACGTTGAAAAAAAAAATTTAGGTGACACCAATTAATATGATCACTGTAAACACAGCTTTGCACTTAAAATATGACCACTGTTTTGAATAATGTTTATATGAACTGTTATTGTACTCTCAAAGACTCCTAAAGACTTTAAAATCGTTTCAAAAAAATTCTTAGGTGAGGCTCTTCCTTTGGTTAGGGGAACTCACCAACTTCATAGACATTCTTGTTGGCTGACGTTGAGTTATTGATCTCTGCATATGGGGAATCTCTCCGTGCTGGTGACTTCATCTCCACATAGCCACACTCTGAGTTTTTGGGGATGAGTACAGGTGGGTCTTTAATAGTGGCATATGGGTTTTCAGAACTGCTTAGGGAGCAGTTACTTGAATTATATTCAGAATTCTTTCCCAAATCTGTGAAGAGAGATGGGGGAGGAAAGCATGGACAACATTGTTTTTTCTCCTGGGATGACTTACTTGGACAGATTACTTCTTTTCCTTTGTAGCTAGTTTTCTCTAATTGTATACACCAACAACAAAACCATACATTCGTCACTTACTTTGGAGAGACTCTGCTATAAAATGACTCAGCCACAGAGTAATTTCAGCTCCTCTCTAAGGTGAGTATCCACGTAAACATTGTGGATTTGATTTAATTTTGATTTTCACACTCCAAATTAATTCCATTTTAATTTACTAATTCCCAAAGGCTTCAATCAAGAAACCACCTGCTGATGGCCCCGGGAGCACAAGAAGGTTCTATCATCACGGCGAGGGAGGCATTTGTGACATGAAGATTCCTGGTAAAACCCCAGGACTGGGCACATGAAGTTATTCATGTAACCATGTGGAGCTCTTCTTATTTTCCCTGCTGTTTCCATTTTTGCATTTCTCGTTCCCCATAAGTCATATATCTTTTCAAGGAAATATGAGTGTTTCCCCAGCAAACTGAAAACCTTTGTTCCCCCAAACTTATGCCCTAACATGATCCACCTGTGGTCGTGCTTTTGATCTCAGTGAACATTTTTTGTGTTGTTTCATGGAGTAATCAACCACACTAACAACTCTACATTTTCTCTAAACTGCCACTCTTGCTTGTTTAGCAAATTATTTCAGTCTCTGAGATAAATTTAAAAAAAAATTATGATTCGGATAAATGTACTTCTTCCTTAAACTTAGACCATACCTTTCAAGGATTTTCCCATATAACTTCTGTCAAGTCCAAAAGCTCCTGTGATAAAGAAGAAAAAAAATGCCCAGTGAGATCTGGAAATGAGAAAAACCCATTTAATATTCCAAGGTCATGGAGGAAGCTCGTTTGAGCACCTACTACTTCCCTACTGCAGGAAATAACCGAGCTGCTGCTTTCCAAACCTTTGTACCCAGATCACTCATACCTGGTGTCTTCAGTGCTTAGAATTTAAAATACATATATATGTATCATTCTGATCATTCTGCTCATTTACAGTGAGTTGTGAAAGGTTAATCAGTAAAGGTAGAGAACGAGGCATGGATGGATCGGTACACTTGATTCAAGGTTGTACTATGGAAAGGACAAAGCCAGGACTAGAACTGAGACAAAGGACTTTCATTTCATCACTTGCCCACCACGTGACTTAGACAAGAGGTTCAGCTCTCTCGGTGTCAAATTTTTGGCTCTCAAATGAGGAAAACAAAACCTGCCTTGCAAACTTTACAGGGTGGGTGTGATCATCAAGTGAATTGGAGCATATGCAAAGCCTCATAAATTCTGAGGCACCGTATAAATGAGTGGTGTTTCAATGACCGTAATGTTGAATGTGTCCTGTGACCCCCAACTTCAGTCTACATGCAAGCATTTCAAGGGCTCCTCAATGATCTTTTAAAGAAATGTTATAGACTTGGATTAGAAACAGAGAATCAAGTAATGACTTGTGATGAATAAGTCACATAAGAAGGAGAATGGTAAGGAGAAGGCCCCCGGCCACTGTGCATATATTCCTTGTATGTCCTGTGGGACACACTTTTGTGGAGAAGAAGGGAGGATCCCCTAAAGGGAGAGGATGTGTGTAATATCAATCATCATGGGACGGGAAATGGGAATGTCTTCCTCTCTCAGAGACTGTTTTCCTTCCTCTTGGGTCCAGATTGTGAAGCCAAGTTCCCAGGTGGTGGGAAAGGTGCCCAGTTACACAGGGAGGCAGGACAAGGATGAAGAGTGAATTAACCTAACCAAAGTGAGCCTCTGGCTTTCACCCTAAGAACTACCTTAGAAGGTGATCTCTATACCCTTGGGATATCCCACCCAGTAAACGTGTTTTTTGTTTATCTGGGGCCTAGGGCTACACTGGATCGTCTAACGAAGTGATTTATGGAAGGGGGCTTGGCACTTGGTGTCACTTTAATCTCCAGATGGTCTGGATGAAAGGTTAACCACATGGGTGGTCAACTGTGTTGACCTGATCGAACTCTAATAAAAACTCTAGACGCCAAGGCTGAAGTAAGCTTCCCTGGCTGGGAATACTTCATGCATATAGTCATACACTGTAGCCAGGAAAAGTTAGCACTTTCCATGATTCTACTGGGAAAGGACAAGTGGAAGTTTCTGACTTTGAACTTTCCTTGATGCTGCCCACTGTGTCTCTTCCCTTGGTTGATTTTAATCTGTATCCTTTGGCTGTGATAAACTGTAACAACCATGAGTATAACAGCTTGCAGGGAGTTCTGTGAGTCTGTCTGCCAAATCGTTGATCCTGAGGGTGGTCTTGGGGATTCCCAAACTTTATAAAGGGACCGCATGAAGACGGGCAGGACCTGTGGCCTCTGAGAGCTCCCTATCAAGGAACCATGTCCTTGCTACTCTGCCAGATTCATTTAGCTGTCTCCGAATTGTAGCAAAGTCTCATGAGATGTCCATCTCGGTCTTCGCTATGCAATGGCTAGAGTCCCGCAAGGGGCTCAGGAGAGAATCAGCATGAGGCGGATAGTAAATTAGGGAACACGAGTGGCACTGTTAGACCAGCGCCCCTGCCAAGTTCTCTCTGGGTGCTGTTTTAGCAAGGGAGCAGGCGGGTGTTCTCATAAACTCCCTCATGTCTCAATTCCTGGATAGATGCTTTCAAAAGCCTACCTTAATCTAATTCATTCAAGGAGCCACAACAGGATCACTATCCCTAAGTCACAGTGAAGAGATCAGCTGCAGTGGAGTGATTAGCCCAGCGCCCTATCACAGAAGTAGGAATCAATCTCAGGGCTTTCGTGTCAAGTTCAGGCCTCTTTCACACAACATCACAACAACTCTTCCATCATTCAAATCACCTACTCAGTTTATCATCCATAGTGTGCCTTATCCTGTTCTTGGTAAGGGCAGACTTTTTCTGTGCAACAACTGTAAAGGACATAGACGGGAACACATGAAAGAGATCCAGAATTTCCAATGAAGATTTTATACTTTTAACAATCAGTTCCGTGGGCAGAGAAGTTTATCTGTGACCACTGTAGTGACTGTGTTCTAGAGTCAGGACTAGCAGGTGTAGTCATGGGTAGCAGGTGTAGGTGGAATAAGAGAACTTTTCTCTCATTAGTGCCAGGTAGTGCTTTACTAATACCAATTCATGTATTTCTTTGAGCTACATCACTCATGTAATTTAGACTTAAAAAAAAATCTCGGGGTGCCTGGGTGGCTCGTTGGTTAAATGTCTGACTTCAGCTCATGTCATGATTCACGGCTTGTGAGTTGGAGCCCCAAGTCAGGCTCTGTGCTGACAGTTCAGAACCTGAAGCCTGCTTCGGATTCTATGTCTCCCTCTCTCTCTGCCCTCCCCCACTCTCTCTCTCTCTCTCTCTCTCTCTCTCTAACATAAACATTACGAAAAATTTATAAAACAAAATCTCTCTGATGTTAAATGATTCAACCAATACATATAGTGTGAATCTGGTATATAAATAATTCAACTATGTTCACAAATACACAGCTACTTGATAATGTTCATGTAGAATATAAATAAAAGTAAAGAATTTGTACTCATTTTCCTACTTTAACATTTGCATTTCAATAGTAATAAGGGATTCCAGAGCCCTTAAAGATTGGTTCCTACATCCAGCTCAGGTGATTTGACATATAAGGGCTTCACAGAAAGAACAGTGGAGGAGTAGTTGGAAGACCAACTTTGAGACCTGGCTTTACCCCATTCCTCTATGAAATCTTGGATGATAAGAGAGTTAACCTCTCTTTGATGACCAGTGTATTGCTCTATAAAACAAGATTCATAGAAAGGACCGCCCAGGAGTGTTGTCAGATGCAGCAAATAAAAACACAGGAAGGACAGTTACATGTGAATTTCAGAGAAACAACAAATTATTTTTAGGGGAAGTATGTCTCTTACAACATTTGGGATATACTTATACCAAAAATATTTGTTGCTGCTCTGAAATTCAAATTTAACTGGGTTTTCTGGAAGCCCCACCATCAAATAAATACAAAAGAAAGGGTTCACTACCCATAAGGCAATGCACACATCCATTATGGTATCATCAAGCACCTCCTTGAAAATGAGGTGCAGGGGCGCCTGGGTGGCTCAGTCGGTTGGGCGTCCGACTTCGGCTCAGGTCATGATCTCGTGGTCCGTGAGTTCGAGCCCTGTGTCGGGCTCTGTGCTGACAGCTCAGAGCCTGGAGCCTGTTTCAGATTCTGTGTCTCCCTCTCTCTCTGACCTTCCCCCATTCATGCTCTGTCTCTCTCTCTGTCTCAAAAATGAATAAACGTTAAAAAAAAATTTTTTTAAAAAAGAAAATGAGGTGCAACAGCTTGGCAATGGCACTATTCTTTCATTGGGGAATCACAGCAGCTCTTTAAGGGTGGTCTAGGAAGCCCTACCCCCTTTTCAGCAGGGCCACGAGATCAAAACTATTCTCATAATAGCACAACGACATTATTTTCCTGTTTCTCTCTCATTCTCTCTCAAATGCATAGTGGTTTTTCAAGAGCTGCACCAAGTGTGAGATCACCGCTGACTGAATGCGGAAGCAGATACGAGAATCTATCCTCTACTGAGCCAGATGTTAAAGAGATTTATAAAAAAAAGGTAGAGCAGTGCCACTCTTCTCACTAACTTGTTTTTGTTTTAGAAAATGTAGTGATTTTTTCATAAAAATGTTTTATGTTATCATGAAATGAGGTGACATCTATTACAAGCAAATAAATAACTACTTTAAATGGTCTCAGTTTTAATTGGTAATATCAAATGTGGTGAATATGAAAAGATATAACCTATACTGACAGCAGCTCTTTGGGGTTCTTGATAACTTTTAGGAGTGTGAAGGGGTCCTATTTCAAAATGTTTGAGAAGCAATGGCTTACTGTACTCCTGTTGATAGTTTCATTTCTTCACCTAAAGGGAAGGGGTTCTCAAGTGTGGGTGGCCCATGGTAAAAGAGAGCGAAGAGGAACACATATCCTGGGACCACCCTGACAGGATTAAAATCCCAGCGCCACCATTTAATAGGCTTTGAGACTTTTCTCAAGTTACTTAACCTCTTCGTGACTCAGTTTCTCAACCGTCGCACGGACACAATGGTGACGGTAATAGAACGTACTTACCAACAGTACATACTTGTCAGAATGACGTAAGTTAACATATGTGGAGTTAGAATGGGAGCTACACGCAGCCAGGGATTCTTGTCTCTTTGTATCAATCCCCAGCACATAGCAGGACCTTAATAAATGTTTGTTGGATGAATAAAGCACCTAGGACAGCAATAAGCCCCCATACAGGCATTCGGTATAATTCTATCATTCTGCTTCTTTAGGCATGTTTCCAATAAATCGCTTTGGCAGATCATCAACCTGTGACTATCTGAGGTGACTAAAAGGTGAAGGAGCCTGCTGAGGACAGACACGGGGAGAACTTGCCAAGCTCGTTGAGGTAGCCGCCGTGTTTCCAGTCTGCCGGCAGCGTCCCCGTGCAGTCCGCCACAGGGCCCCTCTTCCCGGGATTCACATTTTTCAGATTCACAAACAGCTGGTTGTTCTTTGACTGTTAAAAACATAAACCGTAAACGGCATCAAAAGAGAATGCAGCGTGGCACAGCACCGTGTTGCCGATCTGGGGAAAGCATGTCCGGGGCAGGAATCGAGGTCTGCTTTTCCAGTGAGGACGCACAGAGGGGCAGAGGTGACCACCGGGCAGGCCGCAGAGGGCAGCAGGAGTATGTGTCTTCTTTGGCCCAACTAAACCCCCTATGGCCTCAAGTTCTTCATTTCACTTAGTCGCCCTGTTCCCATTAGACTTTACTTGGGTTAACATGCAAAGAACTTTGAAGTGAAAACACCAAACTCTGGGTTTGAGCTCTCCCGCCAAACACTGCATGATTTTGTATGAGTCACCGGTGACCCTGAGCAGTTTTCTTAGCTTAAGTACGAGGATGAGATGAGGTACTTTGCCTCCTTCTCTGAAAATGTAGGCGAACAGACGGCAAGATGCACATGGAAGTCTCCCGGGAAGGTGAAGTACTACCTACCTATCAGGCACTGTAGTTAAAAGCCAGCTGCGTTAATTTAATTGCAACTGGATTAATTTCACTACCTTGGTTTTTCTTCCAGCAGAGAGCTGGAATCAGACGATCGGGATTGGAGGAGCACCTGGGTGGCTCAGTTGGTTAAGCGTCCAGCTCTTGATTCAGGCTTGGGTCATCATCTCATGGTTCCTGAGATTGAGCCCTGCATCAGGCTCTGCAGCGTGGAGCCTGCTTGGGATTCTCTTCTTCTCTCTCTCTCTCTGCCCCTCCCTTGTTCTCTCTCTCTCTCTCAATAGATAGATAGATAGATAGATAAATAAATAAATAAATAAATAAATAAATAAATATTTTTTAAAAAAGACAATGGAGACAGGAAATATAATTTGGGGCGCTCAGAAGGAAGCAATGTTTGGGATTTCGGAGCAATCTAGAAGAGACTGGGGTGAGGTGAGTGACACAAGAGGAGAAGCCTGGGTATCCAACCTCTCTGGGCATCTATATAAAATGAGGATAAAAATCACTCTTGATTCATAGAGTTGGTATGAAGATTAAATGAATTTATATTTGTAAAATGATTAGAAATGCTTGGCACATAGTTTGTTGCTATTTGATCATTTGTGACCTACAAAAAAGAAATCTCATGTGGTTGAACCCAAATAAATGCATGTGGTTGTTGTTTTTGTTAGGAAAGTGCAGGGGGCCCCCAAAGGGCATTAGAAGAGATGTGGTCAGAAAAGACAAAAGCGAAGGCCCAGGATAGAGTCTGCTTAGGCCTGCTCTGAGACATCCTTGGAAACCTCATGCAGTATGAGAAACGTTTTTCCAAAGAGGTGCAACGGAAACAGCGCAAGTTGGAGACAAGGAGACCGGGGACCATGACTCATCCTGCAGCTGCCTCCCTCAGCAACTAGGAAGCTGTGTTTTGCAGGGACTTAAAATCCCCAAGGCTTGTGTTTTTTACCCGTAAACTTGGGATTCTAATACGCACCCGCAAGACTGTTGGGAGGAACCAACGAGATAAGAGATATCAAGCTCCTAGAACCCCATCTGGGAAACGGCAGCTCTCCCCGATATGCCCGTTCCTTTCCTCGCCCCCCTACCCACGTTCGGCGACCTGGAGCCATTTCCTCTCACCTTTGCGATGGTCATCCTGTCTCTGTTGTTGACGTGCGGAGATGTGGCGCACTGGGTAAGCGTGTGGTAGCTGGGGTTGGTGAAGTAATGACTGTTAGCATTTCCGCTGTTGCTGTGGGGAAGGGTTTCTGTAAGAAGAGAAGGAAACGGTTAAGGTGACAGGCTCTTCTAAATCCGTGCAGGTAAAAAGAAGGCAAAATAACAAGTATGAATATTGGTACCACTTCCAAATCACAGGCTGGGCAGAATCCCCTCCTGCCTAGCATACTCAGCAAAGCTTCTAGAAGCAGCAGGTGTCTGCCCTCCTACCTGCCTCCCAAAAAAGTGTGCATGGGTCCTCAGACAAGTCCTCTTTGCTTTGAGGCTTATACACCTGGAAAGCCATTGCTTTGAAATGAATCCTGTTGTAACTTTCCTCTTTTTTTTTTTTTAAGACACTTAAGCTCTTGCCATAATATTCTTTGCTAGAAATACACTATTAAGTAAATCAGCTGCTTTGTGTATTCCCCCTAGAATCAGTGTATTTATAGACATGTGACCCACCTGAAATCCTGCAATAATTGCCCAAAATAATAAATATTTAAGTGTTCAAGTTTATGTGGTTACTTCTGATGAATGAGCAGGTCACTTAAAAATCTACCTTTATGGGGACGTGTGACAGAGAGATTCTAAGGAGTTTTCTTAATGAACGGCTTTGGTTCTTGCTAATCCCACAAAACTATTTCTTATATAACTTGGTTGCTATGCAGTTAATGATGTGTATGGGCCCAGGGACAGGTTAGAAGGCACTGTGTTAAGAACCCAAGGCCAGAGACAAAAGACCTGCTCCATGACTTTGCCAAAATTATGGACACCTCCTTCTCTCCACTTCCTATCCCTGACATATGGCAAAAGCTTAGATGCCCAGGAAAGCTGCCACCAGGTTGAAATTCCCTAAGTCTAAAGCAACCTCAGGGATGCCTCGGTGGCTCAGTTGGTTAAGCAGCGGGCTTCGGCTCAGGTCATGATCTCGCGGTTTGTGAGTTCAATCCTCATACCAGGCTCTGTGCTGACAGCTTCGAATTCTGTGTCTCCCTCTCTCTCTGCCGCTCCCCTACTTGCTCTCTCTCTCTCTCTCTCTCTCTCTCTCTCTCTCTCTCTCAAAAATAAGCAAATATTAAAAAACTTTAAAGCAATCTCATAATGAATTCAATTTCAAAACCCTCCTAGAAGACAACGGTGGTCATTCTGCTCCTGTCAACATATAAAACACATCTGTAACAAGGGATGTTTTTCCAAAATACACCTTCCTCCAGGCTGATGGACAGCACAGCCAAACACCCAGTTTCAGAGAACCAGGATGAAACCTTACTTTTCAAGGAATAGGATGGCTCTAGGGACCAGTCTTACCTGAAATGGCATAGTCTGCATTCATGACCCTGAGAGCAGGGGTGTAGGTAACTGCTGGCATGCTCGATTCCTTTCCCTTCTGCTTCTGTCTATAAATAACGAACAGTGCGAGGAGGAAGAGAACAACCAGCACCAGGATGATGATGCCGACGATGGCCCCGATCTGATAGGAATCGGCAGGGAGAGCCGTGCTGGTCCTGCTCAAGCTGTTCAGATTTCCAACGATTATGACACCAGCTGGCCAAAGGAAAAAAAGAGATCTGAGCAAGGACGACAACCTGCCGGATGAATGTTTGCACTCTATTCGCAAAATTGTCTCACTGTGCCAATGACTGGGTATGTTCAGTCAGTGAAATGTTAATTCGGAAACCTTTGGAAACAGCAGGAAGGAAAAACAAACATTCTTCATTTGCAGATGCTCTTGGTTTGTCTGTGCCCAGAACAAGGCTGCTCTAAGCCTCAAAAATGAGACCAGATTTCCTGAACCCAAAGACTCCACACTAGGGTTTGGGAGCTTCCCACACACTGCAGATTAAATGCTTAGACCAGAGGCGGAATTCATTGGTGGTAACGATTTATCTAGTTTTTACCATGCTTTATTTATTATGCAGTAGTAAGCTTATGAAGGGCTAACTCCTATATGTCTCAACTGCCTAACCTTAATTTTAGGTCTATGTCTATCCTCAGCATTTTTTTTTAATGTTTATTCAGTTTTGAGAGAGAGAGAGACAGAGAAAAAGAGAGGGAGGGGCAGAGAGAGAGGGAGACACAGAATCCGATGAAGGCTCCAGGCTCTGAGCTGTTAGCATAGAGCCCAACACAGGGCTCGAACCATGAGATCATGACGTGAGCTGAAGTCACTTAATCAACTAAGCCACCCAGGAGTCCAAGCATTTCTCTTTTTTAAATTCTTTTTGAGAGCGTGTGCACAGGTGCACCCCCTGCCTCCCCCCCCTCCGCCCCACAAGAGCGTGTGCAAGCAGGGAAGAGGGGCAAAAGGAAAGGGAAAGAGAGAATCTTAAGCGGGATCCATACCCAGCATGGAGCCCAATGTGGGGCTCAATCTCATGACTGTGAGATCATGACTGGAACCAAAATCAGGAGTCAGACACTTCACCAACTGAGCCATATAGGCGCCCCTATCCTCAACATTTCTAGGAATAATTTTCCTTCCAAGGATAACTCCATCAAAAATCTAGTTCAAGATGAGGGTCTGCCTTATCCTAATTTCAATGGACTCTTTCCCCCAAGTTGTATTGTTCCATATAGTGATATTTTTTTTTTTTGTGACAGAAAGGTCTGTTCCAATAATAGCTGATGACATCACCTTAAAACCTTACTCGTTAATATTTAAACTTTAGCTTTATATAATTTCTCCTCGCGTTCCATCCAATGGGGACAGGAAAGCTCTGAAGTGGGAGTCAAGAAACCGGGCATCTAAAAAACTGATCCAGATATCCTGAACTTTCCTTTAGGCACTGAAGTCTACAGTTTCACCATCTACAAACAAGGCACCTGGCCGCCCAGAAGGTGCTTCCAGCTCAAACGTCCCTGTGACCTCATAATTCTAAGCATTAGACCTCCTTATTAGACAGCGTGCCCTGAAACATACAGCAGTGTGCATTATGAACACAATGCATGTGTCCTGATGATGTGACTGTGGAACAGAACATCTTGTTGTTACGACAGACAAATACAATTCATGAACATGCAAAAGTTACTTAATGAAAGACAATGAAACAGGAATACATACAGAATGCATGTTTTAAGATGGCTGCCCCACAACGCTGTATGAATTTTCCAAAGCCCCCTAGAGCCCATGTGGTTGTTACCCTCTGAAGCAGAGTCACACCTTTCAGGAGCTCTCTGGTGGCCACGCTTTAGAACCATCAGAAGAACTTTCTCTTTTTTTCATTTTCATTTTCATTTTTTTTTTTTGATAGAAAGAGAGAGAGAGAGAGAGAGAGAATGCATGAGCAGAGGAGGGGCAGAAGGAGAGGGAGAGAGAGAATCTTTAGCAGGCTCCACTCTTAGTGCACAGCCTGATACAGAGCTCAATCCCACGATGCTGAGATCATGACCTGAGCTGAAATCAAGAGTCGGACACTTAACTGACTGAGCCACCCAGGTACCCCAAGAACTGTCTCAAAGGCCCCATCCGTTCCAGAATCAGAATTGCCCAAGTAGGACTACATATCTGACCATTCTCAGGTTACTGTGATACACCCTTGTTAAAAACCATAGGCACAAGCTTCTTAAAAAGGTAAACATATGCCTGTCATATGTCATATGAGCCGATCATTCTACACCTATAAGTTTATCCAAGAGAAATGGAAGTATGTATCCATACAAAGGCTTGACACATTATTGTTCATAATAGCTTTATCTATAATAGCAAAAACTGGAAACAATCCAAATGTCCATCTACGGGTGGATCAGTAAACAAATGATGATACATCCATGCAGAGGAATACTGCTCGGCAATAAAAAGAACAGAAGTATGGATTCACACAGCAATGTGGTTCAACCTCAGAATAATTTTGCAGAGCAAACAAAAGCAGACAAGAAAGAGTACAGTGTGATTCTACTTACATGAAATTCTAAACAATACAATCCCATCTGTAGTTACATCAGTGGTTGCCTGGGGCCCCGGGAGCAGTGGTGGCAGAGAAGGGCATGAGGTAACATTTGGAGGGGGCTGGGGGGCAGGGGAGGGATGTATTCATGATCTTTATTGTGGTTGTGGTCTCATGGGTATATCTGTTTGTCAGATTGTATCAGGTTATATA